>NC_051853.1:109776252-110376252 GCF_905115235.1 Hermetia illucens | reverse complement strand
TAAGATGGAGCGATGGCGTGGGCCAGGACGCCAGACAGCTTTTAGGGATATCGAATTGGTGGACCTCGGCGCAAAACCGGGATGTCTGGAGTTCCTTATTAAGGCAGGCCTAGACCGGATACCGGTTGTTGCGCCGTTGATGATGATGATGATGAGTGTCCGCACAGCAGACAAGATGCTTGTTACCCTTATCACGTGTAGCGAAACCTTTCCCACCGCCGCACGCCTTCTATCTACATTTTCGGTGATATTGACAATTACCGCTCGGCTATCAAATCATTTGAATTTTTTAAAAACGTTGATAAAACTCTCAGAGATTACAACGAGACACCGTGTTGAATGCGTGGGCTACCAAAGTAGAGGAAGTAGTTCGGAAGGATGTTCGCAATTTCTGCGTCATACCGACGAACATACCAATCTTAAACGTTCAATGACGGATTTTTATTTGTACTAGTTTGCTAACCTCTTAACCCTTGTTCGTTTGTCGGCAATGCGGAAGCTAGCCTACTGGCCGCCGTCCTAACATTTCCTGTGGCAAATTCAAATTGACGATCATTTGATTAATGACATTCAATGGAGGTACGTATTTATATCACGTGGAAGGTATGACTATATCGGTTACCTAGTCCTTTCATGTCTGGGAGCTGCACCATTGTTCGTTAAAAATACATGAAATTTTCTAATACGCGTTCCAGCCTTGTTGAGAAATGAGGAAGGGCTCTTGGCACATGGAGGGCACCAAGACATAGGTTAATTATTCTAATATTGGCACCCTCACTGGAATTACAGAGGAACTCGAATAGCGCTTCGGAATCGTTGGATCAATATTTGCGCTCTACAAGAAACTTGACGGTGTGGTGTTAAAAGCTATGACATAGAGTGCGAATGAAATGAAAATGGGTAAAAACTACCCAATTTTTGAAGCCCGCGCTCTCAATATGAGGTAAACCATACCATCTTTAAAGGTTTCCGAGACGCCATTCTTCTTTTTCTTCAGCCTTTGTCCCGTTCACAAGCGGTGTCGGCTCGTCGTGATCGGCTTCGCCATTTGGCTCTATCGAATGCCTGATCTGGGTGCAATCTCGAGGCTTTCAAATCCCCATCCAGCGTATCCATTGAAAAAGATTTTTCAACCACACTGCAGACCTGATGCTGAGAAAATTGTCTTCCGTCATTTGACTTGATACAAAGACAACGTGCTTGCCGATAACTTTATCTTCATTGTGGGTGATCTTAATGGTCATGTCGGAAAGAAAGCAGACGGCAAAAAAGCAATGCGAGAAAAATGTTTAGAACGCACAATGAGGGTTGCGGGCGTACAGTCAATTTTGCGGACCCTCACCACTTTGTACTTGTCCATACAACGATTTTCTAACATTTTGTGTTGGGAACGCCACCATTTTCTCATTGTCACTGACTGCAAAGTCGTTGCCTATGAGACCATCACAATACCTAAACATCGGCCATTGATTGCTGTCGACCATTATGAGCATTGAAGAAATGTTAATTCAAGTTAAAAGCACGATCCACAAGCGGCAACTCTCGTGAAGACAACTCCCCGTAAATAAAAGGCTGACTAATTGATAAATTTAAAAGTTTGCGAATAGGCAAGCAGAGGAATAATCGTTGTGCTCGAGCAGCCCATTGCAAAAATCTTTACAATAAGCTGGACATTCGAGATGACGAAAAAGACCTACACGGACTTGTCAAAGGCCGACATTCGCGCGCACAAGATATCGAACATTTCTGTTGTTTCACTTACAACATGATCCCGATTAAACCCAATTAAGCAAACACTATCACTAACTGAGTAATTTAACTATTGTGGTGCCCGCGGCTTTGCGACGTTGACAACATTTTCTTTGCCTTGTCCAGGGACAATCTTCGTTTTTTTCGGTGCTAACATTCCTTAGTTTTCCCAATTTACTCATTTCAATTTACCAATTCCTATCCCTACATTCCAATTTTAACTTTCAACTTCAACATGTAATTTTTATTTATTTAATAAAAAAAATTTAATTTATTTACATTGGCACAATGCCAATTTTTATTTTTATTTCCCAAATAGTACAAGCCAATATTGAACCTACATTCACTTCAGTTGGTTGAACCTACATAATTTGGGAACGTTAGAGGCGGATATTATTACCCTGATTTGACTCAGGTACTGATTCACAGCTGACGTCAAATCACTGATACTGATCCGACGTCAAATCACGATGCCACCAGTGAGATTTGAATCGCGACCTTTCGTACAACAGCCTTGCGCTCTAACCACTCAGCTATCCAGATGGCAGGCGGCGTCAACTTGGATATAATTCGCACCCTTATCATGCTTTTGCGATTATCTAAAGGCACATTTTTCACCTCTTGCCACTTTCAGTCATGCTACTCCCAGGGCAGAGATGAGGCAGCATCTGATAGGTTACCTCTGCTCTGGACGAAAGCGTCAGTCGTCTTTTTCTTTTTAAAGTTTAATCTTTACTTTGAATTCTTGACGGATAGAAAAAAAAACAAGTGTTAGAAATGTCAGAAGTAATGGATTTATTCAAACAGAGCTCTGGGTGAGGAATTATTATTATTAACGAAGCTATAGATGGCAAAATTTCCACATTTCATTTAAGGGACCTACGACATAAATGACGTCATCATTATAAAAACTGAACTTATATGAAAGGCGGGGTCCATGGGGACGTTTTAGTTTCCCTTTTTCGTTTTTAAGGTATAAAACAAAACCTTATTAAAATCGGTTTACTGTCTGTCTGTCTTTTTTTTTCATTTGAGGAGGTGGTAATCTCCAAAAGACACTGGCCTGGACACGACAGCGGTGAGATTCTTACCCACTAAAACAGCCCACCCCCCCTCCCCGAAGCCCCGTGGAACCACCATAAGGTATTACATCACGGGGCGGAGTCAGCTCATTTTAGCTTGGTCCCCATTCGTCTCTACGCGGCGTACGTAACTACGCTTTTTTAGTCTCCTCTGCCTTTCGCAGTTTGCTCTAGATAGATACGACCATGGAGTTGATCGCATCCCAGTCTTCCTGACATGCTAACATTCTCCTAGAGTCTCCTCTCGGTTCTTCCTTTCCTCCACAAACCTTGGACAGTGGAAGAATACATGCTCTGGGTCTTCTCCATTGCAGTTTGGACAACCGGGTGAAGTATCTAGTTTAAACCTGAACAGGTAATGGCGATATGATCCATGCTCCGCGAGAAAGATTATAATTAATCCCACCGCCCCGTCTCTCCAACTATTCCTTGATGGCAGGGATGAACCTGTGTGTCCACCGACCCATTCCCGAGCATTCTTAACGCTTCTGCCATCTATTTAGAGATCTCTTCCTTTCGGCGTTGTTCGTCTGCGATAAACGAGAGATAGACTTCGCCTTGTATATATTCGTCATATCATCTACCAAGATGTCAATGGACATCATTCCAGAGATGACGAATGCTACATCCTCTGAGACAGTCCTGAATGCCGAGCACACACTTAGGGCTGTTCTTCGGTATACTTAGGTATACAGTTTGTTAGCGTTAAATGTACCCTGCAATACCTTTCCCCAAACTGGAGCTGCATAGAGCAGGATCAAACTCACTACCCTAGCTATAAGCAAGCTAAAAGTATGTCGTGGCCTTCCCACTTCCCACATCATCCTTGCCAGGGCCACACTTTCAGTGGATGCTTTGTCATAAGCATACTGTACGTGTTGCTTATAGCCAAGCTTCCCATCTATCATCACTGATATGATTCCCAATTTGAATACGGGCAAAATTTCTTTAACGGTGGTTGATGATGAGGACCGCTTCCGTTGTTTCCTCCGCAAGTGTCAGACCAGAAATCTCTAGCCAACCCTTAACAGCACTGATCGCTTCGCATGAGTATAACTCAGCATCTTCGAGATGTTTTGTGACCACAACCAGTGCTATTTCGTCGGAGTAGCCCATCACCGTGGCTTCCTCCTGAAAGGAAAGATTAAGTACATCATTGTACATGATGTTCCACAGCAGTGGGCCCAGTATAGAGCCCTGTGGGACAACCGCAGAGACAATGTATTCCTGGGGTCCGTCATCAGTGTCATACCACTGCCTCCGTTCTTGTAAATAGCTGTTGACAATAGCTGTAAGATAAGCTGGAATGCCAATCTTCGTCAGAGATTCCCGTATTAGGTTCCAATTGGCCGAATTGAATGCATTTCTCAATCCAGGGTTACCACCACGCAATATTTGCTTGTACTGCCCTTTCCGTGGATTGTATCTTCGGCCAAGCCTGTAACCATTTTGATGGCATCAATGGTTGATCTGCCTTTACGGAACCCATACTGTCAATCTGAGAGGTCTCCCTGGCTCGCCACTCTAGCATTTTCCCCACAGTGTCCAAAAGACAAGTAGGTCAGTAGAAGGTTGGCTCACCCTGAGGTTTGCCAGCCTTATACAGTATCACTAACTTCTGTCGCTTCCATGATGCAGGAAATATCCCCTCGGACATGCACGCTTCGAACAACTCAGCGAACATGTCCGGTCTGGATTTCATGGCAAGTTTAAGGGCCCTGTTCGGCACGCCATCCAGAGCCGGAGCTTTGTTATCTCCTATCCTAGTGCAGATCTCCAGCAGCTCGTCACTGGCGGTATTGCCGTAACATTCAGAGGTCGCTGGAAGCTGTCTATGCTTTCCTCTTGCTGGGGGAATAACCCCTGGATAATTTTTAACAAGAGTGAAGGGCACGTGATCTGTGGAGATGATTGGCCTCTGAATCGCCCCATCATGGATTCTATAGGCGCTTCCCAAATGGGTTTACCTCCGCCTGCGAACAGAGCTCCTTAAAGCATTCCCTCTTGCTCCATTGGAAGGCGAGCTTAAGGGTTTTGCGGGCTTCATTTCTGGCGCGCTATTTTTGCCCTTGATCGATTCTGCCTACCGCCCTCTGAGCCGCTCCTCTGGTCTGGCGAAAGGCTGATCGAAGGCTGGCCAGTTCAGTATTCCGCCACTAGTTTGGTTTTCTACTGGGGAATGAGCACCTCCTAGGCATGTCTGTCTGTCCGCACCACTGTATGCTGCCTCGGATCCGAAATATCCTCCATACCGATATCTATTCAAATAAAGTTAATATTTATTATTATTATATATTATTATATTTATTAGTACTTGGCTGCAAAATCCCCCTTAAGTTCATCTTAGCAAGAAGGCTATGTAGGCTATAATGGGTAATGTAGGCTATAATATGGAACATGATCCCACCAAGTTTGGTGGAAATCGCACAATTACTAACAAAGTTATAATAGGTCGAAATTGGCCTGTGAATGTCAGTCACCCGGAAGTGGATACTCTCACATAATATATGTATATATTACGTGCTAGGTACTAGTAGGGCGAATGCGCACTCAAATGTCTTTATATAAGAAATTTACAGAAGCTTTCATACCTAAAGCGTGCAGCTTCCGGTTTCCCGACTTGTTTTTAGTTGTTTGCATGTCAGTGTCAATTACGTGAGGTAGACATGTGTATGAATATGTGTGCGCTACTAAAGCTTGCGGGTAGTAACTAAGGCATGTGTGTATCTGGCTACCAGCGGTTCATAATTTACGTACATGGAAATGCGTAAAGATGCGTTAGATCAATTTAGATACGCACGTATATGTGTATACATCGTCATGCGGTAATAGACAATGTTTGTTTATTTAGTTGTATTTATGTGGTTGATATTTTTACCTCTTATTTATTTTATTTTGATTATTTATTTGCTTGTATTTGTAATTATTTCCACCATTTTGTTTTTATTTGCTGCATTTCTAATTTTTCTAATTATTCGATTTTAATTTTGATTTAGTTTTTATTTATTTTCTTTTTTGTTTCTTATGATATAAATATATTGCCATGAAGTCTGGCTAATTCTTTTTGATTTGAGGACTACCTCCTCCCCTTTTTCTTTCTAGCCCCGTAAAACTCTCTTTTTAAAAGAGGACATCCTCCAATATCATAGTCTGAGGATGTCAAGACAAGATGGGAACCTCAAAGCCTCGCAATACATCTGAGGCAGGGGATGTGATGGCGTAGATCCTCCTTTTCGATCGTGGCACTCGAGTCCGGCTCTACGCGCGCGGTCGAGCCGTTATTTGTTTTTTTTTGCTTTCAGGTCTTCTCAGGTTTAGCTTGAATGCGGGTTATTTCGATAGGTCACGCTAAACCTCTTTTCGGTTTATTTTTCTGGATCCAGTGCGAACCCACGCATCGGAAAGGACACGCTAGTTCTATGCAATGTCACGTCACATTTGTTACGTTGATATAATTTTCCTAGCCACTTTCGTGGTTTGGATATTCCAACTCGAAATTACAAATTTGAGTCTTCAAGCTTCGCCCACGGATGGGAAATTGGTCGTTGTTGCTGCCCTGATCTCCTTTGCCACGCTAGAGGGCTGGTGAATTGGGTTCTGGAGAGAAGATGAAAATGAGAGGAAGAACGAGTGTTGTTAAGTGTTTGTGAGTGCCATGTCGTTGTTGCGGTTTGGATTTCTTGTCTGTTTTTCGTTTGTCAACCAGGACCAAACCGTTTAACAGTGTAGTGCAGCTAGCTGTGCAGTGCATCCGATCAGCAACTAGGCCGACTAACCGGAGGAATTAGTTTTCTAGGTATTTCTGGTCTCGTCACTGTTTTTGGCAACACGTCTCGGACGCCGCCGCTCATTCGATTTTTCTTGGTGCACACTCGTCGAGAGTTAATTGCTATAATTTGTCAGAACTTTTGACTGGTCTGTTTGTCAAGAAGCAAATCATAGAAAATGCTAGCTGGTTTCCAAACGAAAACTACCGAACTGGGAACTTATCACTAAATATTGAAGTAAATGATGAGAATGGTCCGATCTAGTTTCCATTGGGGTCTGGAGGGTTGAAATCGGCAGTATGGATTAGGACTCCCGTATCGTAAGTATTGTGAAAGTGAATAGAGAAAGCGATTAAGCTGCTAATTTAAGCAACTTCTTTGCCTGCATTCACCACCTATTCGCCCAATCCTATGTTGAACGCACCAAAATAAATTCAATAATTCATTTGAAGGAGTTCGTAATGCTTCCACATAAAAAGGTGAAGCTTACTGAGTTAGAAATATTACAACAGATTTTTCAAGTTACATTTGAAGAGCGAAAAGTTTCCTCTTAGCTCGAGTGCGAACAATAATAATAAAAAAAATATTTAGCCCCTGGAAAGCATTTCCTTGTACAACCAAGTAGACATCCATGTCTTTTATATTTAACAAACCTACGATGAGACGATTGTAATGAATGAGAAATGCTGAATGTAAACTGGAAACGTGATAATTAATATGAAAAGCCGAATAACTGAAAAGTATGTACTTGCCTAAAGGCCAAATTTCTACAAGAACTAATTTGTATCCTTTTGTATTCACATGTTTTCTGTTTGTGATAATGTAATAATAGGGGGACGCGATCTTTTGAAAAATTGGTAGTTTTAACGAAATCCCCATTGAAGAAGCAATTGGTTAATATTGGGTCTTGCTTAAAATATGAACGACGTTTATATGTTAAAAAATTAGTTATGAATTATTTTTAGTATTATTTTACATGAAGAAAAGAGATAAAAGATTTAAGGAATGAATACACATTTAGTGAACATAGGAAGAAAAAATTCTCATTATTTCTCATGTTCAATACCCAAATTTACAATAAATCTCATTTACAAATGGGACGCTAAGATTAAACTATACAATACTAGTCCATAATTTATTTAAACAAGCGAATCAATTAACTTTTAGGAAGGTACACCAGAAAACAAATTTAATTTCCAACATTTAATTTTGCATCTATCGGACGATATCTTAATTTGTTGTGTACGAACAATATTCAGTTACGGACCCCTACAAAGCTTGTAATAATAAGAGAAATACAATAATACTGCCTTCAATATATCTAAGCAAAAATAATGTGTGTCCCAATATGGTAACAACTAAGTTTTTAATTGCAATTTGAAAGTACATAATTTTATTTATTTATATTTTTTTCTGAAGTAATTTAAGATTATAAAATTAAGTATGAATTCATTGAGTTGATTTTGTTCTGACGTCCCCAGAAAAGTGTCAGTCCTCCCGTTTTTTAGTGTTCACCCCCATTATGTTCGTAGTGGCAGGGGTGAACGTTTAGGTTGGGCTGGGCTCTCGCAGGGGCACGATGTCATTTGGCCCCTCATGAAGAGGGAAGGAAGACGGTGGCCACTCGTTGCGTAGACGTCTGAATCGGCTCAGAGCTAATACTTTCCCGTTCATTCCGCCCGCGTTAGGTTTTTATGATTTAGTCCCTCCGATATTAGACCGTTTGGTAGTTTAGCTCTTTTGGGTAGAAATCGTCGGTGGTATCAATCAGCCTCGAGACTTCACGTTTCTATTAACGCGTGCGGTCCGGTTCCTCAAATTATCTCGAGCAGTCGGTGTTCACGACTGGCAAACCTATTAAGGAGTTTGATTGGTTGACAGCTTTGGTGTCAATGCTGAAACAAAGTTGGTCCCACGTGGAACCATAGTTGATGCAAGCACGTCTCGAAGAAGCACTTCGATGGAGCTTCAATATTTGCGGGCGGACCTCCACGGTCAATTTTGCCATTTTTTTTAGGCTTTTGGGATAGCTCCTTCCACTTGATCGCCTCCGGCCATTCAGGATGATCTTCTGATCACCGCCAATCCCATTTTGTCACTACACTGTCTTTGATCAATGCTATCAACCAATGGTTTTTCTAAGAGATGGAAATCTTTAAAAGACTAATCTTAGGGTTCACGATCCCTGAGTGTGTGGGATTTGAGATTCCCCCATCCAGAAGCTTTCGTTCATATTTAGGGTTGATTTTTATTGAAGATGAGAAGACCCTATGGTCGACTCCAGCAATTTGGTTGGCTTCGTTGAGGAACTGGCTGTTCCTAAGTAGCTTATGTCTTTAGCATCCATTATGTTAGTTCCTTACAGCAAGGTATATCATTGGTATACAAAAGAAACAGTGTTGATCCCAATACATTGCCCTGCTGTATACCAGCTGCATTTTTCCAGTTCAGAGTAGGTTCCTTCGTATTTATTTCACTCTGAATAGGCGTTCTGATACATATGATTTTAAGATATATGGGAGGTCTGCAATTTATACGACATATCTTAAAGGCACACTTTATCAGACGCTTGGACGACACCGAGAAGAATGGCTGTGCACACCTGCTATTTTTCCGTTACATTTTCTATCGTATTCGTGATTGGAATGTGGAATGCTTTTCGCGGAAACTGAATTTGTGAGGTGATATTCGATTTCGAACCACAATTATTCGCTTCAGTCTCTTAAGGAGAAGCCTTTCCAATAGCTTGGCTATAGTTACTGTTTAGTAAGTGGAATTTGTTGTCTGGGTCCTTTTAGATCTTTTGCGGTCGTCCACAGAGACATATCCTCTGAAGGATTCGTTTCCATATTTGTTAATTAAGGCCTTTAACTTATTTGTTAGAAAACTTATGGTTTTTTTTCTTTCTATTGTATGGTTTCGTTGCAATAGTTTGCGAGCCCTACGTCTCTATGCAATTAGTTCGTTAACCTCTGCAGGACAGTCAGAACATTTTTTATTCAGTTCATGAGGAGCAGGACTGCTTTTCCAAGCCATCTCTTGTATCTTCATTGTTAGCAGTTCGATCTCCTCTTTGAGTTGTTAAGCAGTGTTGATTTGGTCATTTATGCAAACTTTTCTTTGGGTGTGCTTTTTGAATGCTGCCCAGCAAGCAGAGAGGATAGTCTTTTGCAAAGGTTATCGAGAACTACCACTGGGAGGTTTGAGTCGACTTGATCCAGACATGGACAAGGATCATCACTCACCTTTGCCGAGTCAAAGGCGATCAGGAACTCTACCTTGCGTATCTGAACCCATTGAACCAATGGTGAACTGCTTTATGAAATTGTTTAATCGCGCAACTCAGATAAAGTTTCTTCCACAACTAGCGTTTTTTGATACGTTCTATCAATGAACGTATCAAATTCGAAATTTACATCTGAGTCATTCGTTCTCTATGGTTTTGAGTGTTGGGCCGCTATAAAAGACAATGGACGGCGCTTCACGGAAACGGTGACAAGGATGTTATGTTCGACTAGTGATCGCGTCCAGAATGAAGACTCCCGTATTCAGTTAGACTCATTGTAGAAAAATTGCGAGAAAATTGTAATTCGCGCTCACTTGCTAAGATTAGTCTGAACATCAGGTTCGACGGGAAACAACCGAAACAACGATGACTTGTTAGACTAGATGGTGAGTTGAGAGCCTTTTGACTGCCTCCAAATTATCCCTGTGATCGAGCGAAATAGCGCAATTGATTAAGACGCGTCGACCCTGCTTCTGAACGGGAGAAAGATTAAAGAAGAAAAAGACATTGTTATTCATGCCTATTTACTACACGTTGTTGGAGTGTTCTGACCCGGCATATTTTTCGAATAGGAAACTTTTCGTTTAGTGACCACGTAATCGCTTCTGTGTGGATAAAGTTGCACATGGTCCGCACTAGAATCGAAAGAATTTCCGAAAAGAAAAACGCATATTTTGTAGAAGTTCTCTTTTTATTTTCGTTTGTTTGATAGACAGCAATTTTCTGATTGCTTGTTCTTATATAAATAAATAATAAATAATTATTACAATTGCTAAATGGTATAGATGACAATAATAAATAGAGTGCCATGATCTTAGAACCTAAAAAATTCTTACATATTTAAAATGCACTGCGGTAAAATATTGCCATAGAAATTCATTTAATTTAAAGTTCGTTAAAAGGGAGTCAATAATTAGAAAAATTCAGTAGACTGGGCTTAGTGTTATAATTGATATTGTATGGTCTAGGTTTGTGTAAATCAGTCGATTCATCAAAATTTGTTTATACATGAGGGAAAATAAATAAGTCTAAATTAGAATCGTTACATTATTTGAAATGGCTTTTCCTTGAAATTATAGTTAAAATTTAGAATATGCTGCTCGTATAAAGGTTGTTAGAAAAATTCATTTTCGTCCTAATGCCGAAAATTTATCACAGCGAAAAAACTACGCATAGTTTCCTAATATTGTCGTGTCTGGGAACAAATTTAACAAATGTTCGATCCATTTGATTCGAAGGCTCGTTTTACATGCTAGTTTCTATCCTAAGCAACTAATTACAATGAATATTTTTGGAATGATTCTGAAGAGCTAAACTAATGAATACTTTAATTGGAATGGAAGAATGTGCGCACCATGCCGGGTTAAATGCTCTTTAACCTAGTGGTGCAACCTGCAAGGAACCTTCAGTTAAAATAAGTTAGAGGTTTTCGCTACCGCGCGTTCGGGCCCTAAGTCTAATGTTTTGGTCTTAAGTTGTGGCTCTTTAAGTTGGACAAACTTCTAACGAAAAGTGAGATCGATTTGTAGATCATTTTTGCACGGGAAGCTATTCGACGTGGGCACCCCTCTGTCCTGCACGTCCGCGGTTCCTGGCATTCAGGGCGGGTTTCGCGGAGATCCTCAAGCGATTCTTCCGCCGTCTCGGCTTTGACTGATTGGACGTGTTTGAGGCACTACTGTCAATTGAACTTGTTATCCTTCCGGAGGAGTCAGCAGATATCCGCCTTCGATTACCAGAAAGCTTTGGTCTTCCGCAGACATTTGGCTGTCGTTGTGAGGCAAGAGTTCTATTTAATCCGCGCAGGTATTTCCCGAAATTGGCTTTGGCAAAGATTACGTCCACTCCGGTCTGCTCCTCTGTCTCATGAAGACTCTGCAGATTGAGCCGCAGGCACATTTCACGTGGCGAAAGAGGGCTAGGGGGCTTTATGCACGCGGTCTGATTAATAGCGGTTTCGATTTCACACAGCAGGGTTTTAGCGTTTTGTACAATAGTTGTCAGGTTGGCGTTCTCATTCAAACGGTTCAGGTAGCTCAGTCCAGCGACATAGACTTGAAGGCGCTTGTGCTCTAAGCGTAAGCAGAGCTGCAATAAAAGAAAACATGAATTAATTATTATGACTTTGCAGACTTCCTTCTGTAAATAACTAAGCAATAATTGAGCAACTAACAAAATTGACTACAGCCACCAACTTTCATTTTCACTATCGCCCAGCAGCCATGTTTTACTGAAGTGCCTCTCGAGGCATAGCCAAATTTGAGAAGGTTCGGTGTCGCCGCTTTCCTTTGGTGGTTTCTATTTCAAAACCTCCAAGCGCATATGCATGTCGTTAATCAATTTTTCAATGGCAGTGGCCTGTGCAGATATGCAGGCGACAACGTTTTGGTGTTTGTTCAATGCGATTATTCCCGAAAGGAAAAAGTCCAAACTGTTGCACTTGTTATTCATGCATGCTTTCGAAGGTGGGTGTATCAGTTCATTAAATGTTGGTGGCTCCGTGAAATTAAGTTGCTGGCTTAGTCAAAAGAGAGAGAGTGTTTGTCGCAACTATCTTTGCTTTAGAAGACAACAATGTAAACAATTTTGCTGGCTACTACGTATCAAAGATATTCGAATTAAGGTTGAAATTTATTCTAAATATTAATAGAATGGTAAAGAAATGGAGAACAAAAACTCCATAGTTCTTGCTAAGTCAAACTCATTCACTAAGATGTGCAGTGAAAGGTTGTTTCAGAGAGCGAATTTGCAAATCTGGAATGTAGTAGACCAATTAAAAATGAAGGTTGCACTTACTTTATCAGTTCTTCTGCTATGTTCGAAAAATGAGTACTGTTGGGATTTGTGACACCAATCCGTCTTATCGCTATTATTGCAGCTGCCATACTTAGTAATCAGCATGTTTTTGAGATGACGTTTGAGTGGGTCGAGATTTAGATGCCTCTGTAAATGAGAAGAAATTTGAATTATATTTCAAACCACTTTGGACCGAGGTGTTGGAATGAATCATATTTTACGGGTGAATAAAAAAATATATGAAGAGAATAATTTACCTTTTCTATAACTGCATGGTCGTCATATGCATTTGCTGAACAGGGATTCTGCCAAGGCACCGAATCCGGGAACAGTTGCCTAACACGCTCCGGGGTACAGATCTTCAAGTTAGCGTCGGTACGCTTAATCAGTCTTTTTTTGCAGGCAAAGCTTTGTGCAACGCCTGGTTTGGCTTTTGGTCTATTATGGGCCGTGTCACAGTCGGCTGATCGACACTGGCTAAGGCTCCTGCTCGTTGCGCCGGCCAGTGGCACAGCATCCACCTCAGGCAACATTTCTGTCAATGTGGCATACAAAATGACAATGAAAAACAACCACTGGAGAGTGGTGGTTCTAGTGTGCAATTTACTGTTGTGGAACCCCGTCTTGTTATTTTTGATGTTGGTTGCCGATGAGCTGCAACCACCTGAAAAGATACAAATGAAGGAGAGTTGTTAGTTTTGTTCGCGCTTTTAAGCGACACTTTGCTACAGGCGAAACTTAACCACTAATTAGTCATTAAAATCTGAAAACATGTTGTTATCTAGGAAGATTTATAGTCAGATGATGCCCCTCATATCTGACGACGCTATGGGAAATTGCGAAAACGTGTTGGCGTTATTTGAAATAACTTCAGAAGCTTTCAGAGCTTGCTGGGCGCGCAGTGGTCTTTACCAATTATCGTAGAGGCACGGAGATTTTCCCAAACAAGCACAAATGCCGTTTACTTGGCAATTCGCGGTGGTCACCTGCTCTATTTTGACTGAAGTCATGAGTGTTGTATGTATTTGATCGATGCTTTTGTCGAATATATTCATCTACCTTTTTCCACAATGAAAATGGTTGGAAACAAAGTTGGGCCGTAGAGTCAGCAACGGGTTGCTTCGCGGTTTTTAAAGGCTTTTATTACCATAGCACTAGGCTAGTGGTTCGATCTAAGCAAATAGTTTTCTTTTACCTGCTTTCATTAGTTCACTGGCAGGGTCGCTTCCAGTCAAGGTGTTCAGTATTAAGTAGCTAAATTTTGGCGGGTTCACACACTATCTAAAGTATCCCAAACTATACACAACATTAAAATGTGAAATGTGAGTTAATCAGATGCAGATATTTACTTTTGTAGTCCCAACGACAATAAATTGTTTGCGCCAGCTGCCGTCCAGAGTAGGTATCCCCGCGATATGCAGCCTCAAGTGACGATATAAACAAAACCACCAGGCGAATGATCGTAGACCGTGGAGCGCAAGCTACCAGCTTCTCATGACCGCCTGAACTGGAGACTCGGCTCTAACGAAGATGCCGGTGGAAGCTACATGTGTTTCACTTAGCACAAAATATATTACATGATTAGATGAGTCAGCCAGCTATCTGTGGGATTCACTGACCGCTTAACCATCATAACATCATAATGACGATCTCCACAATGATCACGTTTAGAGCCTGGGAGCTTCTGGCTCTATTACTGTTCACTGCTCATCATATTTCTATTTCATTTCGCCAGTTTATTTTCTATTAAAGTCTAAGGTGTCCATAAATGAAAAATGACGTATTCAACATGTGAAATTGCGCTTGGACAGAAAAAAGTGGAAGACGGCAATAATTTGGCAAGATCATATGATGATGTCAACCCTATCAATACACCGAGTAAGTGAAAGAGTTGACGCACTTTTGTTTTGCTTAGTTCACGTATGCAGGGGGCAATAGGCAGAGTTGGTTACTCAGTTTGGTAAGTCGATCGGGCAGTGAAGGTGCAAAAATATTCGGTCAACAAACGAAGAAAACGGCGATAATTTGATGGAGGTGATTGACGAGGAACCGATCCGATTTCAATCGGAAACTTTAACATTATTGCCTTGATTTTATGGATCAATTAATGGCACTTAACACGGTGCTTTTGTGATGATCCTGATGGTTATGTCACATTTTCCAAATATTTATTGTAATAGAATCTACACTTTCGTCAATCCAGTAGATTTTTGGGTGACGAGGTAAACATGATGATTAACGTTGATTCTAAACGAGCGAGCAAATTAGCGGATGGCTAGAAATCAATTGAAATTTAATGACAAAGGAGCATTCTCCTGAAATAAGAGCAGAGAGAAAATTTGGGAAGCTGTGATAGATGCCACCCTCAAGATACCCAGCTATCGGGACTTTTGTACTTATACATATAAGTTAATTCCAATGGGTATAATTTAGACTAGTGACCTTGAAAGTGGATTTGATTATACTTTGATTATAGTTGATGAATCTGATGTAACTAAGGAGGCTGCGATCCAACCGTAAATTTTGTTTTCAGGAAAATTAATAACAAGGCTGTCAGCTAAACAATTTACGTACGTTCTGCAGTGCTGCGATATTGTCCAGTTGAAACCTTCTGAACAGATGTGGACACCCGGTATATGTTCATGCCCATAGGCAGGGCCATAGAGAGAAAATTCGGGCCCGGGGGGAAATTATGCGGAAAATGTAGCCCGGGGTGAGAATTATACGGATTTGGGGAGAAAATTATGCGAGCCCACCTATTATTCTTTTGTTCTATTTTCTATTGAAATTTCTGTTTCGGGCCCGAGGGAAACCCCCCCCCCCTTTCGATGATGAAATATTTCCAATTTGAAATAATTAAGTCGAAGATCAAATAACACAATACAACTTCTTTTCAGTCGAGTTTGTAATTTTCTCAACCAAATTCATACTTTTTTCGATCAAATTCCTAATGTTCCCAACTAGTTTTTTTACTTCCTCCCGCAAAATTTATATCTTCACCAAGCACTTTCGTAGCTCTTTCGAAGTGAATCGTGAGGTCAAAATGGATTTTGAACATTTAGAAAAGCAAAAAAACAATTGCCTGACAGTTTTATGGTTTGTAACACTGCAGTAGAGACTTGTTCGTATTTTAAAAGAAATAATTTCTAAAAACATCATTCGTTCCTAAAATGTCAGCCTATGAGGAAGAATCCTGAGATATGGTAAGTGGAGAATTCGCCTGTCAATTAATTAAAGAAGGGAATTTTGTCTGATAACTAATAAATTTCAATCAAGTAAAGGCTCAAATTTTTCCGGAGGAATTCACTTTTAATTATGGTAAACTTAAGAATAATTTGAAATAAGTGAGTGGCATAGTGTAATTAATGAGAAAACTGTCTGGGAATAGTCCAAATTTCAACTATGACGCCTCTTTGTTTGGAGCAACATGAATTTGATTAGGGAAGCTATCAACCAGACTGAAAAATCTTTATCAAAAACCAGCTGTGGATATCAAGTTAAATGAGTGCCGAGACAATTGTTGCAGTTTTACAAAAGCTGTAAGTGCCCAGACCTTAGTCTAAAGTCTGGCGATTCTATGAAAGACTGGCGCTTGTCTGTCATTTTTGCAAAAGAAAAAGACAGAATTAGGAATTCAAGACTGGGTAGACATTTTCTTTGAGCAGAATGGCATGCTACAGGAAACAAGGACATGGCAAACTGTTACAATTGTTTGGTATTAGGAAGTAAAGTAAAAAGTAAAAAAGGAAGTTAAAAAAATATTTAAGAATGTTGTCTTAAATTCGTTTGAAGGGTGTCGATCGTAGGCGCGAGAAATTAAGAAGTCCTAAATGAGACTGAACTGCACAAGCAGTTTGCGGCGGGAAATGCGCCAAATGGGGAACAACAAAAACCAAATGAGGCTCATAAAATTCAGTAAGTCAATCCAAAATTATTTGGGCAATATAAACAATTGATTATGTTTCAAACTATGTATAAAAATTGGTGGATGAACAAAATTACTGCAGTTGAAGTCTAGTTATTTAAATCAGAATTGAAGAGTGAAAAGCGCTAACACAGTAAAATCCCGATAATTCGTATCGTCAAGGGACTGACGATTTGGTACGAAACATCGTGATTACCAGCTATTGGAAGTGCAAAATAAAGAAGATTAGCTCTGGGCACCGTCAAATTTATACGAATTAGCTGTAAATACGAATTATCAATGTACGAATTATCGGGATTCTACTCTATTGCTATTTTCGTAGTTCAAGCAATAATATCAAAGAGATTTTTTGGTGGTAACTTCATCAATGGACCCACTAACTTCGCGAGGACTACTGCCTGAAGCTTGAAGTGGGTTACCCACTGCAATGCCAACTGATGACTGGGACTGATATTATCAAAACTAAAGAATAGTGTTTATATAAATTAATCTATTTTATAGATCTCTTTTCCTGCAATGGTACAAATTGCCAATTTATCACCGCATCAATCACACATTTGCATCGTATTAATCCTCAAAATTTCTGATTGGGTGAACTACCAAGCACACCTGACACCCACTAGCGGACTACTCCCTTCTCGGGATGAAATTTCATTTTCATTTTTAATTGAATTACACCTAAAAAAATCAGATCCAATAGAACAAATCGCACATTAGATTTAATGTGTTACAAAATAGTTGGATAGTCGCGTGGGCGCCATAAATATATACTTGCAGAATATGGAGAGATCGTTGAAATGTAAGATAGGGTTATTGTGCGGCAGTGGAGCACAGCGTCGCCGAGATTCCCTGGCACTGCCACCAAAATGAATCATCCAGCCAAGGTTTGTAAAATCTTCGAAGCAAACGAGTCTGCCAGTGGTTTAAGTTTTCTTGTGAAATTCTTTCCGTTAAAGGAGTCGGGATTGATCATGCACGGCCATCCGGGTAATGGGCGAAATGGTAGAGTTGAGGCCAGCTGATCCTCCGAATGGAATTCAACAAACTTCATACATATCTTTACTCAGGAATTTCAGCGAAGTAGTTGAAAACGACCGAGATACCCTTCTAATATGAATGAAAAGATTGTAAATTTTTTTGTCTTTTGACCCATTGAAAAATTACTAATTAATCAAAATCAGGACCCCATCCTTTCAAAATTGGACTCAGCCAACGGTTGTACCCCCTTCCTATTCAGCAAATTCCGCTACGCACCCTCCAATTCAATAAACTACTATTGGAACTTATTCATTCAAGTAAAAGATATTATGCCAAAATAAAAGAAAGTACACACACCACATAATATTCGAAAAGAGCTACCAAATACAGTTTCGCCGGTTGCGATGAGATTCGTTGTATAATTGCTGCCGATTCGGCTCCAAACTGGACGGCTTTCTTCACTTATTTTTGCTCTTTCTGTGTGACTGCAGCTCGCATAAATCATTAATGCTCACAAGTTGATGCACAATTGCTCTGCTGTTTTAATCCATGCAAGACACCGTCGGATTCGAAAATTTTAGCACCACACAATTACCCGGACATTAATCAATTATTTCCTAATAAGTTATACCCGAAGGGCATCTGCCAGGGATACTCGCGCTTAAACTAGTCCGACGACGATAAAGTTGATACTGATATTAGGCAAGGTTACGCAATTAGTATTTATATTATTCTCCTTAATTCGAATCGGATTGACGAAAAACTAAATACTGAGGGAGTTAACAGACTTAGTGCTATACTAAATGTTAATTGGGAAGTGAAGCCCACTCAGAGGTAAGACCGTTTAGCCACGACTAAACGCTTCCACGTTTTTTCAACTACTGAAGATACTCGAGTGGAGATGGTTTTCTAAAAACCCAAATCCAGATATGTTTCCACTATATACTTGACTTAGTCAGCCGAGGAACTACCACCGAAACTCGGAAACTCTCAGGGAATCCAACTGCGGTTATGAGTAAGTATGTGCTGTATGTCCGCTGTGGGAAAGGCATAGCTCCGCATTTAAGAGAGCGTGTAGGTGCCCCGACTTGGAAATCTGAATGAAAAATATCTTTAGTAGTTCGTTTTCCATTCGTATGTGCATATGTACATTTCCTGAATATCGTGCGAGCAATGAGAAAATGAGGAGCATGCACATGAGTTGGTCATGTTTTCAGACACTCGTTACATAGTATGCATGAAGGCTTTGCATATACATAGCTAGGTACGAAAGGGAGGAATAGCCTAAGGGACTCCTCGAAAGGCCGGAATTCGAACGTTCATTAAATGCACAGATCCGACACAGATGCATGCCTACATGATGCGCTTGTGCATTTCCCACAGCATCCGAGCAATCCGAACTCACGAGCGGTGCAAACGGTCTCTCTTGCAAAGACGGCAAGGTATATACAGCCATATATAATATCCAACATAGTATGTGCCCAGAGAGGAAGAGTATCTGAGATATATTGCTTTGGGTATGTAGATAGAAGATACCCCGCACACCAGTTCCCACGCTGTGGTAGTAAACCAACAACTCATTGGCTGACTCGCTGACCGGTCAGTGAGTTAATGCATTGAACGAGTACCTACTCGAGCGTGGAATGTGTCACGAACTTTTCCCAAACCGACTCCATCCCCATTCTCCAGCGTGAGCTGCTCTGGGCTGATTCATAGATACTCGTATAAGGTTAGGGCCAGGGATTATGTGAAGTTGAGAACGGGAGCTGCTTGAAGGAGGACCACGAGGGCCAAGGCAGTTTACTATGTGCTCGCGAAAATGCCGGCATATGACTTCTTGCAGACGAACACTGTTTTTAGCAGCCGGCATTCGAAAGTGTGCACATACATATTTACTAGGGAGAACCACGTGTTGCGATGAAAGCATTTTGAGTTTCCATTCATGCAGCTAACGTTGGTGTTCGCGGATTAGTCATGACAATATTTGAATTCCACGTTTGGTAGGCGCCTAGGCTAATATAGTGAAATTAATTGGAACAGGGCCGTTGGTTCAAGTTATCACTTCGCTTGAGTGTGAAACAAATCTGCTTGGTGGTTAGTGTGACTAATTGAGAATCATATCGATATCGGCCGGCAAATTACCGAAACCTTACATTACGTTCGAGACTGGAGAAATAATTCTGTAGGAATAATGATTGCGTTAGTATAATCATGATAGATAGAAACCCGAAGGTGACGGCGAAAAAAGAACCCTGGGAAGACGATATGTGAAAGACGGGCTTTCCCGTTTGTACTGCTTATTTCATAAGATGACGTTGGTTGCTGAGCAAAGGTGTAGAGAATATCTTAGCTCCTCTGATAAGTGGGATTGCAAATGTTCCTCAACGTTAAGATAGAAGCTGCAATTTCGAGGACAGGTGTAATAACTCCATGACACACGGAACAACTGACACTAAAAAACGACATAATGACCCAGTAATGTAGTATATACTATATATCAGTGCATTAAATGATAGAAGTAATCGTTGCATCAGCAACCGAACATTGAATCCTCCCAATGGAATTCTTTTGTTTCATCACGCTGTATCATTCTTCATTTCGCAATCCAAAAATCAAATAAAATGATTATGAAGAGATACACAAATTTTTAAAGATCTTCCAAACCCAAAAACTTTCTAGAAAACTGATTGGAATTTTAGCGTACTCCTTCATTTGATTCTTTTTGAATCGGATGAGTAATTATGAGCTACACGACGGGAAGAATGTTTGCAACCTCATATTGCAAATTTTGATCTAAATAGACTTCCATTGAATATGAATAAGAACAATCAACATTTCCGTTATTGCTTCCCTCACATATGTTGTGTATGTACTTATGTACGACTCATTTGTAGATTATCCAAAGAAGAAAGTAGGTATGGACTATTATGTTCAAATCTCAAAAGCATTATCCGGAATCTATTAGGATTGAATTTAGGTGCCTGTTCGTCGACAAGGAAAAGGGTCTCGGCATGAACTTTTCTCGAAGACTCTGAATAATGAAATTTTGACAAAATTAGATAATTTATGATATTCCGGGGACTGGCAGGAGTGAATATTCTCCATTTTTTTTCTTGCCGGAAGAGTAAGCAGATCCTTGACATGTGTCTTTCTATGAGACCTGTATTAGGATTGTCGGTACCTTTCAGACCAGTCGAACAGATAATTGAAGAATTAATGCCAATTTTTATTTTTAAGCATGTATTTTGGCAGACTCCAGCTTACACGATATGCTTATTGAACATATTGTTTTCGCTACTTAGTCATCGGAATGCAAGTAATCCCCCCCAGTTGATCACGTCATTGGCATAATCTTTTAAAGAGTAATCATGGCACGACTTTTATGAATCAGTACCGGCTGTTAAGTTTGACGTTCAAGAAACTAACAATTATTTTTTCTTCACATCCCTATTAGCACTATTAACAACACAATTGCATTTCCAATAGCCACCACATTGCATGCCTTTTCTAACAAAAAATTTTCGGAATTTCCGATAAATCGGCCTTCAAATGCGTGCCATCTGAAATGTAAGCAGGTATGCACGTATGCCGGTAAGAAGTAGTGTAGTACGAATGGTTAACATCCAATTTAAAATTGTGCTCAGCGTTCAGAAACGGAAATCAAGCCGTCATTTATGACGCGTTGTGGAGCCATATCTGATCATATAGTGCATAGTATATATAGTATTTGTAATGAATTCATCTGCCGATGATGTGCATCTGAAGTCACTTTCTAAGTTAACTAGTCACCACAGACTCCAAATTAATAGCAACTTTGAAATCGAGTTCCTACGAAAACAACAAAGCACATTAAAGATTCACTGAATTTCTAGACTATCTGAAGATTGAGAACTAATAAGAAAGCCTTTCAAGTATCTAGAAAGAGTAAATGCTACCCGGAATGATATTGAATGGACCTCCAGACACTTGTTAACAATACAAAACACTGCTGCATCAGGTGGAACAATATTAATAAGAATTGCAAATGGTTGAAGCACTTGGGTGGTTGAAATCGTTTTAACCTTTCCTCTTCTTGTATTACTTAAACGTTACAAACTCACTCTATTACACGAAACATCTAACTAAAATCACATTTTGATTTTTTCTAATAGTACCGGAAAATTTTCAACTTAATAACATCACTTCATGCAAAGAGAACTTTTCAAGATTCTTACATTTGGTAATTCTTAATTCCTTACAGGACATTTTGACGGCACTTTGATTTAAAACTGAACTGAACTGAATTGAAGAGGCAAAATATCTCCAAAAACTTGAATACGATTCTCAAACTTGTACTAATAGTCAATTGGACAGACAATTTGCAACTACTATTAGCCCAATAGGTGTAGGCAAATTTATACCAAACAGGCAGTCCTTTAGGTAATTGATTAAGCTGATAAGAATTCTGATTTGTGGTGATAAGCAGAGATTCGACAGCGGCACGAAATTCTGCATTTTTATTGCTAGCAACTTGCAAAAATTGGGGATAGTGATTGGCCCATCCTACTGCGAACAAGCGAACGGCCCCCCTCTCCATCTCCTTCAGATTTTCAATCTTCACTAGTTTCATTCATTCAGGTTTAGTCAGATCATCTAAGAATCAAAATAATTTAATACGAGATACATTTCAGGTATTCAGGCTTTATGTGTTTTTAGAATGAACTACAACGACAGTAGGTATGGGAGCACTTCCTGCGTAGTAGGGGTTGTACAGCCCGCGAAAGGCAAGTTATAATAATGTTCACAGTTTCACAGCTCGCGGTTCTTTCATTAAGCTAATAGAAAGATCAGGTAATCGGCTATGAGGTGACAGACCAACATATGTATGTTTGAAATACTTCAAAAGGCATTGAGAAGTTTTGATGGAATCTCCTAATGCGAACCCGTATTTAAATGTGGTCAAAAGCTTTGGATGGGATAAGCATTTTAGCTATCGAATTAGTACTATTTCTTGCCCTAAAAGGGCCTGAATATGTAGCAATAATATGAAACAATAACATTTTAATATTAATTAATTTTCCTTTAATTTTAAAACGTAATAATTTGTAACTTGCTTCTAGGAATAATAGAGCTTCACAGTGAAGAATTGTATAAAATAAAAGCAATTGTATGTTCAGTTAAGGGTATGATACCCTTTCGCCACAAGTAGCGCAGTAGTTAATAATTCGTGCTAAAGGATATTTTCGCGGACCATATGAAAATTTAATTCAGTTTTCAAGTTCAATAAATTGACGGTTAAAATAGAAAGCGACCGATTAAGAAGCTAATGCCATTTTCAATTTTTTGCAACGAAAATTTGGTAGAGCGAATTAACTAAATTATAACATTTTACACGAAGTTTAAACTCACTTTTTATTACAAAACTGATCAAATTAGGAATTACCAGCAATATTAGAACTTGCGAAATTTTTAAGTATATTAATGTAAAACACTATTCTCATTATAAACTTCAGAGATACCTTCAACATTTAGCTCCACAACAAACAGAATCATATTGATAGGTTAACAATTCACTTACTTTTGGATTTCGGACTCCTTGCAAACATTTTCAGAAACCTTTATTAAATAGATAGATTGGCAACTGAAATTCAACTGATCAGTACTTGATATATCAAAGTATTTATACTTATTCTTGGGGGGCTATTCGCTAAAAAAACTACATATTTCGATCTGTAATAGATAAGCGATTTTACACTACTTTTTATGCACATTATCATATCTACATACGTGAAAGCGTAGATTACGTATGTAGATAGTGAAGACGGTCAGTGATGACCTTTCATCCTATGGAACATTGCTTTGAATATATGCATATGGCATACGAAGATGTGTAGGTTTCCCTAAGCATGCCCTGCAAATTTACTCCATTTGTGATCCACACACCATACCAATGTAATGATATCAAAATGTGATTTATTCTTCCGATTATTCCATATCGATTCGTCATACCTGCAATTTTAAAATACTCGTATTTGCTGAGGTTGAAAATAGGATGGCACTTTTCAAATTTAGAATCGCCGTTTAACTCTTTATGTATGACTTTTTATGTATTCAGGACGATTTTAGGTTTAAGGTAGGAGGACAGTGTAACCCTCGAAATTTCAACATTGTTTCAATATTTTTTTGAATAAGAAAATAATACACGATCGTTCTGAAATGTTAATATGATATTCAGGGCCACAGAGAGAAATTCGGGGCCCGGAGTGAAAATTATGCGCGGCGGGTGTGAAAGTTATGCGGGTCTTCCTATTAGATTTAGTTTTCATTAACAGGCCCCCGCGGGGGGATCCCCCATTTTCAGCCCCTCTTCAGACCTGACGAGTTGATGGAAACTTAAAATAAACAACAACTTTTTCTACTTAATTTTGCATTAAACAAGGAATGTTTTTTATGAAAAAAAAGTGGTCTCACTGGGGAAAGCACACAGCGTTCTGTCGTGGATCGAATTGTCGAAATATGGGGAATCTCAAACATACAAATATTTTTAAAAAATGAGAAAATGGCGAATTTGTGTAAAAAAATTTGTGTTTTTTATGTCGAATTGTTACAAAAAATTATTTATTTTAGAAAATTAAATATTTATTAGGTCCCGAATGGGGTATGTAGAATAAGAAAATCAAATTTTAACTAAATCGGTTATGCAGTTTTTTGTGAATGCTTCTTCAAGTACAACACGTTTAAAGTTTTGACAATAGATTGCTGATTAGATGTTCCAAAACGTTTTCTTGTATACTGTATCGATTTCTTATTTTCTAATTGCATATATGAATTTTCACATAATGCTTAGACCTTAGTTAACTGACTATCACAATGAAGGATCGACTATATTATATAGAAAGGGCCACTTCAGCAGCTGCTACAGGCTAATTTCCATTTCTATACCTACTGCGGCGCGCTTCATTCTTTGTGCTATAACTTTTGAAATATTGAGAATTTCAATCTGAGTTTTTGGCTGCACATTTTAAATATTTTATGCTTTTGAAATATGTGGAGAAAAAAAATGATTTTTTAAAATCGTCACTTTGTATCACCTTAAGTACTCAGTTTTATGGTTTTATGTTTTCCGGTACGAGAGTTCGTGCCGGATCCTGAAAAATAAGCAAAAAGGGGGGCGAGCTAAGTCTGAAAATAAAAAAATAATGGTTGGACCGCGCGCGTTGTGCAGTAAAACTCCGAACCCGCGTGCTGCGATCGTAGGGGATGGTCCACGATGGATGGTTCCATCAATATACCTCCTGCCTTAGATGTATGGTGAGACGCGGCCCCACGATTTTCTAGGCTTGTGGTCAAGCATTTGTTCGGCTCGAATACTTGAACCACTGGAAGATAGCCCATTTTGACTCACAACTTCGTTTTGATATGTCAGATAGTGACATAATAGTTTCTTAACATGGCTCCCGGCTAGACTTCACATGCAATTGACTTTATCTTTCAAGTTTTAGGTTTTGCGAATTTTCCCCCAAAAGCAACTCTTCCTATGCCTCAATTGCCTTCCGACCTTGCAGAGCAGAGTTTTCCTATTCTTTTCTTATAGTATATCACGAAAGTAGAGTGTAGACTTAAGTCTTGGGAATATGGGCCTGGTCGGCTGATGGCTGAAAGGTTGTGGCGTCCGAGATTTTGGGAACTGTCGCTTTTTGCTTTTATGTGAATGCCAATTCTTTCTAGATTTCGACCCGCGGTTACTGATCCTATCTCTCGTGTGACGAGAAAGAAGTTGATGGTTTACGGGAATTTGGTTGGAAACGGGGGTCGCCCCAAATACTTTGTATCGGGTTGAATAAGCGGGCTGAACGAATATTAAGTTGGAAGCAGAGAATTGTAGCGTGAGGCTGTGCCTGGTTTTCCCCAATACTTTGTCTCCAGCGAAGACTAGATTGGCACGGATTTCATCGTAATTTCGTTTTCATCTTCTCTCTTTGCAGGGAAGAAGGAACGGATAAGCGTGCGACATTTACTTGGATAACGGGGCTCGCAGCTAAGTGCTGGGTCCGGCCGTCCCCAACGGTGCATTCTCATCTCGTTCACGGATTCCAGTCAAAGAAGAGTGGATTCTCGCATTCCCCTTTTTGTGTTTTGTTTCTTTATTCTGCTATTCTACGTGGGACAACGACTTTTTCTGTGTGTCTTCTATTATATTTACTTTGTACATTAAGAGGCTGCGATGGCACTTTGCCATCAGTAAGTTTTTCGGAAGATTTGGAGCTGGATTGGAGGGGTGGAAGTTTTTTCTCTTGGTACGTCGAGTTCCACTTACTTTGCTTTTTTTTGCTTTTATTTTTTTTTCCTAACAAGTTCTTTCCTTAATATCATTCCCTGTATTTTATTTTCTTTCACTCATTTTGGTTTGCTTTTCGATTGGGCGTAGGTTCATTTCTCTATTTCTTTTTGTTTTCTTTTCTATCTGTTCTATTTTCTTTATTCCTTTTTTAAGGTTTTGTGTTTACACAAAAAAAAATCGGTTTATTGTCTGTCTGTTTGTCCGTCTGTCAGTCTGTCTGTCTATCTGTCCGTCACACGCATTTTTCTCAGAGACGGCTATAGCAATTGGCATCAAATTTGGTAGAAAGATGGGAACTGGGAACGTTCACGCATATAGTGAGTTACATCCTTTTCGTAGAATTTAAGGGGGGCTCCTCATACATGCAAAAGGGGGGTGTAAATTTTTTTTTCATCAAATATAGTCATGTGGGGTATCAAATTAAAGGTCTCGGTTAGTAGTTAGTAGTTAGTTTTGACATTTGTTGAAAAGGTGGGGAGTGCGGGGGGTTGAAGGTGATCATTTTTTTTAACGAACCCATTCTCAGAAACTACTCAACCGAAAAATCTGAAAAAAATTAAGGGGCTGCCACTATATGGGGCCTAGGCTCTGAAATACCCTCCATACCGATACCTATTCAAATAAAGTTAATAATAGTACATTACTATAATTTTAAGTAATTGACAAGAAAACCCCCCTTAAGTTCACCCTAGAATCAGAAAATTTTGCAACAATGTAGGCTATAGCATAGAGCATGATCCTGCCAAAGTTTGTAAAAATCGCACTGTTACTAACAAAGTTATACTAGGTCAAAACTGTCGCTCCTCTGCAAATTCAAGACTATAAATGTCAATATCACTTGAAAGTGGATATTTTCACATAATATATGCATATTTTATGTGATACATACTAATGGGATAAATGCACACTCAAACCTCTTTATAAAAGAAATACAGAAAACCTTTCATACCTGAAGCGTCTAGCTTCCGGTTTCCCGACTTTTTTATTCATTTTCTGAACATAGGTTCATCCTGTCCACGATTTTTGGTGAGCCTAGGTTCAATTTTATTTGTCAAACCCATTCTTTAGATTTTGTTATAATAAATAGTTTATTTATTTATTCATTCCTATTTATATTTACATTTATGTATTGTCAAAGTTCTTTAGATTGTCCTGGTAGAATATTAATTGTTGTTCGAAGTAGTTGGTAAGCTATTTGATTTCGACATAAACTAGACAACATATTGGTCTTCAGCTATATTTCCTCGAGTAGCACCTAGCTGATCTGGAGTGGTCCCGGCTTTGCGACATTGACAATATTTTCTTTGCCTTGTCCAGGGACAATCTGGCCGGAGAATGCATTTAATTATATGCAATATTCCTTAACTGTCCCCCTTCTATCATTCCTTAGCTTCCCCAATTTACTTTTGCCAATTTATCAATTCCCATTCCTTCATTCCAATTTTAACTATCAACATGTAAAATTAAAATTAAAAATAAATCGAATTTATTTTATAGAAAACGTAATAACTGATCGGTTTCTCCTAACCCCACGAATTTATTTGCATTCGAACAATTCCAAATTTTGTTTTATGTTTCAAATAATGCAAGCCAATATTGAACAGTGAAAATATACATTCACCTTATTGGATTGTATCTAATTTTGGAACGTTATTATTGTCTTTGCAAGGCAACGTTACAACATAGCGAAGGGATCACCACGTTGTTGTAGCTGTATGCTCTAGTTGTAATTTTGTCTATGAACGAGGCATCAGGTGTTGTTGTTGTCGCTATGCCGGCATGAACTTTTAAGTCTACGGCTACAATTAGCGAAATCAGGATGAACGGGACCGAGACCGGCTGATGGCTGAACAGCTTATCAGCTGGACCGGGGAATTGATTGGCGGTTTTGGAGAGAGTTAGTCATTTTTTCTTTATGGAAACTTGTAAATCCTTCTGAGGACCTTAAGACATTGTGTTGCAAGACGGTGCTAAAGGAACTTTTCTTACTTCAAATCTAATAAAATTTCGAGTGTAACTTTCTAAAAAGGAAATAAAAAAATAAAGAATAAACTAAGTAGGAAGACTGTTTTCGTCCGTAGTTGAGGGCGAGGGTAGTTTTCATCGTGAAAAGGGGCATCCTCCAAGGTACTGGCCAGAGGATGTCAACGCAGAGTGGGAACTTAAAAGGCCGCGCCCCACAATACATCTGCAATACATACATCAACATCGAAAGAAGACGCGATCCGTCGTGGACCATCCCTTTCGATCGCGGTACTCGTGTCCGGAATTGTACGGCTCCACGGGAGCAGTCGAGCTGTCTTTTTTTATTTTTGAATTTCAGGTTTAGCTCACATCATAATATTTCGACAGGTGCACGCGAATCCCCCGTTTTTGTTTATCTTTTCAGCATTCGGTGCGGACTTATGAACTGGAAAGGAAATGTGAATTTTTGTAAAATGACACGTGATGGATCGAAGTGTTCGAAGGACCCCCACATTCCCGACCTCCTCCATTTCAGAAGCCGCATTTGGAAACTAAACAGCTACATCATCAACAATGGAAATGAATAAACTCAAAATGGGGGCAGTGGTAGACTCAAAAATTTTAAATTCTTGGCAATATATCTCCTTATTAACGCTAATTGGTATGGTTATCGTTCAAATCGCTGCATCTAAATTTATTGGGGATAAGAATTATGTCAAAAGACATTATGTATTTAAGTTTTTTTTGTAGTGCTTTGAACATACCACGTCAGAATGATTGATGAGATCTCATAGTATCAAATGATAATTGCTTCCAAAAATGAGAGAAATACTATGATGCTGTTTAAAAGCATTGGATGGGATAGGTAATAGTGACTCATAGCGTGAAACTACTAATATTCGAAAAAGACTAGGACGACTGACGGTTTCATCCAAAACGCAAGTAAGTATTGCAAATGATAGTGTCATAATCTATTGTTAATTACATAATAATCTTCGCGTGGATATTTTCCTTTACCTAGTTAAAATACGAAGGAGAGATTGGATTTGGATGTGTAGATATATGTACTTCCTTATGATTAAGGATTGCAAAATAAAAAGTACCAAATGGGTATAAGTGGTTATTATTTGGCAGAGGCTATGCAATAAGTTCGTAGGCATGTTCATGGAAACAAACCGATTGCCCGAAATTCGGGTTTCAGTGGATTAGGATGTGCCAAAAAACTTAGCCCTTGAGAAAGAAAAATGTGACGTTTGAAAAAGAGTTTATGGTTTTCTTATTTAATATGTTCAACGAATTGAATGGGAAGTTATTCTATTTATAAATGGGGTTTGGAACTGATTGACACCTTGGAATATCTTTTTCAAATTTATTATGTAGTGAGTAGTTTTTGGGAATGAGATAGCTCATAACCTCTGTTTTCTTGGTACTCCAAGTAATAACAAAAGTGAGATTCGTTTTTAACTATTTCGTTATATACTCAGAAGGAGTTGTAGTATCAAATCTCGCGCTTTCAAATGTGTGTGACAACTAATTAGATATTCAGGAACCTAGGAGCAAGGCAAAGTTTTTATATTCCATTTTTGTATAAGCTAAGTTAGTTAACAACAAGTATATTTAAGGTGGATGAATCAATCGAATACAAATATGACCTCGAATAGCCGTATCTTGGTTTTATCTTATGTGCACATATGTAAATTATCTATATTTCGCACAGATTCGCTTCAACTAATACGGGCGTGTTATCTTGAACGTTGCCACCACTTATAGCCACTTTCTTATTTATAAAAAGATAAGGGTAATACCGAATCTTAAATGTCCGAGAACAAGTTCTATCAAAGAAGGTTGACTCACTAACAATTGAAAATAGGTTGTCATATGGTAAGTGCTGAAGAATGTTAACTTTTCAGTCACTTCACTAGTTGATTAGAACTTTGATAACCAAAAGCTTGCCGTTATTCCCCGGAGTGTATGAATTTTTCCTTCCTCCACCTCCAGCTGAGAAACTATTTTCCACTGTATTTTCTAAAAAATCCCCTTTAAATATATGAGGTTTTCAATGGTTCTCCAAGATATACGTAGTTTTGTAGGGAATTGAAGTTCCAATTCCTAGAAAGCAAACCAGTCAATCTGTATTAGACACTCGCAGAATGTAACGTTGCCTTGGCTACTTCTGACTTACATTCTTATTTACATTTCTTTTGACGTTTTCATATTTGTAACTGTTTAATAAATAATTGTTTTCACCCAGATATTGGTTCCATGGTGGGCCTATCTTGGGGGTTTTTCAACAGGGAGTCTAGCAAAATAAATATTGATTAAAATCAAATACAAAATCGAGCATTTGTTATTTGGGAAAAAGGTATTATCAATCCTGGGGGAATAATTCCCAACGATTTTCTAAGAGGTTTCGTGGAATTTACCTTAATTTTAAAAGGTATTTTACAAGAAGAAAACTACCTCTAAAATTGTGGGCAAATTAAAGTTTTTAGAATTACCATCATAAAATATGGCCACGTGAGGTATCAAATCAAAGGGCCTAAGTAGTACTTTTCGAAACTGATTCCATATTTGATATCGGGTGAAACATGGGGGAGTGAGGGCTCAAAATATGCCACAGTGGTGCATCTCTACGAAATCTAGGCCTCTAAATACATCCGGTTCCGATATCTGCAAAAATAAAGTTAATAATAGCATATTTCCACACTTTACCCGGCAACACACTTATGTTCATCCCAGAAGTACAAAATTTGGCATGGTATAAAGGATAACATAGTGCACATTTTGTTCAGGTTTGAAGAAAATGCAACTGTTATTAACAATGTTATAGGGGGTGAAACTTTGCTATTTTTTGTAAATTTCGTGTATTCTACAACGTGTATGACGTCACATATCAATTCGTCAATACCACAACGAAGTGAGTTCATATGAATGGAGTGACAAAGAAATATTTTGTTTTAGTTTTTTAGTCATTTGAATATGAATATCAATTACTCCAAACAGACATGTGTGTATGTAGTTGTAAAGTATATGCGTGTCAATGAAGTTTGCAGGTAGTGTCTAATTCAGATAGATATATTTGTACATTAAACACATGTACATATATATGCTTCTGTGCAGGAAGTAAATCGGAAATGGAAAAATATGAAGGATTATGTTGGATGTGTAGCTACATATGGATAAAAAAATGTGTGTTGAAGTTTCTTACATAAGATGAACCTTTACACCCGAAGCGCGACCATCCGGTATTCCGACTTGTGTTTTGTGAGATCTGGCTTCAAGCATTGTAGAGCCACAGGCGCATTTGACTTTTCTGAACGATCATTATATCATTGAACAGCTTTCAATATTTTTTGTACTGAAAAATATTATACAGTTATGTTAGTTAGTGGCCGTTCAAAAAATGTATTTTTACTTTTATGTTTTACGGTGACCAAAATTGGGGCGAAGTAAACAAAAAGTGTCAAAAGTGAGTATATAATAGTTGCATTATCGAGCATCGAGCATTACCGTAAGCCTATAATCGTTAGGAGTTTGAGTATATGCCCTAATTCCAAATTGTTTAACTTTGCATCTGGTATTAAGTATTCTCCAAGGTACGTCGAACTACTTTGCACAAGTGCCGGATACTGTCCCAGAATTTCTTCTCTAGGTAATTGTGTCGGCAGCGATAACTGATAATTCTCACTATGATTCGAAGGTTCTTCTTGGTGGGGTTTAAATTGTCCTTTGTAGACTTGGGTTCCATTCCTGGTAGGCTCGTCCAGTATATTTCCCTCAACCGATTCTCTTCATTTTTTAATGCCATAGCCATGAGCTCGTTTCCGAATCCACAGAAGGGTTTTGCCCATATAAAGGCATCCCTGCTCCCTTCCTGGCTAGTTCGTCCGCTGCCTCATTGCCTTCCAACCCAACATGGCCTGGAGCCCAGATTATCCACACCTTGTTACACGAGCCAAGTGTATTCAATCTCTCAAGGCATCCCATACCAGTTCAGAGTCCACATGGTTGGACCTAAGTGCCGTGATCGCTGCTTGGCTGTCAGAATAGCAATGTTCTGCCCCTGTAGTTCCTTTGGAGATTAAAGGAGCAACATCTTTCTGTGGCGTATATTTCCGCCTGAAGTATGCTAGTGCGCTTACTCATTGGCTCCAAGTACATTTTCCTTTGACCAATGATCCCAGCACACGCTCCTTCCGCTGTGAGGGATTCGTTAGTGTACCAAGTAACTAGTTGATGATTTAAGCCGCATGTCATAGCCTTGTTACTCCAACGTATTTCAAACTTCTTATCGAAGTGAAACCTCATCGTCATGGTATCAATAATTCGGGGAACCGCCAAGAAAGAATATGAGCTTTCCTTCAATTTATGCAGCTCCCTGCCTCACTGACACTCCCAGTTATCCTGAAGATTGCTCTCCTTGCCTGCACTTGTATGTGCAGATGGGAAGGGGTTAATCCCAGAAGGACCTACAGTGATGCGGTTGAGCATGTCCTCATTGAACCAGTGATACACACGCAAGCCATTTTGGAGTTTGTGTAACTCTGTGACTTGTGTGCTGAGTTCAATTCTTTCTGCGCAGACTACCGCCCTATAGGTAATCATTAGCCTTACTATTGCAGTGTATATCAAAAGTAGTATCTTCGGGGCGTAACTTCTTTTGTTCCTGCTATGGACCTGTAAGTCATCAGAGCTTTCGTATCTTTTCAGCAAGTGTTTCCAGCATGCGTCTTCCAGAGAAATTTTTGGACTAACGTAATTTCCAAATATTTTGGCAGCTGCTTCTCGTTTCACTTCCATGCCATGTGACGTTACGGCTTTCAGGTAATCAAGCTTAGGTTTTTTAGTGGATGGTACTATGGTGGTTTTGACATGATTAATATGTAGCCCCGCTTTCCTGCACCAGGCACTAGTAACCCTTAATCCAATTTGGATTCTATGACATAAGGTATCACATATTTGCCCCTACAAATTAAAATAAATGTCGTCAGCGTAACCCTGGTCCTGTACTCCAGTATTTGTTAGCTTGTGCAGGAGTTCGTCCATTGCCATACTCCACATAAGCGGTGATAGTACCCTGCCCTGTGGACAATCTTGAGCAGTATTTATGACAAAAGGATTTGTCCGGGTAGTACTTCTATTTGCCCATCCAGAAAGGCAAGGTGTTTCCCACTCCCTTGATATCCAAAAACGTACACAGTGATATTTCTTTTGTTTCTATCGCATTCCATAATACATCCGTCAGCTGATACAAAGGATTTTCCACCGTTTTGAATACGAACGATGTAAGACAAATTGATCTGAAAGATTTAGGGTGAAAAGGATACTTTTTACTCGATTTAGGAATAAAGACCATTTTTGCCGGCTCCATGCACTTGAAATATATATCCAAGAGCTATGTTGCCCCTTACCACCCTTAGGGGAGACTTTAAGATGATCCTTACCCATATGGATTAGGTAACTGGCCCTAAGAATCCATGAGGATTTGCTCATGATGAATAGTTTTGAGTGGAATAGATATTATAAGCTCACTACCAATAATCGTGCGCGGATCTGGTCATCATAGCTGTTATTAGCTAGATGGACTTGAAGAGGATAATGTCTCTGAGTCGCGGGACACTATTTCTAGGGGCATCTTAAAAACATTATGTCGTATTTCCTTAATTTTATCCCCAGATTGATCGTGATATTTTTATCTACTCTATTACTTTAGCCAGGGTGGACTCAGTCTTATTGCTTTTTTCGGTCTACCAAATTCTCTTATGACCATCTAAAATTTTAACCCGGTTACGGTTGCCTTGAAGTCGATGAAAGATTTGCATCGAATAACGCAGATAGAATATATGACCTGTTGCTGATTTGCTTGAAGGGAAGCTTCATCGGTGAGGACGGATTATATTGTTGGCGTATGGAGCCTAGCATGGTAACGGATGGAACTCTTTTTGTATATGAGTAAGATAATTCATCACCCGTATATTTCAATAGATAATTCATCACTGGTATATTTCAATAGTTCGGCTGTAACTTCGTCGGCTCCAGACGACTTATGGTTCATTAGCCTATTAATTGCAAGGAGGATTTCTTCGACGCTTGGCGGCATTTGTCGGTTATCTGTTGGTTGAAGGTGATCCCATCTGGAGAAACCCACTTTTGTTTGTAGATCTTTTCACCCGAAAACCAGGTATTTTCCAATTTCTTATGCGACCTCAATGACTTTCAGTAGGTTATGCCTTATGAATGTGATGACCTCTATCTTTTGCCCATCCTATTTAGTAATTTTGTAATGTGGTGCTTTTAATAACTACAGGATAGTTTTTAAATGGGCGTTGCTCTGTGAATATGTGCCATATATCGGAAGTTAGCACCTCTCCTGCAACTCGAAGCGACGGTTTAATAATTTCTTGCTGCGCATTCACATTAGAGGCTAAAACATTGTTCCCCGCGTGTTCAATTTCTTCTTATGGCTTTGAAAAAGGGCGTTATTGAAGGGTTTAGATGCAGGGTGCTTCCCATTTGGCTAATTGATAATTTATACCGAATCTATTTTCTTGTTGGTCTGCTTCTATCGTTGTATCAGAAATATTTAACGCATCTTTACAATTAATATAGCAATCGTTACAGGTTATGTAAATTATGTTCAACCTTTTAATTAACTTCTTGATGCATTTTCCCACGTCTAATCAAACATTCTACTTGAAGGTAATCTCGTGCCTCCCAGGGCGTGCGACAAACCGATAATCACACCATAACAGCTGATAGTCTTATCATGATTACACAGTTGTGCTCTTTTTCGGCTCTCTTGATGTACGACGTGGATAGCGATTCACCGAATCCCATTCTATATGAGGTCATATGAGGAATCCATGACGACATATGAGGAATGCTATTCCATGACGACATATGAGGAATGTTATTTCATGACGACATATGAGGAGGAATTCTTTTGAGTTTTTTCAGCGAATTCCTAGGAAGTCTCCATTTGGGGTACTGGTCATGTCTTATTTAGGATAGGTCTGGACTAAGTGGGGTCGATCTAATCTACGCCGGTTGTAAATTTTGTATTTTGTCAGAAAAATAAAGTAATTCCACAGTAAGCATTGATTCATACTACCGGGGACACTTGATGCATAGTTGCAGCTGTGTTGTTTTCTGGCGAAAAAAACAATTTCCGTTGGAGGGTGGCAGTAATCATTGCTGCGTTGACTTTTCCGGATTCGTTTCTTATCCATAAGCTTCTGGTTAAGTTGATGAGGCATTAGGTTATTAGAAGACATCGTAAGCAAATTTTTAGTGCATAGATTGACTGAAAATAAATAGGGCATATACGCTTAACGCATACGGAAAAGTAGCCAATGAGTCATGAAGAGAATAAAAGAAGTTGGATCGCGTAACATTTATATGTTTATGTATCCAATAGATGCAATCCAAATACGTTTTTACTGTAACTTCCGCAGAACATCTAGTGAAACACGAGTTTAAATTAATAGGAGTTGCTAGGTGAAATGATTACGCCGATGTATTCACGGAAAAGGCAAGCAACTGGAAGTCTTCGGAGTTTAATTTTGGAGAACATATTCAGTTTAGGACAGAAGCACACACAGGCTTGGTCAATCGTTTTAACTAAATTATTGTCCAGATACAATTTGTTGCAAAATTTTCACTAAAAATATAATATAACTTAATCCCAAGGAATACGGTGCCCTTACCCTCTGAAACGTCGATGTATATCTTGCATTCTGAAAGTTAATAAGATGCTTCTTTCAATTTTATATGCAAACTATTGGTATCTTCATACGGATTAGGAGAGATACCAATCAGGATAGAATGTCAGTGTCGCATTAAATTGAAAAGTCCTATAAATAGGACGAAAGTATTCTTGCTAGATATTGATTGCTACGTCGGTAAAATCAGCTTTCGTCAATCACGATCAAATCAATGGTTGTTGCTTATGCTTATTTAGTATCACATATTATCCACTTGAATGTGACAATGATATAGTGTTTTGAGTTTTAATAGATTTAAACAAAAGAAACAATTTTATCAGTAATAGTAGGATTGTCCCCAAGCTTAGCAGTGTCATGTTTTATATCGGAGTTTGTATTAATGCGACTATGTTTCTATGATTATAATTCTACGACTAATTTGAGGGGGTTTCTACTCAATTTTCCAAAAATATAGTAACGTGCTATCACAGTAGCCGCTCCAAAATTAGAATTCGTAGAAATTAGAAAAGCTTAGGAATTAGATCAAACAATTTATTTGGAAGGGCCGCCCTGCAATATTCTAATTTCAGGTCCTTTCGTTACAAGTTGTTTTCTTATGTTCTATTTTCCATTCTTCCAATATTTTTCTTTTTTAAAATAGAGTAGGTGAATGTGTTTACGTAATAAATGTTGGACTTCCGTAACGGTAAGCCGTAGCCACCAATTGAATATTTCCGTTTGACATATTATTTTGGGCCAACCTCGCCACCTAGTACCCCATCGGTCGAGCACTATCTTCTTCGCAACAAAAATCTAAACATAAGGCGCAAAACGGGTCCATATGTCAGCGCTCCTCACAATCTTTCTGATAACTGTTGTTCGTAGAAAGCTGCCTAGTATCTGAGTAAAGTTGCCGAAAAATCCCATGCTAACTTCTACAAGCAGAAAAATGTGATTAGCGTTGTCCGCCGCCCCATTGCGAAGCACACAGGGAAAAGCTGAAAAACTGCATGTCTATTTAAAAGCTGGGTAAATAAATAGTCAATCTCACCATGATTTCGGTTCAACCGGGAATTTAAGTTGCTGATAAGTTACGGAACCTATCCGCTTCCTGAGTGTATGCAGTCGTTCTTCAGGAGTAATTACCTTCTTTGAGTTTCCTCCTTTGCATTTTTAAATCGTTTTATTTTCCTTGCCAAGAGCGTAACGGGATTCACTCCTACGACCAACGCCACTCCTGATTCTGAGGCAGACACCACTCCGAAAGTTCTCCGTCTCTGTACTGGCACAAGGCGATTTTGATACATCTCCTTGCCTAGTGGTTCAGTCCAAACCTGCGGCCCATAATACAAAACAACGTGTCTTGCTCTCAGGACGCAGGACCCTCAACGTTTGCTATCAGTCGATTTGAGGCCGAAACTTCAGCTGTGCCCTCGTTCGCTGCTGTTTTGATTTACTTGAAGAACCTCATCCTCAAGACGACGGTCAATCCTAGGTACATAACCGTTGGATATAAATATGCTTAGTTGGCTTTGTGCCTATACCGTATGTCCGACTTTTCTGGCATGTAGGGTCTTAGTGGAGTTTCATAAGAACTTGTTTGAGAGGCCTGGTCCTTGTACTGTCTTCGACGCGATTTTCACACTCCTTTGGCCCTCCAGCGCCTCATAGAACAGGAGCGGTCACTCAGATAACCCCTTAATATTCGCAACATGTAACCCGGCCTGTGAAATGAATTCTAGTGTACCTGTAGCATATCTGCAATCTTACGGAATTGAATGCATTTCTGACATCAAGCGTTACGAAGAATCAACATCAATGGCTCTTCGCCTCAGCTTGATGAGTATTATCCATAGTCCGCGGATTTCTCTATTCTAAAGCCGAACTCTTGCGGATAAGTCACACATATTGCACATATCCCTACGGTGAATTTACTCCTCATGAGCTTTTCCAGCATTTTCCCGACTGCTTCAAGTATACAGAATATTTGGTATGAAGACCGTCTTCTTTGTTTTAACTGATCTACACCAACCTTGATACTTCCCAGTTACAAGAAAAATTGACCCTTGCAGGTAAGCGTTGCGTCGAGGGGTAGGTCCCGCTGCGGCGCGGCGTCACCTTCTAGCTGATCCATACATTGCCATTGTGATGCGTGCCACCTGTTGGTTGTCTAAAGATTGTATAGAACGGCGAAACAAATGCAGGTCGAAAATAAAATGTGTCCTCAAAAGCATAGAAGCCCCGTAGGCTGTCGCTATCAGGTTCATAACTGAATTAATTACAGTGCCGGCTATAACGCCACCACCTCCCTAAGTGTCCTCCAACGCGACTCAGCCGAATTCAGGCGCGGTCCCAAATCCAGCGATAGCGGTTCGTAATAAGGTGGGGCATCATGTGGCTGGGTCCATGGTGTTCCAGTACTGTTCGTTGATTAGCACTAGATCCGCTTTTACCTACGCAGCGCTGCTGGCGCAGTTCGCAGTTTATTGAAGAAAGTTTTAATCCCGAAAGATATTCTCTTTTTTTAAAGCCCGCTTGGAATTCAGTTCCTCGGGCTGCACTGCGATCGAGTTGGAAGAAACTTTGGACCACTGTGCGATAACACTGTCATGAATATGACTTTCAAGAGGAAGGCTATATTCATCATCATCATTCACGGCACAACAACACGTATCCGGTCTAGGTCTGCCTTAGTAAGGAATTCCAGACACCTTCGGACGATTGTTCCCTCGAACATGGCGAAGAGTTTGCAATTTTGTTTTGCTAAGAATCCAGGTCTCCGATAAATACATGGGGACTGGCATCAGATCAGATCATAGTCTTGTACAGTAAGAGCTTTGACAATATGATGAGACGCTTGGGGCGAAATAGTTTTTGTAATCTAAAATAGGCTCTGTTGGCAGCCAACAACCGTGCGCGGATTTCGTCGTCGTAGCTATTATCGGTTGTCATTTTCGACCCTAGATAGAAGAAATTTTCAAGTGCAATTCGATGTTGTTTTTTATTTGGTTTTAGCGCTAACGTTGCCACCATGTACTTCGTTTTGCCATCATTAATGTGTAGCCCTAGATCTCACGCCGCCCCGATCGGAAAGAAGATACACTGTACATCTCGGGTTCTTCTTCCCATAATGTCAATATCGTCAGCGTAGGACAGTAATTGGGTGGACTTCAAGAGGTTGGTGCCTCTCGTATTCACATCTGCATCGCGAATCGCTTCTAGGGCCAGGTTAAATAGGATGCATGATAGGGCATCCCCTTTTCTTACACCGTTGTTGATGTTGAATGGTTTCGAGAGTGATCCTGCTGCTTTTGTCTGGCCTCGCACAACGGTCAGGGTTAGCCAAGTCAATCCTATCAATCGCCGGGATACCGAATTCTCTCATAGGCGTGTACAGTTGGCCCATGCTGGCTATGCTATCATAGGCGGCTTTAAAGTTGGTGAAGAGATGGTGCAACTGATGTCCATATTCCAACAGTTTTTCCATCGCTTGCCACAGAAATCATCTGATCTTTGGTATGGGCCAATGATGTTCTGGGCGTATGGGGCTAACCAGCAATATTCTACTTGCTAGTCTGACACTTATGCACGAATTACAGATCTGCTCCAACTTCTAGATTAGGTGGATGATGAGTTTTTCGAATGGCACAATACGCAATGTTAGGATTCCTGGGTCTTGTATGAAGGAGCAGGAACCCGGGTTGAAAAATAGAATGATGACATTATTGGGCAAAATGTAAGTTCGTCGACTTGCTACGATTCCGAGAACGATGAATTGAACATATGGGTCTCCAATGTAAAGGCAATTGAGTTTGCTAATGATCCGGTGAGCTCGACTAATAGTTCTTTATTTACCGGCGTTCCAAATTTTTCGCGAATAAAGGCAATCTAAAATAAATAATTCATTATTTTATGCATCACAAATTCTTTGAATAAATACATAAGCATAATTAATCTTATATGGAATTCTTTTGAAATGAAGCTGGGCGCCTTTATTTTTTACATTATGAAGAACGTTTAGAAATTAGAATTAGTCAAAACTTTTTTACCAATTTTCCAGCGGCTAATATATTAACTTTGTTTGAGCGAGTATCTGTGCGAAAGGTGTATTGGAGCCTAGATGTCATATAGGAGTGATTTTTTTGCCCGAAGCGACGAAATCTACTGTCAGTGTGATCACTACGGCAACGAAAATTGCAGAGACAGCAATAAGGGCCAATAAATGTTGAGCATTGGTTACTCTTGACGTGAAAAATGCCTTTAAGTCTGCGAGATGGAGTAAAATACTTGAGGCTATAGTGAAATTAGGCATTCTCAAATATTTGGTAGTGTTGATATTGAACTCCTAGAGAGAGATTGTTGGGCTACGATTCGGACGATTAATCTAAAGCGTTTCGGACAACGGTCCGTTCCCCAGCCGCTCTAGTGGATATTAATGTACAATGGCATTCTGACGTTACAGGTCCCTAAAGGAGTGACTATCGTGGCAGGAAATACCAAGGAGATCGAAACCCCCTCAAATGAAACAATTCAGGAAGTTAGATCCTGGCTCACAGAGCATAAAACTGAACCTCAACAGAAACACACAAGATGATATGATGATATTACAAAGATCGAATGAGGTGAAACAAATAAAAATTAATCCACACGTTCGGTGATGACCAACTTTTGTGTTGTTCGGTGTGAATGCAAACAATTTTAAAGCAGTCTATGTAGATGGCTTTTTACTTTAATCTGCTATAAATGAATGAAATCCGTGAAGCAAGATAAGTTTCATAACCAATTCAAGTATAAATCTACCATTCTTCTACGTAAACGCTGTTCCAGTAATGCAAGCGGTTCCAAACGTCTTGTCCTGCAATATTTTTCCAGTTTCTTTGCTTGTGTTCTATTCCATGCAGAAATATCTTTCTGCTTCCAAACTTCCAAAGACTCATTCAAATCGTACGAGTATTACGCTGAAGATAGACGTACATTCGAATGCATGTGGTATGTACGCATTCGGAAGCTACCCACAGACGAGCCTCTTTTACGTGTTGATAACAAGCTTCGGGTATCTTATCTGAAACATCTGTCGACACTTGTAATATAGTCGACAGCAGCAGTAAATGAAAATTTATCTGGGTTTGCACATTCCTGTTTTGATAACGAAAAATGTCAGCAATTGATTAGTGACGTACACCTCAGCAGGGGTCGAGTGGGCTCAATACGTAGACTTTTTTTAGTTTCGTCACAGAACGATCAGCTGTTAGGTGCATTTCTAGATAATACCAGGTTTCTGGCGGGTTATACTGTGCTTTCGTGATAAATTTGTTTAACGCTAGCTTAGGTAATCAAGAACTTGAAACGGTGTCCTAACATATGTATGTAGGTATAATTGGGCGGTTGACGGGAATAGCCTCCCTTACACCCTTGATATCCCACGTAAGATAAGCACAATAATTCGAACAATAACTTTAATTGAAAGCCGAGTTAATTACTTTGCAGCCTTATCTAAGCCAAGGTTGATTTGGTAGTCCTCTAGTGTGTAATTACGATTAGAGTACTAATAGACGAGAAAATTATTACTAATTAAATCCTGTCGATTTCATCATAATTGAGCAGACAGTATGTAGTCGCTATTTTCTTGCAATGACATCAGATGAAAATAATTGCGAAATTTCCTACTATCTGGGTGTCAGTGCGTGGTTTCGTTGAAGTGCATGGCAGGGAAGCAGGAAGCATATCGCCCTTTGGAAAATACCGTCGCAATAAAACCAGGCTTACACGATCAAAGTGTTTATAAGCAGCGATACATAATACTATGCGTAACAATGACGCGATAACACAACCGTTTTTAACACTCATCAACTTTAATCATCTCCTTTCGATCTTACGCTGTAGGGTCTTAACTTTTGCTTCGATTTTGTGGCGCTGCACACATGAAAGCAGGGCAATTACCATGAACTACTGGCATCTTGGTACTACATACATTTTACTATCTAAATTTTCAGCAACAGTGACGTCGGCCGCAATCTGTACTTGTTGGGAGATATTTACTTGTTCTTCTTGAATTTGCAACTAGTTTTCTATAACTTTTCAATGGGGGCGACTTAGAATAGTATAGAACCAGTGCCTACTTAAAACTGGGATAAACCTAAAATTTTCAGAGCAGGACGAGGTATTTACGGATATACGAAAACTTCTCGAAATCATTTTACACGCATGATGAAAATTGAAATGATTGGACGTGATATCGTGCTTCCATCAAATTTGCACTTAGCCAAGTCGTCACTTATAATAGGTTCGTGTGTAGCTTCCAGAATCGGAGCCACTTCACCTTCTCATCTTGTAAGTTGTTGGTGCAGTTGGTCCAGGTTACCGACATTGCAGCGGCTTGCACGGCGGTAGCTTTGACGCCTTTCTTCTGGCAAAATTGTTACGGAATGCAACCAAATCGGATGGATTACAGATTGTCAGCCAATTCGTAAGATTATGTGCCTCAAGTAATTTAGTGGTAATATTTCTTGTTATGAGGGAAATATGAGTTGCTTAAGGGGTAGACGAGTTTATATAAAACGGTTTTGTTTACTTGAGTGTTTTATACAAATTAGGGAGTAATGGCCGATGGAGAGTTTATCAAAGCTTTAACAAAGCTCTATACCACTTACATCTTTTAAAATGACGGTACTTCTCCCGTATTAAGAATATTGATGAGAATACACAAATGACGGAGCGAAGGTTTGCTTTTCAAGGTTTAGTATGTGTCTCAATACTTTCCAAGCCACACCAAATCTGTTTTGGTACTAATCCCCTTGACTTCCTGTATCGAACTCAAATCATCTGATCCAGGCAAATGCTTTGTTTTTACCTGAATATTTAGCATAATGTTGTTAATTGCGTCTTTCTGACCGACTTTAGTTACATAAATGTACACATGCAGTATGTAACGAAAGCTTGAGCTTTGACGAAATAGAGCAAATTATTTCCATATGGTTACCATAAACACATGTGGGCCATAGTGCGTCAATCATACCTACATATGTATGTGCCGTTGCTGGCAGTTTCCGACAATGTAGTTTACCTCCTTTAGGAGAATAGAAATGGAATAATTATCGAGTGAGATTTTGAATGAAAGGAACGAATATGATAGACGGCCGTTTTCCATCAGATAGCTACTGTTCAATTTTCGTAAACCTGCGATATATAGTGAGCTGTGGTCGTTTAAGATAGGTGCGATGTCTGAAGCGGTTACTGTTTACATCTGATAAGTGATCCCAGCCAGTAAGGTTAGCATGGACCGTAACGATCGCATAAAAAATTATTCTTTGCGAACTAAAAAAGTCATTCGATTGAACAGAGATCTTTTTGGTAACTAGACCTACGAATTAGAATTGCCTACATAAATCTTTTAACCCTGTCTATGTCTATCCAATGTGTTTTTTCCATTTGGTTGAGCTACAATTAAATTAAAACCTTGTCCTACTTAATGCATCGCCTCCATTCGATTAATCCTCGTCATGCTGCGGTTTGGTCAATTATGTTACCGTTTGCGCAGATAGATAGCTCCTCCCGGTTTCAGGGTTTTTCCTTTCGGTATGTTTGGTTTGCTGGTATTCTGAATACTCTGACCTAGTGGTTTATTACCTGCTTTTCCTTTAACTTTATCCTATCGTGTCTTAATGTTTCTACTTTCCAATGTGCAACTCGATTGTTCTTGGAGAGCCCTGTTGTGTTTTTTTTTCCAATTATTATTTAGTTTACTTGGCTCTACTCTCTGGATCTGACGATGTCCTATTTTGTGGACATTATTATACGGAAAGAAGTTGTTGCCAATTATCGACTGCTACTATAACAAGCAATGACGATAAGAGAAAATATTGTATGCATGTCGGAAGGGAAAAAATTTATGGTATCGAAAAAAGTGACATAGGTACCTTTATATACGCATACTTATGTTTCAGCAAAAAGAAAAGATTTTCACTTCTACTGTGGTTATATTTTGTGGTATACATCTATGTACAGCATACATCTTTTATAATGACCCCGAAGGGACCAGTGAAATTCGGTCGTTATAACCGTAGATCGCTATATACATACACTAGATGAATAGTCCAAAAATATTTTTATTAAGGTTTTGTGTAGAACAAATTTCATGGAAATCTGGCCATTAACGCCAAAGTTATAGCATTTCACACCTAGTAATTTCGCGCAAATTTACTGCTTCCAAAGCCATGCAAATAAGATGCTGACGTCATAATTAACGAAAATAATTGATATTCGCGTGAAATATTTAAGTCGCATTTATGAAGAATCTACTTCTCCCCAGTCCCTTTTACGGTTTTGTGTAAAACACTTATGTGAAATTGAAGCCTCGAAAGATGTCCCATTCCAATATCCGCTCACATAAACTTACTAACTTTTAGAAATTGACTGGAAAATCTTCCTTAAGTTCATCCTGGGGGTACTTGTATCGACATAAAGGACAGTACCGTGCATACGTATGCCAACTTTCATGAAAATCCAAATATTAGTGTCAAAGTTAAAGCAGTTCAAACTTATCAATTTCGTGCGAACTTACCGCATCTTAAGCCATACAAATAAGATGCTGAAGTCATAATTAACGTGAATAATTAACTTTCGAATGAAATATTAAATTTCCATTTATGAAGAATCTAGCCCTTCTTTGTTTCTGTTGTAGGTTAAGTAATATTAAACTCCGAGTGTGAAGTGAATGAGGTTGACTATTATCAATGTAGTGCTTCCATTAAATGACTTATTTAAATCGCTTTCTAAAGAATAGAGCGCAATGGCATTTTTCACTATGTACCACGGAACTGTCATGCACTCATCGCTCCTCACATATTCTTCTTTTTCTTCAACCTTTGTCCCGTTCACAAGCGGGGTCAGCTCATCGTGATAGATTTCGCCATTTCGTTTTATCAAATGCCTGATGTGGATGTAATCACGAGGCTTTTAAATCCCCAGACAGCGTATCAAACCACTGTTGTTTCGGTTGGCCTTTTGGTCGTTTACATTCATAACATCTTCTGAACGTCGTTTCCCGTTAGCGCGAATTACGTGACACCTCTCTCGTAGTTTTTCCATGATCCTTGCAGCCCCATATCGATCGCGGATATCCTCATTCCTAATGTGACCAAAACATGTCACCCCACAAGTCCAGCGCAACATCTTCATCTCCATTACCGCAAGACATCATCTATTGTTTTTTATAGTGGGCCAACACTCAGAATCATAGAGAGCGACATGACGGACGACATTGTGGTAAATTTTAGATTTGAGACGTTCGTTGATATGTCGATTACAAAGAACATCAGTTGTGGAATGCCATTTCATCCAGGTTGTGGTAATGCGTGAAGCAAATTCATTACGCAGTTTTGCATTGGCTGATTGCACTGACCCGTGAAATGTCGCTAATTGAACTGAGCGTTTTAGATATCTCGAGTCAATGCTATCAGCCATTGGAGAACTGTGTTATTCTTCTCACATAGGGAAACACAAAGTCTTTTATACTTGTAGCATTAAGCTTGTTTAAATGAAGGGTAAGGTAAATGAGTACAGCAAAAATAATAGATTCTGGGTAATTTACTCAGCAACATGGGTTAGATGATTTGAGTTTCGTTTTAACAAAAAAATTCTTCATTTTAGTTTGTTTTTGTGGTTTCCTCTTTTATAAAATGTCTCTTTAGATTACTTTTCAAATGTGTTGACCAAAATCTCTTTTATCTTAACTTCACAACTTCATTAAATGTAAAAAAAATGTTGAATCGTTTGAATCACTGAAAATGCAATGTTTCAAGTAGGCAGTTGGAAATCGATAGTTTCATCCACTTCCATTTCGGCGTTATTTGCATCTGAATTCAAATTTCGATTTGTGAAAACTACACTGAACTAAATCTTTGCCTGTTTCAAGTTAATTATCAATACTTGAAAAATGTTTCTAACAATCTTGTGTTGCTAGGTCGTCTACAACCAAAGGGCGAACCCATTAAGCAAAAGGTAGATTTTCCCCATCCTCATCTCGATCATTTTGTAGACGACGTAACTCCGCTAAGGGCGGTAAATCATCTTCATTAAAAGAGTCCTTGATCCATTGGTTGAAGAGCTGCCCTAGTATTTGAAGGAAGAGAGACTAGTTTTATTGCTTTTCAATTTTGAATATTACAGTGAGCTGGACAGTTATCCAAGAGCAAAAAAAATTTCTTTTTTTTGCCGAATAAGTTTATTGTCCCATTTCAAATAATACTGACGTCCTCCAGGCTCTTGGGTTGTTTTCGTATTCAACAGGTAGCGATTTAACATTTTTAAAACATCGAAGCCGTTTAGCTTTGTCAGTAACCACAAGTTTAACTTTTTCCGATCCAATCATATTTGCTGCTACAAGAATAGTCAATCTTTCGTTTAAAAATTTAACTCGAACACACCTTTCTCCTTTAAATTTCATTGTTTTATCTGGCATTATTCTAAAAAATAAACTGATTTCATCTGTATCGAAAATTTTTTCTTCTATGTATCCTTTTCTTCAATTTGGCCATGTTTCTCTTTCTAAATGGTTGTATCCATCCAATGGTAATAATGTCGGCCACTTCGCGGATAATATAGGACCCTTAATTGGAATATTGCGGCTTCTTTCAATTTTAAAACATCTAAGTAAAATATCATCTAATCTAGATTGGTTACAAGACCTAACCTTTTTTAATTTCACCGAAGTCGAATTGTTCTCATACACATTCTATATTTTATCATGGTTCTTCTAAATTCTGGAAATGGTTGAATATGCCACCTTAAAAAATGAAGTACCATGCATGCGCATTTGTAAGTACCGCATATTTATTTAAAGTCTTTAGCAATGCTGACATTTGACTCCCCAGCTTCTGAACGTCAAATGATTGCTCCCTTTCGGCGATTGTAAATGTTTTTCTTCTCGGCCTGTTGACCTTGTTTTGGCTTTTTTAAATTTAGTGAAACTGGATTTTACTCCAAGAAAAGGTATCAGGTCGCCTGGTTTACGATAGGAATCGCTTCACTCAAGGACATCACACGTCACCACTCTGGCAAAAAAGTAGCCGTCCAGTAACCGTGATACGAAGAGAGAGTAACAAACAGAAACGAAAAACCAGGGGCTTCGTCCGAATGGTTGGCGCTCATTCTTTCGTTTACGATAATTTCACTTTTTAATTCCTTTTCATTGCTTGTGTGTTTTGAAACAATAAACGATAAATTTTTTAATTTAAAAACGTTTTCCAATAGTTTTCCCGATTTGTTCCTGTTTCGCGAAAAATAATCTTTTTATCCTTTTTTCTTAAAACGTCGACCCCAATCAAAACAAAAATTACACTCTTGAAAGTTTCCACCGAGACCGAGAAAATTGATGCCTAACTGACCATAACTTGCTCTTTCGGACTGGCTTCTTATAACTCGGTAGTTCCCTTAATTTGATGATTTCCTGGCCTTTACTTACTAACTGCGCCGTTATAAGATTCAGATTCACCCAATTCGTCCCTGAAATTGTTGTCGCTATAAAAGGTTGGTCGTAATATCCGATGTCGTTATAAACGATAAGTTACACATTCAAAAGTACTCTTTCTGGCCGGGATTTTTGAAATTTGTCGTAAACATGTTATAAACAATATATACTGTACATAGTAGAATATGACCACCAATATTGTTCGTACACTGCGAAAAATTATAAGAGAGGAGGTTGAAGGACGCACATTCAAGTACGTATAAGAAGATATAATACAATGAAAAGATGAAAACATTAATTCCCATCTAATACAGATCTCACAAGGAATATGAAGATAACCGAGTCTAACAAAAGTATTGGAACAGTAACATGATGAAAATCAATCAAATTCGAACGTCCATTTCAATTTTAAGGGGGTCATCCCGCGTGAAGGCCGTTTTTTTGGCTTTTTTTTAGAATTTTTTTTCTGAAGAACTGTACAAAGATACAAATACGAATTTACCATAGATTTAATAATATATTGAGCATGCATAGTAATTTTTCCAGCCCGACCGCATAGTTCATTATTGAAATACAGAGCAATTTGTACACCAATCTCCAAAAAAGGTGTTTTTCTGCTGCCAGGCTAGAAAGGAAAAAAGTAAACGGCATTTTAACGTACAGATTTAACTATAGTCCGCAAACTAGGATTATTAAAAAATATTAAAAGCTAAATTGTTGGTGTCATGTTAAACTTCTTTTTGTGAATTTTAGTGTTTTTTCATGGCTTCTTCAATGAATAAAAAAAAAAAAAACTACTGAATAAATCGCAATTATCCTAGTTTGCGGACCGTCGAAATATGTTCTGAATAAGTCGTGAAAATTTCAAAGAATTTGGTTGGATAGATTTTGGACTACGGTGGCAGCCGATTTTCAACATGCCGCTTCGAGAAAACGCATTTAAAAAGTAGAATGCGATTTTAGCCATAAAACCTTAACTGACCATTAATCTGCTATACCTAGTCCATAAACTTTAGGTGTCTTCAAAAAACACATGTACAGCCTTGGCTTTACTTCTTCTCCTTTTAGCGAACTCTTTCGAACGTCATTCGGACCGATAAATACGAGCTTTATTACGGCGATCGACATAAATCTGGCATGTGACTTATCACGTGTTTAACACCATAATTTCCGAACGACTCCGAATATCAAAAAATCACTTTGCCCATATAATCTACACTATACCTAGATGCAATTGATGCAAAAAAAATCGATTCTGCGAATCCGACATACGGGATGACCCCCTTAATTTTATGTATGCAATTGTAGCTACACGATAACGATTGCATTGGAAATTGGAAAGATATTGAGTTATATCGGAGGAAATTTCATTCCTAGTTTCCTGTCATGTCATCCGGAAAAAAGTTTTTGATGAGATGTGCGTTTATGGATCTGGAATTTGAGTAAATGCTGCAGTTGCTCAACCAGGTTAGGATTTGCCGATTGAGGAGGCATGTGAAGTCGATGTGGGACGTTATACAATAGCCATTCTGGAGCCGAAAAGGAAGCGTATTTGGGGTTTATTGGCTTATTGGAAGACAAATGGCTGCTAAATTCTTCCTTTTCATGTTCTAGTCAATAAACACCTATCTATTCTTTCTGGTCGGTTTGAGGCCCCAAGTTAACTGATTTCCGTCACCACACTTCACGGTTGCATATATGTCATGAGTTTTAAGCTCTGTATTCACTTGCCTACCTTCTACCTAAAGAGGCTGTAATCACATAGAATTAAGAAAGTCGAAGACTTCTATCGGTTATTTTTGGAGATGAGTGGTTTTCTTCTGCCCGGACGGCTATAAAACTTGGATACCCACAATAATCTGTGGATGCTATAAGAGAGAACCTATCGGCCCGTTCATCTTCATCTTCCTTCAATGTGCGCGTTTTCCGAACTGCCAGCTTCTGTAGTGCATCGGTTTATTTAAGTCCAGCTTAGATAAAATCGTTTCATAATGTGGTAAACTGGACTGCATTCAACGGAAATGCTTCTTTGTTTCAGAAATTTTACGGTAATTTTGTCCTATTTCACGAATAGATCGCAGATAGTGTAATGTTAGCAGTTTAAATTTTCGGTCACTTTGTAATTCAGCAAAACGTAATGTTGGCAATAATTTCGTTTCGGTTTATGTTGAAAAGTATCTAATTTAATTAAAAAGTACCGAAAAATGAGAAATGATGATGGACGTCGAAAAATAATAAGTTTGGTACTCTTCGTAAGTTGGTGGCAGTTATGAGATTTTTGAAACTTTCATTTCACATATAAATTTTGGATCGTTTGGCTGAACTTCTTCAAATGGTGTAACATTTCATCTGAACCTTTAATTTGTGTCGATATTTTTAGCTACATTATTCGCGTCGCAGGTCCAAAATGACTCCAATTGGAAAAAGCAAATAAATAGCATCATATATAAAAATCCGCATATTTAAAAAAAATAACCCCTTTTTAAAAAGAAATTGATTTCCACCAAACCTGCATTGTTGCAAAGTTTTGTGATTCTAAAATGAACTTAAATTATAGTAATATACTATTATCAACTTTATTTGAACAGATATCATTATGGAGGTTATTCCGTAGCCCAGGCATAATGAAAGATTTGATTTTTTTCAGATTTTTCCGTTGGACAGTTTCTGAGAATGGGTTCGTGAACGAAATGACTCCACTCCGGTACTCCCCAGCTTTCTAATAAATATTAAAACTAAAACTGGCTTCAAAAAGCACTAACCGGGACCTTTCATTTGATATCGCACATGGCTAAATTAGGTGGAAAAAAATGTACACACCCACCCTTAAACTGAACGTAGAATAACTGTTTCCAATAACTGTTTCCCAGAAAGTAGACCCACAGACAGTAAACCGATTTTAATAAGGTTTTGTTTTACAGAAAACCTTAAAAATGACAAACTAAACGCCACTTCAAAATATTAGCGAAAACAAAGCCAGTTCCTTCGAATGTCCTTACAGCTACTTATAATTGACATTTAGAACACATTACCTTCTCCATTAAATGACATTTACAAATGTATTTGCAACATTTTGAACATTGTTGAGATTGTTTCTGGTTCTTTTTTCGGTCTCATAGATGAGAATACCCTCTTTTGCGTTTAAATTTTTCCATGACGCCCACACTTAGATTTTCACTACTGTAAAAGTTTCGATATATTTCATGTGTTTTAAAAAGTTTTCTATTCTTTTTTAAAATCAGCAAAAAATTGCCGAACATTCAATGTGTTTTTCGTGAACAAATGGTGTTTTTCTAAATTAGAAGTTTTTTAAAAAACTAACCATTTGTATCGTTTTGTGCCTCAAAAATTCCCTGCACGTGTTATTTCCATTATCCCCAGAGCTAACTGTACTGTGAAAGTCATTTACATGGATAATGACATCGTCTTCCGAACAACTAAAATCCTGTATCAATAATAAGTTCATGGTCACATAACCCCCTTCTACCCTCGAAATCAAACTTATCTTCCAGAAATATATGTAATGCGTGGACATTTAGATTTCGGGACATCTTTGTTTCAAATTAATGAAGAAGAAAACAAAAATAATTATAAATATTTAATTTAAAAAAATATAAATAACTGGTGTCGTGGGTTCATTCAGATCCCAAGCCATTTGTATTTCTGCTGATTAAAAAATATAAATACTGGAGGAAAAATGCGTACGATTCCAGTTAAGATTAACAAAGCAGGAATCATTCAGATTTCTAATAAACTTTCGGGATTTTTCTTTCTAATTTTTCGGATTCGGATTGAAACTGTGTATGATATTGGGTAAATAAAATTATATCAAGATTTTGGAAAATTTATTTCATGTTGCGTTTTTTTCCTTATTAACATTTGAAAGCAAATAGGCATAGACACTATATTATATGCGAAACACGAGTTCCCGTGGACGCACTTTCGAATTGTAATTATAATTCCCATTCGGAATTAGCCAGGAAGTGCAAGGTTAGTCAGCCTACTATCTCCAGAATACCGAATATTAGCAGTTTTCGGAGCTTTATAGCAACTATGGTATAGAATAGAAGAAAAAATTCTAGCAGAAAGGCGGTGATTCTCGAAAGGACTAAAACGAAATTGATAAAATTGGCTATGGCAAATAGGAGAAACCTGCGAAGAAAATTGTAGAACTCTTGATTGGTCTTGGGGTGGGTATTTCTCCTCGAAGCGTTCAACGGATATTTGCAGAGAAAAATTTATTGACGCAATTAAAAAGGCCCAGATTGACTCCACTCATGCTTAAAAAGAGTCTGATTGGGGCTGAGTAGGCATGGTGCTACATGCAAAATGATTTGGATAAGGTTAGCATTCAAAATATTTGCCCTTTTGAAATTTGGAGAAGGAAGTTCCAAAGACTTTATTCTATAATTCTTTTTTGTTTTTCGATAATTTTTAGTACTGAGCCTCTTGAATTTGTTTGGGCTGGACACTTTGACGAAATCCGTAAAATTTCTTCGGAGATTGCCACAAGAGGATTATTCTAATGATTGGATCTAAAAACAAGTGAAACGTCCCCCTACTATAATTATAGGGAGCTGTATTTCTGCTGAAGGTCGTGGGCATCTATTTGAGTGAATAGTGATAAATTCATGAAAGTTGTGAAAGATGTTTTTCTGCGGCATAGAACAAACTCAGGCACCGATCATCGTCCTATACATCTGTGCATTATGCCTGCAAGGCAACGCCATTTCAAATTCTTCTTCTTTGGGTTGGACATTCTCCGGATATGAATCCATATCAGAACCATAAATTGTAAGAACCCCAAAATGATATAGTTGATATTATAAAAGAAGTCGGGATACCGGAAGCTTGGCGCTTTGGGTATAAAGGTTTTGTATTCATCTAATGTGAGAAACTCTCGATGCACAATTTTCCATTAGTTGCTAAGAATACAAAGTATTCCGTCATATTTTGTAAAATTCCAAGGGACGCATACCATACATATCAACGCCAGTAATACTTGTTTATCCTAAATAAACAAATATTGTCTATTATCGCATGACGATGCATACATATATATGTGCGCAATTTAATTTATCTAACCCACCTTCATGCATTTCCACTTTACTCCGTGCACAAAAGCATTCATATATGTTATATACGTAAATTAAAAACCAATAATAACCAGGTACACATATGTCTATTATATTGGTCATTATCCGCAAATTTTATTTATTATATTTATTTTATACACATACACATGTCTACCTCGAGTAATTGACACTGATGTGCAAATGAGCCACAAAAAGCGAAGCGTCCCCATGATGAAAACGGGGAAAAAGGCAACATTTTATTTTTTACATGCCGTCGCGACAAAAAATTCACTGAGGAAGAGGACAACTGGTCTCGAAAATACCGTTGCATGAGCAATTAAAACGCATTATTCGGTATTTAAAAAATAAAATTTTGTCTTCTTTTTCCATTATAAAATAAACCGAAAAAACAACACATATAACTGAAAAATAATTATGATGATGTTAATGATGAATCACATACGTCTTAAGGTGCAATAAATTTACTTGAAATGCGAAAATTTGACCTTCTATTAATTTGTTAATGATAGTTGGATTGTCTAAAAACTTTTTAGAATTATGTCCTATATTATTGAATATGCTGACACCGAATTGGGATGAACTTAAGGGTAGTTTTCCCGCAAATTTAATGCGGTAATATACTATTATGGCATAAAATGGTAATATACTGTTATTATGGTAATATACTATTATTAACATTGTTTGTGTCGATATTGGAACGGTATGTATTCTGAAGCCTAGATTTCATATAGATGCAGCACTGTGTTTTTTTAAGACTTTTCAGTTAGATAGGTTTAAGTAATTAAGATTACTTATATTTTTATTAAAATATTTAAGCGAACTCAATGCGAATTCTATACAGCAAACTCAACGCGAATTCTATACAGCAAACTTAACTCAAATTCTATTTTTTTAATTCAAAAAGGACTTCCGTATTCTTTAGCAATTTTCAACTTAATAATTAAAAATCAGTGACAGGTCTGAAAAACATAATTACTGCGATCTTCCACTCCCTTGGCGTGCCACGCAAAGTGGATAGATCCGCGCCATCTATTCGCTCGCAACATTCGAAATAAATTTCGAATGCTGCGAATCCTGCCGCGCCACATCACTCCGCCCCCAGATGAAACCTAGGGGTTTCAGCGACTGATCCCCGAACTTCGTTCGCCGTTAATCCACAAAGCGGACACGACGTTGCTTCGGGGCGCACGCGGGTTTCAGCCTGGACAAAGAGACCGCCTTTTTGTGACCACCGATCTCGAGCTGGAAGAAATGTTCTCCCCGCTCGAGAACGCGGTACGGGCCCTCATATGGAGGCTGCAGCGGCTTCCGGACGGCATCCGTTCTGATCAGCACATGCGTGCATGTGTCCAGTTCCTTGGGCGAACAAGCAGGTATGGACGAGTGTCGAGTGGGTGGTGGCGCCTTGATGCGCCGGAGATTGTCCCTCAGCAGACGCACCAACCCCGACTCCGTGAGACCCGATCTCTTGTCGAAGACCGGATCGCTTGGGAGTCTTGGGTTCTCCCCGTAAACCAGCTCCGCGGGGCTGGCAGCAAATTCCTCTCGGCGGGTTGTACGAAGGCCGAGTAGGACGAGAGGCAAGACTTGCGTCCAGGACGGGTCGTCGCGTGCCATAATGGCGGCGAAAATCGGGGAACCAGTAGTGATAGGACTTCCATATTCTTTAGCAATTTTCAACTTAATCATTAAATTCAGTGACAGGTCTGAAAAACATAATTACTGCGATCTTCCACTCCCTTGGTGTGCCACGCAAAGTGGATAGATCCGCGCCATCTATTCGCTCGCAACATTCGAAATAAATTTCGAATGCTGCGAATCCTGCCGCGCCACATCGAGAAATCGAGTGAGGCGGGGATGTTAACTTCGGAGACACGAGACAAAGCGTCAGCAACAATGTTGTCCTTCCCGGACACGTGCTGGATGTCCGACGTAAACTGGCTTATGAAGCTCAGGTGTCGAAGCTGACGAGGGGACGCTTTGTCGGGCTTCTGTTTCAAAGCGAACGTGAGAGGCTTATGGTCCGTGAACACTGTGAACGGCCTGCCTTCTAGGGAGAAACGGAAGTATTTGATGGACAGGTATGCGGCGAGCAGTTCGCGATCGTAGGTGCTGTAGTTCCGTTGAGCGGGATTCAACTGCTTCGAGAAGAAGCTTAACGGCTGCCAAACTTGGTCCACCTTTTGGTGAAGGGCAGCACCTACTGCGATGTCAGAGGCATCAACAAAAACGGCTAGGGGTGCATCTTGCAGAGGAAATGCCAAGAGTGTAGCGTCAGCCAGTTGTTGACGAGATTTGTCAAACGCGCAGATAGCCTCTTCAGACCACACGATCTCTCGTGTGTCCTTAGTTTTGGGGCCAGACAAGTACGCGTTCAAAATGGACTGGAGATGGGCGGCCTTGGGCAGGAAACGACGGTAGAAGTTTAGCATGCCCAAGAACCTCCTCAACTCCCTCACTGTCTTTGGACGCGGGAAGCTTGTGATTGCTTGCACCTTGTCTGGGTCGGGCTGTATTCCTTCAGGGGAAATGAAATGGCCGAGGAATCTCACCTGTTGTTGAAGGAATTTGCATTTCTCAACGTTTAGGACTAAACCGGCCTCAAGGAGACGTTGAAAAATGCACTCGAGATGGGCTAAGTGCTCAGACTCAGTGGAAGAAGCGACCAAAACATCATCCAAATATACGAAACAGAATTCGAGGTTTCGCAGGACTGAGTGAATGAACCTTTGAAAGGTTTGCGCCGCATTGCACAATCCGAAAGTCATTCGGGTGAACTCGAAGAGTCCAAAGGGTGTGCATATTGCCGTCTTTGGAATGTCTTCAGGAGCTACTGGAATTTGGTGATAAGCCTTGGTTAAGTCCAAGGTCGAAAAGATGCGGCAATTTGCGAGGTGATGCGCAAAGTCGTGGATGAGTGGAATTGGATATCGGTCAGGAACAGTCTGTGCATTTAGCCTTCTGTAATCCCCACATGGGCGCCATTCGCCGTTTGGCTTAGGGACCATATGCAGTGGGGAAGACCAACAGCTGTTTGAGGGCCTGCAGATACCCTGTTGAACGAGTTGTTCAAACTCTTTCCGTGCTATTGCCAGTTTCTGAGATGGTAGAGGACGCACCTTCGAGAAGATCGGGGAACCAGTAGTGATAATGTGGTGCTGCACATTGTGCTTCACTGGTTTGGAGAGACTACAGTTGGTAGTAATCTGGCTGAACTTTTGGAGAAGTGCCCGAACACGAGAGTCGGTAATGTCTTCTAAAAGAACGGAAAGATTATTGCCTGGGTGAGATACCATATGTCCCAACGAATTAAGGTTGGTCGTGGAATCTATAAGAGACTTGTTTTGCAAGTCCACCAGCAATCCATAGTGACACAGGAAGTCTGCGCCTAGTATGGGGAAGCTGACATCCGCCAGGATGAAACGCCACGAAAACGTCCTACGCAAGCCAAGACTCACGTCCACTTGCCTATACCCGTACGTGTTTATGCGGGAGGAATTTGCTGCCGCAAGTTTGAGCGGTTGAGGGAAAAGTTGATGATGCTGGGGTACGGGAAGAACCGAAACCTCCGCACCCGTGTTGCTCGGACGAATTTTTGTCGTTAATAGAACTTCACCAATGTCGGCGATGGTGGACAATTATTCACTTTTAATATTGACTTAGAGTGAAATACAATTAACTTATAACAACTAAAACGGCGGCACCTGCTGAGGAGGCGGCGATGGTGGCGGAGCCTTCGGCTCCTGCTGCGATAGCGATGGTTGCAGCGGTGATATTGGTGTCGGCTGCGACGGTAGCGGCTACGGCGGTGACGGCGGCGGCTTCGACCTCTGCGGCGATGGTGGAGTTGAGTGCGGCGGCGAAAGTGGCTGCGGCAGCGATGGCGGCTGCGGCTGCGGAACTCTTACTTATCTCCAATCGGTTGTTGCGGCTGACTGCTGGGCGATTGTGCTTGCGCAGACTGCGATTTGTTGATGGGGATGATGATGTGCTTGAGTTTTTGAATTTTGCAGGTTCTGGGAATTCGGGATCTTAGTTGTTGATGCTGTTGGTGCGAGTTCCGGGGTCACCAATTAAGTAATTAAGATTACTTATATTTTTATTAAAATATTTAAGCGAACTCAATGCGAATTCTATACAGCAAACTCAACGCGAATTCTATACAGCAAACTTAACTCAAATTCTATTTTTTTTAATTCAAAAAGGACTTCCGTATTCTTTAGCAATTTTCAACTTAATAATTAAAAATCAGTGACAGGTCTGAAAAACATAATTACTGCGATCTTCCACTCCCTTGGCGTGCCACGCAAAGTGGATAGATCCGCGCCATCTATTCGCTCGCAACATTCGAAATAAATTTCGAATGCTGCGAATCCTGCCGCGCCACATCGTTTTGAGAACGACTTCTGTTTCACTTTTTGGGTCACACATTTTTAATTCTATTCCCCCTATGTTTCACACAATATCGGAAATAAGATCAGTTTCGCAAAGTACTAATCAAGCCCTTTCGTTTGATATCCCACATTACTATATTCTGTAGAAAAAATATTTCCTCCCACTTTCGCTTTTATGAGGACTCCCCCTTGAAACTCAACACAAAATTGCGCCACTTGTTACATGTAAAGGGAGCCACACAAAGCCTTAAAAAGATCAAGGATATTTGGGAACATGACAATGGAAGGTGACAAAATTTTAAAAAATTTCTATGTAGTTTAAGAATCAAATCACAAACTTCAAAGAAAGGATAAGTTGAAAGATATTGAGTGTATCTTCATCAAATACTGATTTTATATACATATAGATTCTACTTCAAATTAAATTTGGAAGAAAAATTTATTTCAGTTTAATTACCAAATTTTTCAATTATTCTAATTTTCTGGTGGTTTACTGTACTCCTACTTTCACTACTGGTTGGAGATATCTCTCCTTGTTCTATAATAGCTAAGGCCGTCCTCTGAACATATTCTAATCACGGTATTGGCTTCAGCGAAAAAAGTTGAGCAATGGTTGACCCGCTCAAGGATCAAAGCCAACGAAACAAAGTAGCGCTTTCACATCTATAATAATATCAAAATTCTCCAAAAAGTGCTGTCTAAGATACTGAGAATCATAACTTTTGTAGTATCAAATGATCTGATTTAATCCATATTTTAATTAAGTATCATCGCTGAAAAAGAGACAATTTTGCTTTCCTGAAAACGCTAATATTAATGGTTGATAGCTTTTTGCTCTCGAACGGTGGAAACGGATCTATACAGTTTTCAAATTTAACATTTGATAACTTTTTGTTACTTTCTATGTAGTAGAAAGGCCCAAAAGTAAATATGATATAACGCAATAATAAAGTAAGGAAAATGTAAGGAGGATACGTTGTCAGCATCTCCCGCTTCTTGAGTTTGCTTGGGCTTGGGATTTATGTCGTCGATGATTTTGTAATTAAAACATCACTGGACGGATGACCGTTTTCAATAAGATCTGCAATACACAAACGCCCAACATCTTAGTTATTTTTCGACTTTTCTACCATTTCTGTGTAAACACAAAACCTTATTAAAATCGGGTTACTCCCTGTTTGTTTGCTTGTCGGTCACACGCATTTTTTGCAGAGACAGTTACATCCTTTAACGTCGAATTTAAGGGGGGGGGGGCATACATCCAAAAGGGGGTGTAATTTTTTTTCATTAAATATAGTGATGTAGTGTATCAAATGAAAGGTCTCGGTTAGTACTTTTCGAAGCCGGTGTTAGTTTTAACATTTTTTGGAAAGGTGGGGAGTGCGGGGGGTGATAATTTCTTTAACGGACCCATTCTTAGAAACTACTTAACAGAAAAATCTGAAAAAAGTCAAGTCAAGTGTTCAAATAAAGTTGATAATAGTACATTACTATAATTTTTAGTAATTGGCAGGAAAACCCCCTTAAGTTCGTACGTTCTAGAATAACGAAATTTTGCTGCCATATAAGCTACAGCGTAGAGCATGATTCTACCATATTTTTTTGTCGCTTCTGTGCAAATTCAAGATTTTGATTGTTAATCACTTGAAAGTGGATACTCCCACATAACATATGCATATATTAAGTGCTCCATACTAATGGAACAAATGCACACTCAAATGTCTTTATAAAAGTAATACCCCAAACTTACCTGAAGCGTCTAGCTTCCGGTTTCCCGACTTCTTTAAAGTTGATGTTTATACCCATGATGTTGATTGTGGAGTTGAAGAACCGTGTAGACGCAACGATTTTACTCTATTTAAAAAAAATTATCCTGCTCTGCACGCCAAGCACCTTCCCGACAGGGAGTACGTGGTCTTTAGTTCATTCCTCATAAGTCCTTTACTTCTACTCTTTTTGAGTTGGGAATTAGTCGATTATCAATTACAATGACAAAGTTGCATAAGGGCCAACATTTTTAAAAATTTGGAAGAAATCATTTTTCCTGAGTTTAAACGCTTGGATTCCCAAAAGCTGCGTTACCAAGTTGATGGATTTGATGGATCAAATGCATTATTGTAAACAGGGAACAAACGGATCTAACATCGGAAAGAATGAAAACAACCCGGGGAATTGGAAGCTAAACGTGTATTGCTTTTATAAGCAATATACTGAAGGTTTTGTGTATTGTTTTTATAAGCATTCGCTCCATTTGTATCTATTATAGTTCGTAATGTTTATGCATTTCAATTGTCGGACCATTGAATTTAGTATGATGTTGACATTCAAGGTCTTGGAATGCAATAAATTTGCATAAAAGTGACAACTTTGATCTATTATGACTCTATTAGTAATAGTGCCATTTCCACCAAACTCTGTGTTTGCGGTGGGGGAGAAGCTATAGCCTTTGAGCACTTAGGCCATGGTGGCCCATTTTACTTGAACTAAACTCTATAGTATAGCTTTTATTTCCGAATTATTACAATCTCGGCAGATGCTGGATTTTACCTTATACTAGCACTAAGTGCAAAGCATTTAGGGTCGGACGATCCTACCTACTTAAAAACTAAAGGGGCGCTGGTGGTGGTGGCCGGTGGTAGGTCAATGGAAGAATCCGTCGAGAACTCCCCGCAACATCGAGCACGTATGCAGAATGGTATACTTCTGCATGGTTTGAACCAGACTGTGCGAAAGTCCCAGGACATCAAGGGAAGCCGTGAGGGATTTAGGCACAATACCGTAGTTGACAATATTATGGGAACTACAACCACCCGCTCGAGACGCCAAATTCCTTTGATTTCCCGAACCAATGGCTCATAGTTCACCTTTTTCTCCACGTATTTCCGTTCAATGTTGCTACTATGGGGGATAGCAACATCAATAATATACGCGGAGCGACCCGTCTTGTCAACTAACAGTACGTCAGGTTTGTTGTGTGCGGTATGGCGATCAGTCAGAACTTGCCGGTCCCAATATATGCTGTAAGCAGAACTATCAAGTAGTGCTTGCGGCTCATATCGGTAAACCGGACATGTTCCCGTGATCAGCCCATGCTTATATGCAAGGTTTTGATGGATAACCTTACATACAGCATTGTGGCTGGTGATGTATTGCACCGGTGCCATAACAGTACAGCCAGAAATGAGATGGTCGAACGTTTCTAACGCCGCACTGGTCGTGCTTGACCTTCGACTTCCATTCATCGATCCGCTCTTGGTCCGACTTCACCCCACTCAGAGAATGGAAAGATCGATCCTTCAAGTTAAGTGGAGTCAGTCCACAGTCTGCCTTACAGACAGCCGCATGCAAGGGACTCGCCTGCTCTTTGCTATAAAAATGAGCGCCCAGCGAGTCGACTTGGCGATGATGTTGTGCCGCCACGTCAACTACGCCCCTGCCTCCGATTTAGCGAAGCAGGTTCATCCGCTCCACGCAAACTTTGGATGATGCATTCGGAACATAGTTGTCAGTATCCGCGTCAATATTCCGAATGCATAAGCCAGTGAAGGGATAGCAAATACTTTCAACGCGTTTGTTTTATTTTTCCCAGAGAGATGCGATTTCAGCATCAGTTTTACACGTCACAGGAATTCGGACAGCAGAGCATCCTTCAGATCACCAATTCGAGCATGGGTTCCCTGCAGAATTTCTAGGTATTTATAGAAATCTGTCTCGGTCATAGCTTTGATATGGAGGTCACCAATGCTATTTCCGGCATGCGGCTGGTGATGACCTTTGTGGTTGGCTTGGATTCGTCACTTGTCTAATCCAAACTCCAACCGAATATCACGGCTGAACACGCCTATTATTCGCAGCAGACTTGTATGATAACATGGTCGTCAGTCGCAGCATACAGCTTGATGCCATCTAAGTACAACAAGTGTGTCAGTTCGCACCTTAGCACGTGGGCCATACTTTATTGCAAAACCATGCCTTCTAACATCATTTAGTAGCCAGGAAAGGGGATTCAGTGCCGTACAAAACCAAAGGGAATTCAAGATACCTTTCCATATACGGATGGGCTCTGAGGAGTTAGCACCCTCAGATGTACGCACTGATAAGGTGGTATGCTACCCTTTCATGACTGTCGCCAAAAACTTAGTTTCGGATCAATGCGACACAGATGTAGGACATCGATTAGCCAGGTATGCGGGATGCTATCAAAAGCCTTGGCATAATCGAGGAAGCAAATAAAGAGGTTTCTTTGACCTCCAGCTGCTTGCCCTACAACCACCGAATCGATAACGAGTTGCTCTTTGTAACCCCTTGACCCAACTCGGCAGCCCTTCTGCTCCTCGGACAGAATGTTGTTGGTCTCGAGGTGCGCATTGACCCTTCCACCAATAATGGATGTTACGACTTTGTAGAGGGTTGGTAAGCAAGTAATCGGCGGGTGCCTTCGGCGGTGATCCACTCAGCATGCTGGGTGGGTAACCCCCAAAGTCCACCCCAATACTCTTTTGCTGCCGTCACCGAAAACTGTACTGTCTGGACGCTCTGTTGGGATTCGCTGAGCGATTTGAATAATATCCGCTGGTTCATCATGTTGCATTCTGGACTCGTCTGGAATGACTTTCGCCATACCGTCGTAACCGACTGTATATTACAGAAAGTTTCTGTTTTAGTATGGAGAATTTCAACTACGGGTGTTTTACTGGGGATGGTATAGTTTCGGTAAACCCTCTGCTCTATATTTCTCACCCATCTGCTGGCATTGCCAGTGCTGATCTGAATCAGTTTAGCAATCTCGTGCCTTAGTGCGCCCCGCCGACGTTCCAGACGAATTTTCCATGGTGGATCTCGTTCGTCACTCAAACCAATAACGCGAAAGCGAATGTTCTGACCGTGCAATCTGATAGCCGTAACTGCACCACAATACACAAGTGATTGTAGTTGCAGCAGCGATATGTCAGCACACAGGCGAGATGCAGTCTCATCATTGATCTGAGATAGAATTCCCGGAATTACTGGAGATGCATAGAGCCTGGGAATACATGGCCTATGCAAAGGATCCATATCCGAGAATTCTATACACGCTCTTTGTAATTCGTCCCGAATTTCAGCGGAAACCTCAGCTGGACGGTGTAGAAGAGTGATTCGGCGAGTACTGGAACTGTTGCTTGCAGTGCGGTGTGGTATTGTCGATGCCACTGCTTCTGCCCCCATCGACACCAGTTTCCACGGTGACCTCAAGTCGAACAACTCCCTGCTAATGGCCGGGATTGTATCGTTGCAAGTTATAAAGCGGGACAGGTCTGCGATTCGCTGCACAGTCACGTGCGCGAATTGCGGGAAACGCTCGATGAGCCTATGATGCAACAAGGGGCGGTAAGCTGTTGTACCCACCCTCGCCGTTATTTCGTAGTAGGAGCGGATGATGAGAAGGCTCATTTTTTGAGTCCATTTCATCCGCTGTCTACTCGAGCCTGATGAAGTGGTCGCCACAGATTGTAGCGAAATAGTTGAAGCAGGCGGAGCAATGCTCCTGTCCGTCGTGGCGCCTAGACGGCGAACCGCCCACAACTAGCGGTTTTGACGCCGTGCTTCTTTTTTTGCAAGTCTAGAAAACCCGTTTTAAACTTAACGAAAAATAATCACTGCATTTATGGGGAATTACAAAGGCACCTTAGCGTTTTTTTTGATCGGTATTTTGGTCGTTTATCATCGATTGCGCTGTTCAAACCAATCTTGGCAAGTTACCATACCATCAAAGACACCTTTCTTGCATTTTTTTACGATCGGTGCAACTCCATACCGGCTGCGGACATCCTCATTTCCTATGTGGTCAAAGTGTATTATATCACTACTCCAACGCACCATCTTCGCCTCCATTACCGCGAGACGCTGTTCATTGTCTTAGAAAGTCCGTCGTTCGGAACCATAGATTTAAGACATTCGTTGGCACATCGATCACTAAGAACACCAGTTGCGGAATGCCACTCCATTCAGGTGCCCTAATGTGTGAAGTATTTTCATAACACAGTTCTCCATTGATTGATAGCATTGACCCGAGCTATCTAAATCATTCGGAGGTCACTTACACTGACAGTGATAGAGCCTGCTTCATTAAGATCGGTCGACAAAAATTCTATTTTATTCAGATTCAACCTGAGACCGTTTTGCATGAGGCGATATTTCCATTGTTTGACAAGTTGGATGTCCCATGAAAACTGACAGGGACACGAAGTGGTTTTGACATGCCCCCACAGTTTAGTTTTTGGATGGTGGTAGAACAACTGAACCCCACACACGAGTTATTTTGGTAATAAGTGTTGCCACAGAGCATACCAGATGAGTTCGTGTGACACACGGTCAAACGCCTTATCTAGATCTAGAAATACAATGTAGAGAGGTCGATGATTCTCACTGTGTTTCCGCATGAGTAACTGCGCAGCGTGTAATGCGTCAGTTGTTCCACAGTTCGTGACAAACCCCGCTTGATTCACGGTTATTTGAATGATGACACAAATACAGTTGCCAAGAATGCGTTCCAAAAGTAACGGTCATGATAGTCCGCAAAATCAATAATACGCTCGCGATCCTCATTACGTGCTCCACACCCTTTTCCTCGATGGCACCTGTTGCCTTCTATCTTTTCAGCCACGTGACCGTTTTGGCCGCAATGATGATGTAGTCATTAGCTGGCACGTTACAGCTTTTTGTATCTAGAAGTTGCTAGAAGGTATCACTGATATAATGGTGGTATGGAGGGTATTTTGAGGCAGCCTTAAAATAACTTATCACTTTCCAGTTCCCGCACTTCCCTTTGTTGCATCAAATGTCAAAAAAGGATTGAAAATTACTAATAAAGACTTTTCACGTGATACCCCACATGCCTATATTTGGTGAAACAAAATGTTTGCACCTCTTTTTGCTTGTAAGGGGACAATGGCCTTCCTCCCCCCAAATTTAAACCCTACGCAAAAGGAAGTCACCCACAGCACGAGAGGTAATTCAGAATTCCCACTTTCCTACAAAATTTCGTATCGTTTCGTGTCTTGCATCTCGTAACCACAAGCGATAATTGTTGTGCTGAGTGATCATCGAGGTAAGAAATGCTATCTTTAAGCTGATATTAAGTGAAGGAAGGACTGTACTGCACTAGGATGCACATCAAAATCGAGAGACAGGGAAGTAACTTAATCCATTTTTAACACCCGGGAAAATACCAAAAAATAAATAACAACAAATCGATGAACATATATTGCGCAGGACAAATTCTCTTATGGGATACATTTTCATATAAACTAATGTCATTGGAGAAATTAAATTCGAATTTTCGTTTCTACCTTCGAGTTGCTATTACATAATTGAGCTCCATCTTACGTGTTCTTGGCTGATTATACAGCACTGGTAGGATTGTGTATTTTCCGTAATAAAAGTAATCAAAACATCGATTTATCTCTCTAATTGTGCGGATTAAAATACTAATTAAGATAATAGCTCCTTGTTCGGTGCGCAGTTATTTCATGCGGACTACTTTGGAATTCCAAAGATTATCATAAGTTGTGACAGACTGAGGAAGTATGAATGAAGCACAGGCCACCAGGGTTGACAGGCCTCCATTTAGGGTAAGGTTATTTCCTGATATTATCAGATCTGCTGTTTATTTTTTTAAGAAAATGGAATATGAAATGATCGAAATGTTCCCGTTGCATATTAATTTAAAGAATATATCGATGATCAGAGGGTTTCAATTAAGTTTGCAGTAAGTATATATACGATTAACTATGTATATCTTTGGAGCGGTGAACACATGCAGTGAATAAATAGTTCTACATTGAGTTTGAGGGGGACCCATATATGCGAAAGGGGGTTTACAATTCATTAATATATCCATGTAGCCTATGAAATGATGGGACTCGATTAGTAATGAAGCAGATTTCAGTTTTGAAATCAGATGCAAGGAGGGAAGTGCGGCCATTTTCAAAAACTGCACAATATCTAGGCCCCCTTATCGACATCTGCTAAAAGCCTCCTTAAGTTTAAGTAAAACTATTAAAAGAAAAAGTTTCCGATTTTACTATGGATTTATTTTGGTTTTTGAATGCAGATGCAGATACGTGTTTCGGACACAACATGTGTTCTTCAGTCCTGGCTTTGTACTAATTTGTTTCGCTTAACTCTATAGCCTTATATATCTTGATCTATTAAACTGATTAACCTAATAATTATTATTTAATTATCGGAAATCATAACGCCTCCTTAATTACCTGGAACAGTTGCCCAAGTCGGTGTTTAACAGGCTGGCATTCGTCTATTTGAATATTTTCAGGCGTTCTCCGGCATCTAGTTTGTGGGCTTCATGCATTTTTGTGTAATGTCCACGTTCTCCCCAGAAACGTAATGGCGACCTTCTACTATGTGTTATGCGATTCCATGCTTGACCTGCCGTATTGGATTTTTGGCCGCTTGCCCTGCCTCTTTGATATTTTCACCAACCGCTTACTCTGGCACATATATCTTCATTCATTCTGGGCATGTGATATTATATAATAGATCCCACTCTCTTCCTTCTTAGATTTCGGGTCCTTTACGCACCTAAGCCGAGTTTTAAGTTGCGCATGTCTGCTTGTTGGGACTGCCTCTATTTTAAATTCTTCAAGCGCATTATTGATCCTGTAATACTGGATCCCACTATTGTCTTGTCGTCCGTTGTTTCCTGTTATTTACAACCATGTTATTGTATCAGCTGTTGCAAAACTACTAATACCACTTATCCGAAAATTCTAAGAATCCAAGATCTTTCCCAAAGAGTGGAATCAGGAGATGACCCAACGCCGAAAAATGGTGAGAGTTGGAGGTTATTTGTGTACTTTAAGCAGTCGTAAAAATAATAGCTACAATAATATTGGGTCTCACCATCTCCAAAGCTTGATCGACAGGGAATACACTGACTCCCGCACTTGATTCTTCTACACTACCTCATCAACGCCTCGCTAACCATTATGATGCAGTGTGCGGAGTTCAGATCTCCATTTCATTTGCTGCACCTTCATCGGGTCAAAAAAATTCCGCCACAGCAGCAACAGGGTGTGTATCCGGAGAGCTCGGCCCAAGAAGGTGAAGCTATTGTCGAGGTTATATAATAATAATAATAATGGATGGCGTAACAATCCATATTGGATCAGAGCCTTGAAGTGTGTTAGAGCAATTCATTCAAGACCGTAACGGTACACTACAGTAACACTGTAGGAGGCAATGTGGTCAGCATTGCGCTCGCCCGAGATTATTACCCTGATTTGACTCAGGTACTCATTCACAGCTGAGTCGACTGGTATCCGACGTCAAATCACGATGCAAATCCTACCGCCACCAGTGAGATTTGAACCGCGACCTTTCGTAGAACAGCCTTGTTTTCTAACCACTCAGCTATCTGGAGGTTATATACGACGGCATAAAGCATCGAGGTTAAACCTTCGACGTGTTATTTCGATTATACAAATGAAGGCGGACAGGTGGCGCATTAAGAAAGGGCGACAAATGCGTTGCTGGCTATGCCCTCCAATGGAATCCAAAATCCCAGACTAGCTCGCGATTGGGTCGTTATAAAAACGCTTAACGCTGAAATATAGAAGACAAATAAAAACTTCTCAATTGGACTTGGAGGCAGTCGTGGCTCATTTGAACAAACCTACAGCAATGGTGCGCAGGTACAATTTAAACGCTTAGTATATACGTATATATCCACTTTCAAACAATAGCATATTAGTGGGACCATTTGCATTGGGCCCAATTACCATATTGCCACATTATTGATAATAAAATAATGAAATCTATCAGAAAAAAATGAATTATTAAACATTGTGTCAACACGAGGATCTAAAAGTATCGGAGAACCAAGGAGATAAAAACACATAACTGGAAATCAAAAATGTCTTAAATAGTCAGCACTATACAATTTTCACAGGGAGGATGTAACAAGTGATGCCAAAAATTTGGTTGAAACTGGTCTAATGGTTTCTGAGAAAAATTTGTGTATACAAAGGTTCCTAAAGGTAGCTTCCAACGTGGTTTTTACAGATACTACATACAGCGAGGGCTGAATGACACCCAAATAATTTGCACAAGCGACGCAGTTGAACTATAGAAACTTACGGTCAATGGTGACCATTAGTTACTTTCTGCCGTAATGAAAAATGATTTTGTTGACAGAATTATACAGCTGTATAATTTCCGAGAACGGATCCTTGGAGTAATTTACCCTTTTCAGATCCTCCAACTCATCCTCTTTGCAACCAATGTCAAAACTAATACTGGTTTCGGAAATTATTAATCGATAACTAATCGATACCATTTTGCGACCCCCCTTTAAGTGCAACATTCAGCAATGTAGTTCACCGGATGTGCGGAGGTTCACAGTTCCAATCTTTTCATGTGTGTCAATAAGTGCAACTGTTTTTGAGAAAAGTGCGTGCTGATAACTCCGAGGGTAGTAGTTTCGATCCAACCCTATGGAATATTCACTACTAACATTCCAAACCCGGCAGAAACTTTTTACAATCTGTCAATGATAAATTGATCTACTCATCGATATTTCTTCCCAACAAGGGAGTTAAAGAGATTGAAATTACGGAAAAAATACAAATTTTGATATTTCGGAAAAAAATCTAGATACCTTGGATTTAGATTTACATTCAAGAAAGTCAATCAGGCGGCTTAGGAATAAAATTCTATGAATTCTTAAAATTTGTGTTGATGCTTTACTTTTTTATAAAAAGTATGTAGGCTTCAGCATTAAAACTGAAATAATTGGCTACAAAGATTTAGGCAGCGCGAGATTTTGGGCTGCACATTAATGAAGGCAGGGCGAAGTACATGGTGGCAACATTAGCACCAAAGAACAAAGAAGCGACAGCACCAAATCGCCTTGGGCAAATAAGAACAATGAAGATATGAGACTGATGCTTTGAGACCGTCGAAAATTTCTCTTATCTAGGGTGGCAAATCACAATCCGCCCACGACTGCTGGCCACCCCTGACTGCTGGAACCCATTTCAGCTTACAAAAACTGTTCCACTTGAAACGTCTCACCATAGGGTCAAAGCTCTTCCTGTAGAAGACAATGATCTTAACACTCTTTACCTATTCCTCGGGGACCTGGGTTCTTAACTAGAAAAATTGCGAACTCCTGGTGCCATTGGAGAGGAGAATTCTCCGAAGAATTTTTGGCCCCCTACATGAAGTTGAACGATTCCGTAGCCTGCATAACGACGAAATCTATGAGCGATACCACGGCCGTCAGGTTGTGGACAAAATCCGGTTTAACAGGTTATGGTGGGCGGGTCACTTAATCCGTATGGGTGAGAATGATCCAGCTCGGTCTATAAGTTCACTATCCATGGTAGAAAAAGAAGACGAGGCAGACCCGGGCTTAGATGGAACGATGGCGTAGGTCCGGACGCCAGACAGCTTTTAGGGATATCGAATTGGTGTACCTCGGCGCCAATTCGGGATGCCTAAGCCAGATACCGGTTGTTGTGCCGTTGAGGATGATCATGAAGTTTTAACAAGACCCATTATCTGTTATGGAGCCCTCGGGTGTATCACTTTCTTTACAAACAAAGCCATGGAAAGGTGAGAGGTTTTCCAATGTTTAATGTTTGCTTACAAAAAGCATCGCAGAAGTACTAAAGTATACATATTGGCGACGGTCTGCCTTAGTGTAAAACTCATTCGAAAATATATTCCCAATATTGAAAGAATCCTGCACGAGGAATACTAAAAAATGGATAAAGGTGAGCAAAAGAGGAAGAAAGAAAGAGGCTCCGCCGCAAATAAGAATTCTAAGGAAGGAAATGTGTTATGTCTGCTGAAATCAGTGTCGAGTCGACTGGATCAAAGAAAAACAAAGCGGTGCAGAACAGGATGGTTTGCACTGTGAATTTTTCTGGACCGACGACATTAACATACTTCGGATCATTGTGGATCATTGTGCGGAGATTAGATCACTGCCTCAACTGTTCTCTATGAATTTCGAGAAAACTTTTGACAGCATCTATAGAAAGTTAATCTGGAAACCCGTACGCGTATATTGTCACTCTCCACATCAAGAAAAAGTTCGTCAGAAGTCGAAAGCGGGGTTCGCCAGGATTGCATCTTGTTAGCAATATTTTTTCTTTTCGTTATCGGTGACATTTTTTCATGCTACACCGGCTGGAGGACGGCAATGGATCAAGTCCACCTCAATTACGCTGATGATATCGCTTGCTCATTCAATAAGTTTTTGGGGATTTGACGATCACTGGGGCATGATCCGAGCTCAGAACGTAACATAGTTATTCTGACTGTCAGCCAAGTGCCCGTTAAATTTTTCCGCTTAGTGGTGACATTCTTCAAGTTAGTAGAAGAGCGCAAAGATGCGCTGAACCGCCTGGACAACACGATCTATGCCATCTTCCTCTGCGTTCACGGTCGTAGGAATATAGAAAGGGATGAGCAGGCCACCAGACTGGTCTTAACAGTCCTTTGGTAGGTATACTCGGCGTTCTGCACTGCTTGTCAGCTGGTGGTTTCAGATTGCGAAGATTGATCACCTGCGATTAACTAAAAGAGATTTGACCCTCGTTCAACAGGACTTAACCGCGAGAGCTTTTGGGCCAAACGAGCGAATCCGAACAGGATTTTGGCGGTTTGCAGGAGGTATAATTCGCATTGTTGCCCTTACAGCGAAGGAGAAGAAACTCGCAGGCACTTTCGTTGCCCAACTCCAGCGCATTAAAGCGATCGGTTGTAGGGTAGCGGAGATGCTGTCCTTCGTACACTATGGACTGACTGCGAAGGATTGAATAGGCTAAAATCTGCTGCCTTCGCCCCTCCCACAGCAGCTACGCATTTAGAAGTTTGTGGTATGAAAATGGTGCATTGCAGTGCTAATTGGTCCTTTCTGAGCGGTCACTGATAGCTACTTCCAGGTTATGGGCCTTCTCTAATCAGTTGAGTTTTAGGCAAAGTGATAACCAGGTCCCAGTGGGGACAACTACCAAAAAAACCAAAATTCTCAGTTTGACGAGTTATTGCACTCTTCTTGCTTGCATTAGTGGGCAGAATAGCCAACGACATATTAATTACCTAAAATCTGTGAATACAGCCTCAAAAATGTTCGTGTCAATGTTCTCTCTATGCTGCTGTATGGGAGTGGCACGCGGAAATTGACCACCACTCCGAGCTTTCATAAATGCATGTCCGCGTCGTGTCAAGGTACTACTTTGGGACAACAACAACTGAATCATTTTGATGCCAATGGATGTGTTGAGGAGATGTAGAAGTGGTAGTGGAAAGGAGGTTATGCCACGAAATAAAACACTTTAAGGTGGACAGAAAACCTTTTACCCGAAGCACCCAGCCTCCGGTATCCCGACTTGTATGTCTTAAACTGAATACCAGGAATAATTTTTCTAGCCCAAGTGTTGTTGCAACTTAGATAGAAGTAGCTTCTTAAAAAGTTTTGTATGCAATGGGAAGCTGTTTATGACTTTCTAAGATACAACAAGTGTTCGAATTGTTAATGACTTCCAGCTTGTGGGAGAGTGATCAAGGCGGAAGATACTATTGAAGAAATATGTCAGTTAGATGATAGTAAGTGTGTTTTCAGGATCGATGTCTTTTTTTTTAGAAGAATTGGTTCTTCTATCGTCAGCTAAAGGTTGGACTGAAAAACGTTTCTTAAGTGATGAGGTAAAAATTGATCTGGATTGGGTTTCCTTTTTCACACAGCAGCGAAGAATCGGATCTGCAAACTGTACTAGTCTGTCCTATTCAGTTTTTTCGCTACCCTATAGAGGAAATAATTCGTGGTTGGAAGAGACGCTACATTTTTAAGAAAACATTTAAGATCCTTAGGTTTTTCCTTTCCAATGTATACCGTGATTTTCTCTAGCCGTTCTTCGGTATTTTTTTTTAAATTCGATGATCTTAATTGTTGCATTTTCCTTGTCAGCTTTTGTTTCTTTCGTATAGGTTCCCCAATTCTTTTCGTCGGCTTTGGAGGATCTGAAATTAAACATCTGGATTTCTCCGGTGTGGTTCACTTTTGTGAAGGAATATAGCACTTTGTCGAGTAGCTTGGTAGGGTAACAAGAACCGGTGGATGATCGGAGATTAGTTGATTTTATTTTTATATTTTTTGCTCTGCGAAAGTCGATAGAACTAAAGCGATTGCCTGGTGAGTAGGTTGGATCACCCTCAATTGCAAATTGAATTGATCGGTTATCGATATGGTAGTCCTGATGTTTTTGCTTCAGGGTGTAATTAATTTCGAGATTCAGCATTAGAATTGAAATTTCCAGTTATAATAAGTTTCTTCCAAACATTTTGAAGGATACTCTAAACAGCTATGACATAATATTGATGAAATTAGTTTATAGTTCTTAACGAAGTTGGTCATGATTTAGTGTTTTATAAAATAATAATAATAATAACTCCTCCATAGTCAATTTCACGCCTGATTGTGAAAGGAGAAGGGATTGATAGCTTCATGCTGAATGGCTGTACGCCACCGTAGCGTCTCAGTAGGTATGTGAGGAAAGTGCAGAAACTTTCCAGTCTTACTTACTGAGGTAGTTAGGCTTAAAGGCTTAAAGTGCAAACCCAAAGAATGGGAAATTTCAGGTCCGGTCTGAATAATCGACAGAGACGTCTAATTTCGCGACAGGGTCCAGCTCTCGTAATGGACAGCATGGCGTCGACCCCGCTAATCGAGGGGCGGTTCGACGTCTAGGTGCTACAATGATGAGGAGCATTGCTCCGCCTGCTGCAGCTATTTCGTCACAATCCGCGGGGATCACTTCAACAGGTTCGCGTAGGCAGCGGATGAAGTGAACCGAGGAAAAGTACCTCTTCATCATCCGCTCCTACTACGAAATAACGACGCGGGCAGGTATAACATTTTACTGCCCTTTGTTGTGTTACCGATTCATCGCGATTCGTTAGCAATTCCCGTAATACACGCACTTGACTGTGAAATGGATCGCATTACTCGCAGCAACACAATGTCGCCATCATCAGGAAATTTATTCGATTTGAGGTCATTGCGGAAACTGGGAAAGGGTCGTATCAACAACACCACGCTGCACGCGGGCAACAGTTTCAGTACTTGCCGAAGCACTCTTCTTCACCGTTCAGCGAATCTGCGATCCTCTTCACGGCCCCGGTATTCCCAGGTTCTATGTATCTCCAGCAACGTCGAGAATTCTATCTGTGTGCTGATATATCGCTTGTGAAACTTTAATCACTTGTGTATTGTAGTACAGCTGCGAATGTCAGATTGCACGGTCATAAGATTCGCCATGGAAAATTTGTCTGAAACTTTGGCGTGGCTCGATCAGGCAGGACATAGCGAGGCTGATTAAAATCAGCACTGGCAATGCTAGCAGATGGGTGAGAAATAAAGTGCAGAGGGTTTGTAGGGACTATGCCATTCCCAGTGGGACACAACAAAGAAAAAACTTTCTGTCGAATGCGGCGATTGTATGGCGAAAGTCGCTCAACCATGTGTTCGGAATGCACGCATAGAACTAGAGGAGTTTGTTTAGATGTTTGAACGAAACTACAATAAAGTGTTCAGACAGTCCAGTTTTCCGTAACGGTAGCGAATGAATATTGGGGTGGACCTTGGGGGTTATCTGCCCAGCATACTGAGTGGAGGTTCGACGAGCCATAACAAGTTCTAAGTACTGGAGTGGTAAGAATCCCAGAGCCTACTTTGCTCCATGCACTCGTAATTACAATATCTACATCAAATTCCGTTCCAATTAAGGTGTAACTATTTCGGGAGAAATTGTGTCCAAGAGACAGATAAATTGCAAATTGATTTTATTATGATAAGACTTTATTTTATATAAAATATTAAAAATGGAGTAAAACTAATTAAAAAAAACCACCAGATTTCGGTGGGAGGATATTCGGTGTCCATCTGAAGTTGACGTGTTCTGCCAAAACATCATAGAGTGCGGATTTGCAGGTACATAGTAGGTTTCCTTCGAAAATACAGCTTGAAATTTATCGGCGATATAGCTCCTAGTATTGCATAATAAAAAGCAAATCAATTTACCTTTAATAAACTATATATATAGATATTGTTTGAGCTCAATGTTAAGGGATTATTGCGCTAATCATTGCAAAAACGAACCCAATTTTCTGGTGTGGAAAACACTGCACCGGCAGTACTGCTAACAAAATTGAGTTTCACCTTTCCGCATGATGCTGCCATGGTGCATAGCCACAGGTGATGTTTCTCAACGGGCTGCATATTATCGATCGGATCTGGTTATTCGCACATTACTCAAATTTGTAATTTCTACAGCGGCCTCGGATAAAATTTAATGTACATAATAATGCAATAAATCCTCCTCATCAAGTTGCCACCGAATACATCTTTACAATGACTGCTGGACTTCGGCGTGTATCTATAAAATTTGATGACCGTAAAGCGATCACGACAGCATCATCGATGATGTGGAGTGAATAGACGCAGAGGGATCGTGTGGGCGATTTGGTAACCGCGCGATGAGTGGTGGCTGGTTCTTCTTGGCGACGGGCAGCTCGATCATTTCACCTAGATTGCGATGATTAAGGTGATCAACGAAAACGGAAGTAGGAAAAGAGTTGATTCACCGCGAAAACCGGCGCGACGGTAATATATTAGCGTTGGTTGTTCTGACGACCTCGTTGACGCCTTGTCGGATTCCAATTTATACTGTAGCCGCACAGGGCGCGGATGAAGTATGTAATTCAGGCTGCAGATACATCATGATTGCTAGTGGTCATTTCCCTCCCTTTTAGGGTACTTAACGAGTTAGAAATGTTTAGATTCAAAACAATGGACATCAGAGGGTGTTCAACTTTGGTTTGTTTCTGTTTTTAATAAGTGGTAGCAAAAATAACAAACATTGGTGGAGAAAGTTAGGTGCCAGAGGAAAGTTCCAGTGACTATGGTGGTAACGTAACTAAAGCGCATATAACAAACAAAATAATCGACAGTGGAACACAAATATGATGAATGGTAGTCAATCGAATAATAAAGAACTACTTTTTGTCGCTTGTCGGGTATCTGCCGTTTCGTATAATATATGTATGTTAAACCCAAATTCATGCCCCAGGCAACTGCAATATGTGAAGTATATTTGCGCTGTAAATTATGGAATAATTTGGTAGGCAAAGTAAAATAAAATAATTTGAGAAATGGGATTATTGTTTAATTCCAGACTAATAAATAATTTTGCATCTGAGAGAGGACTGCGAAAGAGTGATATTCATTTCTGCGCATACTCAACCTCAGCCGCACATAAAAAAGTGGCTAAATGTTGCTTCCAAATCCAATCACTTACTTGGATTCGAAAGTTTCTTCTTTTATTGTTGTAGGAAGACCTTTCGAAGGCACCATTGACATCTAAATTCTGCTTGCTTCTGAACTCAGAACGCAAAACAAGCTGCTGGGAGGGGGATATGTACATAAATATTGAACGGTACTCTACAGGATTATAGTACCCTATAGGAGGCAATGTGGTCAGCATTGTGCTCGCCCGAGATTACCACCCTGATTTGACTCAGGTACTCATTCACAGCTGAATCGACTGGTATCCGACGTCAAATCAGTGAGATTTGAACCGCGACCTTTCGTATGACAACCTTGCAGAAGCTTTGATTAATTCATGTCCTGCATTGCCTTGACTCGCAGTATGGCAATGGAGTTCCTAATAATTTTAATTACGATATCAGCCCTTTAGCAGTTACACATGTATATTAAGGTACGCTTAGATATAACGAGACACGACTGAATGGCTAAACCACATATAGTGATTCAGTGTTGGCTTCTCGAAAGTGTGCTGTAACTTTTTTTACAACTACATATGTTGGGATTTTTTTAAATAGCTTAAAATAGATGAAGTGTGAATTACTTCCCGCAGCTTTTATTATTGGGAACTCATCCTTAATTCCAAATAATTGCGTTTTTAACGTGATCCATATGCGTGCTGTTTCGAATAAAAATGAATTTCTTCTGTCATTTGTAACGCAATTTAAGCTGGATTTTAGTTAGTGATAACTTCTTCCACGGACTCATTCTCTGGAGTTATTCATTCTAAGACTCTCAAAGCCGCGAAAAACTGCCATTATCCGATGTCTAGGCTCCGAAATACCTTCCATATAGATACCTGCTGAAATAAAGTTAATAATAGCATATTATTATTAAGTTAATCCCAGAATAGGATTATGTAGTAATATAGGCTATGGTAAAAAGTATGATACTAGCAGGTTTTGTGAAACTCGCATTATTACTAACAAAGTTATGAAAGGCTAAAATTGTCACATCATCAAATTCACTGCATCCTAAGACTTCATATCATATTAAAGGCCTAACTTCCGCAATCCGAACCGCCTTTTTTCAGTTGTCTACAGATTAGAGACACAAATGTAAGTTTGAAGCTCCCGCCCAACTTGATCAGTAGAAGCTCTCGCCAAACTTCTTCAGTGAATCACGGTCGTGAGAACGTCACTTGCTGATTGAAACTAACACTGGTGCTCGGAACATAAAACCGCATATCACTCATTGTAATTTATAAATCTTTTGTTGTTGACATTAGTGAAGATTCAGAATTTTTTTTGTTTGTTATTGTATTATTGTTTTGTTTTAATTACAGTTGATTACTGCAACTCACGTGGTTAGCTTTATTAACCTATTCTCAGATATTCTCCTACTCAAAAGTTTCTGAAATTGAAACTTACATATATACAAATGAACAGACAGATAGATGCTTAATCGAATTTGTAAGGATTTGTTTTGCACAAGGTTTTGAAACAGCTAGAAGAGTCCAGTTTTCCCATCTATTGGATTGGATTGGTCGAAACTGCATATCTCCGTTAATTAATATTATATTTATGAAAAGGAGAGCAAGAATGAAGTATAAATTTACAACAATATTCCTTGAGACGGAGTGACCTTCTTATTGATAAATGAATAAATAAATAAAATTCTTTTCAATTTTGGAGGTTATCGGCACTGATAACATACGTTTAGCATTTAGATCCCGCCGCTTGACTTTTCAAATTTACTCGGCGGAAAAATACCGCTAACGTTTTCTGAAATAGTTTTGAAGTTGCAGCCGATCGTAAAAGACCTATATTAATCTGCTTATAGTCGGCGGCTAATGTAAAAGTAATTCAAGTAACTAGAATTAGGCCACGTTTGGTTAAAAAGGTGTGGAGAATATGGGAATAGCGAATCTATTTCCTCGATCTGGTAGTTAAAAAGGAAATACAGATGCAAAAACCGTACAAACGATTTCGCTTTCCGTTTCAAAGGTGAGAAGAATAATAAAATTGCATTGATTTGTTTCTCAGCCAGGTAAGCCCAGTTATATAATCGGCTTGCCCAGCAACATTTCTAAGCTTCTAAGCAGTGCAGTGCTGATGAAGGGAGCAAGTGGTTCCCGAAAAGAAAATGCAAGTCTTAATTATTTCAAATAACTTCTAAGTTTGCTCCTGCTTTCATGACTGACCCGAAACCGCTCGTTACAGGCTCCCCACTTCTAGAAGAGCATTCTCTCAGTGTCTACAGCGCACTCTGCAGGAAAGAAATTCTGTAGTGAGAGAAACTGTCTAATTCTTCTAGAAAACTTGAAGAGGAAGACTCGACAGAAGCTTCAGCTACAAAAAAGAAGGCTTCTTCCTTTCTGCAGTGGTCGAGGCTGGCAAAGTTGTAGCGCTGCTTTTATACCTGTCTAGTACAAGACCCATGGATTCGGTTTAACAAAATCAGTGGTATTGGATCAGTGAAGGAGGGTAGGATCTTCTACGAGCCTGAGCCTTGATATAAAATTCATTAAAAACAAGTATGCTGAAACAATTTTATGGTCAACGCCTGGTAGCGGTTATTTTAAATAAAAGGAAAAGTGCCGGACTTGGCTTTGTGTACCTACCCTATGAATGATCTCAGAAGAAACTTAAACTCAACGAAGGGGAGACGTTCAAGCTGTGCAGAGATCTTAAATGGAATGAGTCGACAGAGCTGGGTTCGCCTAGAAAATCGGGTGGCGCTTGTAAACACTTCAAAGGGAAGTCAGTGCAGACTCTTTTGGAAGTACATCATTCGGGAGAACCGTTAACTCAGTTGGGCAGTGGAGAACTAGGAGTTTCCATATGAAATGAAAGTGTTGCAGAAGAGGCTGCAATATTGCGACTGTGGTGGTTACGTGGAAAAAGTGTAATATGCCAGGAGGGTGTAAAGTAACTGGAGCGACGGTGAGAAAATACCTTTCATACGAAAGCCTGGGGATCAAAACAACTTTATCCGAATTAGCTTAACATTATTATTATTGCGCAAGAAAACGTGGGTCTGCTTTCTACTCCTTGGGGTACATGACAGGGCACACAACTCTAAAATACGAGTGCGCGGTGTAAGTATTCGGGAACACACATAGACTGTGTACACTTCTAAATATTTCGCGCGTCTGCAAGAGAGTAGGGTGTTAGTTAATTAAGTCAAATATGAAACAAGCACACAAAACCTATAGTTCGGTTATGTATCCGTGGGGCGTGATGAGTTAAGCTGCGACCAAAGAGGTTTACTGTAAACTGACCTTATTGCGGAGAAATGTATGCTTAAGTATTACGAACACCACATCCGGCCCTGCTCCAGATTAATATTATTCTGTTAAAGGAAGTTACACTCCGAACAAAATCAACTGGCAGTTTCCTTAGGTGATAGTTTAGTCGGCAGTGACTTGTGAGTATTCCCACTATAATCCGGCGGTTCTTCTTGGTGAGGCTTAAACAGTCCTTTGTGCGCTTGGGTGCGTATCACCCCAATAGGCACCATGGACTTCTCCATTCCGGTAGGCTCGCCCAGTACAGATACCTTAGCCGTTCTTTTTCATTTTTTAATGTCATAGTCATGAACCCGTTTGCGATTCAACAGAAGGGTTTTGGCCCGTGTAGAAGCGTCCCTACTCCTTTCTTGGCCAATTCGTTCGTTGCCTCATTGCCTTCCAACCCAACGTGGCCTGGAACCTAGAGTATCCAGACCTTATTGAGCGAGCCGAGCGTATTCAGTCTTTCAAGGCATTCCCATACCAGTTTAGAGTTCACATAGTTGGACCAAAGTGCCTTGATCGCCGCTTGGCTGTCAGCCAAAATAGAAATTTTATGCCCCCTTTAGTTCCATTGGAGATTAAAGGAGGAACATTTGTTATCGTGACTGGATGTCGGATACCAGTCGACTCAGCTGTGAATGAGTACCTGAGTCAAATCAGGGTAATAATCTCGGGCGAACGCAATGCTGACCACATTGTCTCCTACAGTCTACTGTAGTGTACCGTTACGGTCTTGAATGAAGTGCTCTAACACACTTCAAGGCCCTGATCCAATATGGATTGTTGCGCCAACGATTATTATTATTATTTATTTATAGCGTATATTTTCGCCTGGAATATGTTAATGTGCTTACTCGTTGGTTCTGTACGGGATCCGTCAGTGTAGCAAGTAGTCAGCTGCTGATTTAATCCGTATGTCGCAGCCAAGCTCACCCAGCTTGCCCTGTTGTCACAATATGTTTCCGACGTGTCGCCTTGAAAGAATACCAATCCTTCGATATGGGCACCTCCTCACTGATACTTCCGGCCATCCTAAAGATTGCCCTCTTTGCCTGCATCTGTATGTGCAGATGGAGAGGGAGTAATCCCGGAAGGACCTCCAAGGATTCCGCTGGGTATGTCCTCATTCTCTCACTGATACACACGCAAGTCTTTGGAGTTTGTGTGTCTCCCTGGCTTGTGTGCTGAGTTCAGTTCATTCTACCCAGAGTACAGCGGCCTTATTATTGCAGTGTGTATCAAAAGTAGTATCTTTCTACCTACCTCATCAGTCATCAGAGGCCTCGTAGCTTTCCGACAAGTGCTTCCAACATGCGTCTTCCAGAGTAATTTTTGGTCTAACGTAATTCCCAAATATTTAACTGCTGTTTCTCGTTTCACCTCCTTGCCATGTAACCTTATGGTTCTCAGTGAATAGTACTATAGTGGTTTTGGCAGGATTAATACGTAGTCCCTTCTTGCACCAGATATTAGTAGCCCTTAATCCAGTTTGAGTAGTATTTATGACAATAGAATTTAGACCGGTGGGTACTTCTATTTGCCTACTCTCTAAAATTTTATTCAACCAGAAAGTCAGGGTGTTTTCCCTTGCGGATCAGAGCAATTGTATCTCTGTGTATGATGTGCTTCGATTTTTAGTGTTATGTTTTTTTGGTTTCTATTACATTTCTTAATATGTCCATCAACTGATACGGAGCAGTTTCGGTTGACCGTCCTGCCCGGCAATGTGTTTTGAATATGAATGATGTTAGACAAATAGGTCTGAAAAATTAGGTTGAAATGCATCATTTTTAATCGCTTTCGGAATAAATACCACTTTTACTCGCCTCCATGCTTTCGGTATATATCCCAGGGCTATGCTGCTCGTTACCATCCTCAGAAGAGACTCTAAGGTGATTTCTAGACCTTTTCGGAGTGCTGCTGGGAAGATGTTATCTACTCCGAGTGATTTCAGGGGTTTAAAAGTTCCCACTGCCCACCTTACCCTAGCTTTTGAGCACACTTCTTTTGCTAGTTTCCAATTCTCCTTTCTCCTCCTTGATGCGTTGTTGGGGTGTCAGACAGAATGTTGTCGCCTTCCACCGTGGGGTAGGACCCCAGGGAAATGAGTTCTGAGAAGCATATCTACTCTGCTCTTCTCATTCTCTGTGGATGTCCCATCTTCCTTCTTCAGACAGACAGAAGGTTTTGTCCTGTCTTTGGCTATAGCCAGGTAGCTTCTCTGGTTTGTTCGATCCCTTCACAGAATTTTCAGAAGCTGTTCCGTTTTGCTTCCCTGATCCGGTTGCTATACGCAGTTAGTGCATTTGAATTATATTTAAGAATGATGCAAGCTCTTAGTTTCTCGCAAGAGGAATCCCAGATTACCTGCATGCTTCCTCCTTGCAGACAGCGAATCTGCATCCGGTGTACCCAGGGCTCCTGAGCTAGCACTATTCCAATCTTTTCCTTCGAAATTGCAATTGTTCCAGATGTTGGCTCCGTTATTATTTGAAGCTCTCCTCCACTGTCGGAGTACCACCCTCCCCCTCTGACATGGCAATTTTCTGCACGTCGCTGTCCACCTTAAGTCCTAGAAGATCAAGATCTAGGTCGTCCAGCTTCTGCTCTTCACTGGGCAGCAGGTCGAGTTCTCTGATCGATCCAGTCTTTACTGCCCTTATGGCCTCCGAGATGCACTACTCTAATTTATTTAAAGATATATTGGGAAAAGTGAATCGAGTTTTTGCATTACGTTTTGTTTCTCAGTTGCCTATACATTTGTTTGCTATGATTGATAAAAAGTCAGCCTCAAACGCAGAATAAACTGGGACAAAACAGAAGAATGTGTGGCAACGAATATTAATGTCTTTTATACCGCTGTAGAATATAGCACAAAATAGCAGTGGTTAACCTAAAAACGAGAGATGGGTTTTTTCTTTGGGATAATATACAACGTCCTTTCAGGCCGAAGGATGTGCCGTCTTAAGAGCGAGGGTAATTGACATACGATTGAAAGGCCCATCATCGTAATCAGCAGCCCTCAAAAATCTTTCAGAAATGTAGAAGCTGCCTGAAGTCTATGTTTAGATTCAAAATGGGTACTCTGGGTACACACTCATTGTGACATAGGGAGAAATGAAATCTTTGATGACTTAGCAGAACAGAGTTCAATTTTTTCCTTGCCACGAATTGAATCAGCATTACGGGTGTCAGTGACATCGGCTAGGAATCAAAAAGTGGGAACGAGCATTTTATAAGGACAAATGCTGCTTGACACACCAACTTTTTCCTGCCAGAACCAAACAAACATACTGCAAAGTTTATTCTATCGAAAAGTAGGAAAAGATAAAAATAGTGTGTGTATTCTTACTGGCCATATTTTACTCGCTGGACATATGTTGAGAATAGGCGTATCGGAAAACGATACCTGACCATCCAAGATAAGGAACGAAATCCGAAATATTTCCTATGTAAAGACATACAATTTTCGGTAGTGATATACTCCAGTTGCAGCACATCCACTGACGGAAATTCTGCGATACAGATACGAATCAAGTATATTCCATTAGACGGGGGGCAAGTATAGTGAAGCATTACCGTATATACTCGTATATGCTCGGAGGCTCAGCCTCTCCCCCATCCCACTGAAGTATAACAGAGTATATGAATCGAACATTATTGGCTTTGCGGAGATAACTATCGCCCGAACGTGGAAACTTTCTTACCTTACACGTTACTCGCGTTAATGCTCTGAACATCCAGACCGCAACCACGTTAAGTAGAAGAATTAACAACCCAGAAGATGAAGAACGGGCAAAGCTTAGGTTGGGCTTTGCCAAAACCAAACAGCCTCTAACCCTGGGTATCAAAATGTTGTAGACGGAAACACCCTCCATTTACATCTGATAGCCATCAATTTTTTTCTTTCCCAAACGGGAGACAATGAAAATCCGATCCGACGAAGAATGGTTTAATGAGAAAATTGTCCATTAATCAGTCACTCTAGAGTATAAAGTTTAAATTTAAATAATCAAAGGCGATCATTTTCAAATACTTTTGAGTGGCTTGATTACTCAAACTTCGAAATTTCAAATATGTAGGCCTATTTTTAACTTATCGTGTCGTGCCGCCGTTCGCGGGGCTCGAAGCGTGGGCAGCTATGGATCATCGCGCGGTTTTGAGGCCGCGTTTTGTTTGAAATGCAAACCATGTCCGATTTAATGCCATATAAGGCCACCTCAGCGGAATGTAATGGGCGTGGGAAGATTGTTTTGCAAGTATTACTAAACGATTGATGGAATTGCTGTGATTTTTATAATGAAATTTTTCAAATTTTCCGAGAACACCAAACTTTAGTGAATGTAGTTTTCGGATTCGTTTTTCTGTGTCTCATCACTTCCGGTCCATTGGGAACAGATTCTGTAGACACTTGCATATTCTAGCAGGAGATAAGTCATTTGTATACGCCGAATCTTAGATTTTTGATTAGTGTTTTCTGCTTAGTAACTTCTGCTTTCTAGTCAACTTTTGAAATAGTTTCGTTATGGAGAATACGAAGCTTCACTTCCGTCACTTTGCATCTGTCCATCTTCAAACTGCAGGAACATCTGCGACTTGACAATATTTAAGTATCTGATGTTTGCACATTTACTCATGCTCAGAAAAATCCAATTTCATCCTGTAATGTAAATCGAATACTCGTGATTATTCAACCAGGTGGGGCTTTAGGCATGAAAGGTTGTGTTTGTTTCTTATTACTTACATATTTGAGGGCAGAAACTTCCCATTTATACGTAGCTCGTAATGTAGAGGTATATTTAGCATGTCAAACTACTCACTTTAATTGTCTTCATATTTCCTGTTTTGGGTTGCAGTACATGGAAGATACAGATTTGAGCTACTGTAACCTTATAAGTAATAATACGTTATATTAATGCGAATTTTTATAACAACTCCCTAAAAAATTTAATATACTTTTAATAATTTAATTTGAATAGATATCGGCATGAAGAGTATTTTGGGGTCTGGATACCGTATAGACGCATCCTGACGATTTTTTTTCAGATTTTTTGATTGCGTAGTTTATTCTTTCTTTCAATTTCGACCTGCCGCACTCCCTGCCTTTCCAACAAATGTCGAAAGTAAGACCTGCTTCGAAAGGTATTAATCCAGGCGTGTGATTTGATACCCAACATGACTATATTCAGTGTAAAAGAAAATTACACACCCCTCTTGCATGTATGAGGACCCCTCCCCCTAAACTCGGCGTAGAAAGATATTACTTACTGCATATCATCAAATCTCATGTCAATCAGCACAGCCGTTTCTGAGAAAAGTGCGTGTGAGATGTAGACTGACAGACGGACAGATGGGTATTGAACCAATTTTAATAATTTTAATAATTTGCTTTACAAACAAAACAATTAAAAATAAAATAATAATAATAATAAGCAACAATCTAAATGGATCAGGAATGGAATGGAATTGTGTTAGAACACTTCATTCAAGACCGTGACAGTACACTACAAGATTTCAGTACCCTGTAGTAGACAATGTGGTCAGCATTGCGCTCGCCCGAGATTATTACCCTGATTTGACTCAGGTACTCATTCACAGCTGAGTCGACTGGTATCCGACGTCAAATCACGATACAAATCCCTCTGCCACCAGCGAGATTTAAACCGCGACCTTCCGTACGACAGCCTTGTGCTCTAACCACTCAGCTATCCGTAAATAAGGATCATTTTCGAATATTGCGTGACCGATCAAAAGGAAACATTGAAATTGCAAATAAACTTGCCAAGGTCACATATTATCAGATGCAGGCCTAACATTTTGCTTCTGGTTGAGGCGACTGAAAAGGCATCTTTTCATTGAGGATTAGCGGGACCGGCTGATGAAGCAACAGCTGATCAGTTGTACCGACGAGTTCTTTGCGTGCCTTGGTGAGAAGCAGACGTTTGCAGCTTTGGGGAACGAGGATTGTCCAGGTCGGGTTTGGAGATCGAAGTTCGGCGCTGGAGGTGAAGGAAGGGCAGAAAGCAGATACTTAGAGGTACTATGTTTCTTCTTCCTCCTTTTATTTTTGTTGTGCGGTTCATCCCGTTCAAAGTGGAGTGGTCTCAAACTTTTGGTTAACATTTGGTACGTGAAGTCAGTGCTTCGTTTTCTCCGCCATTTTCCTTCTCCATGAGGGAGAATTGAACCAACGATTGTAGCTAGTAGGATTTTCTGGAGTTAATTGTTTCGTGCAGTTTCTCTAAATTTGGTGGGCTTTATAGCTTGAAAGCTGGCAAAGTTGGCGATCGAACGTGGTGAATCTGGTTCGAAAGTTAAGTACACACAAACGGAAGTGAACAACATGGAGGATAATGAGAGCGACGGAATTGTCGGGGAAAAGTGCGTGTTTTCCCGGTCGACAAAATTTGGGCATTTTTCCGTTAAAGGAAAGTTGGAATATGTTACGATGGATACGAATCCGATAAAAGTTAATGAACGGTCGAAGTTGCGAAGAACGAAGTTGCGATTTTGAAGTGGTGCGAGTGACTGCACATTAAAGTAATACGTAAGAATTAATTAGGTTTCATGCTGTTTTTGTGTCCTATTGGATAGAAAAATAAACAAGTGTTTAAAGTGTCAGAATTAAGGGGTTTACCCAACCAGAGCCCTGGGCGAGGAATTTTGCTTTCTTTTATTAACTTTTTTTTGTTTTAGGTATTGACCGCGCCTCACCATACATCTGAGGCAGGGAAAACATTTTTCGAGGATGTGGTCCGTTTTGGACTATCTGTTTTGACCACGGCACTCGGGTCCGGAGTTCTACGGCTCCACGCACGCGGTCGAGCCGTTATTTTTTATTTCGCTTTCAGGTTTTGCTCGCGTTTTGGTTTCTCGTGAGGCTCGCACGAATCTCCGTGTTTGTGAATTTTTCAGGATCCGGTACGGACCCACGCATCGAAAGGACAGGTGCATTTTGTAAAGTCACACGTGCAGGATTGAAGTGCAAGTGCGTGTCGTTGGGGCACTTCAACGGTCCTTTGAAATTTACGGGCGGCCATTCACGGTCAATTTCGCCATTATTTTAGGTTTTTGAGATAGGTCTCTCAGTATGTTCCTTTAGATAATCGCAAACCTCATGTATCATTACAAAGTTCATCCAAACAAAAATCAAGTTCTTCTTACCATTAGTATGAAATTTAGTGGAAAGATTGGAACTGTGAATCCCCTCGCATGGATTGATGAATGGGTAACATTGTTCTACATTGAGTTTAAGCGGGAATCCCCATACTTTCAAAATGTAAATGTACAATTTATTTCACCGAGGGTAGTCGTGTAGTATATCAAATAAAATGTGTCGATTAGTATTTTGCAAACCTCAATTTATTTGTCACATTTGTTGACTTGGAGCGGGAAAGTGATAATTTCCTTCACGAATCTATTATCAGAAACTACCCAACTCAGAAATCGGAAAAAAAATCACGCAGCTGATCCAAAGAGAGTAGTTCTTCCTTCCTTGAACGAGAGACAAAATTTTAATTCTGTTTTTTTTTTCACAATTTTTTAAGTGAAGTCGTTCCGCTCTTCTAAATCGGTTTCGTGGTAGGTTGCGTTCACCTTTGATGTGCCCGGTATCACTCTGCCACAGCACTCCGTCGCTAGCTGAAACGTTGGGGTTTTGGTGAGAGAATCCGGGGCGGCACCGAGCGATTAGTGAACATTAAAACGAACGTGATCATCCCGCTTCCTGGCAGTGCCGTCTGCTTTCTGGAAGAAGGGATTCAGTCTGTCCAAGGAGGTCGCCTTGGGCTTGCCAGGGATGTTTAGCAGGAACAAGTGCTTCCCAAGCTCGAGGACCTTACATGGGGCCTCGTATGGCCCCTGCAACGGCTTCCGGAGTGTATCAATGCCACGTAACACTGGAGGGCGCTTCTCGGGGTAGTAACTTTGCAGCAGACACTATAGTAAATTGAGTGATGAACCCGATGACGACAGTGTGTGAGGCTTCTACGTCTAGTGCTGGTAGACGCAGAAATTACCTACCTACAGACGGAGTGTCATAAGACCCGTCGTTTGGCACAACGTTTACACTCCAGCGAGGAGGCATTCGCTATAAAGGCAGGCAACTAGCAAAACATAATCAACGAGATGAATGAGGATCTATGGGGACCGGGCTATAATCTTGTCACTTGGAAAGTCGAGGAAGCTCTGCATACTAAGTACCGACCAGATGGATCGCATTGTACGGGCATTATTCCCCAGACGTCCAGTATGGGTTAATGTCAATAGTATGAAAAGCGTCGAGGGTTGTCCGCTTTTCACTAGGAGAGAGCTCGAAGGAGCAGTTTTCACCATGAAAAACAAACAGGCGCCTGGTCCTGATGGTATCCCGGTGGAAGTTTAACAATGGCCAGAGTTGCTTGAAGGAGCGCATTTTTTCTTGTCACTGGAAGGTAGCGAGACTCGCGCTGATCAGAAAGGGAGGAAGATATCCGGAGCTGCCGTCGGATTCGTTAAAGCGACTCGCCTTGCCGGGGCTTATACGCAAGGTACTTCGGGTTAAGAAGAGGAAGATCCACGGTGATATGGAGGTCGTGGATGTGGTTCACCGAGCCGAGGCACAAAACCACCTATCTCGACGGATAGTGCTCCTTATGACAGTTAATGTCAGAAACGTCTTCAATTCCGCAAAATGGACAGCGATGCTAAGCACCTAATCATGTGCCAAGCTATCCATTTCGGAGATTGAGGGACTATCTGAAAGACTGGTTCCAGCTCTATGAGACGCTAGAAGGTCAGAGGAGGATGGAAATTACGTTGGGGGTATCACAGGGATAATAATTCGATAACACACTACAGTTTGCCCAGTAATGCGTTACGTGTTGGGTGAGTGAAATAGGGTGCCGGTCAGGAATTGTATTGTATTCAGTCATCTATTAACTCTAAAAAGTCCCCATCCAGCATTGGGGTTAGGGGCCAAACGAGATGTTATACCTATGCTGCATATCTACCAACAGCCCCTGGTGACACAAGAAGTCTGCGCCTAATATGTCAGCCAAAACAAAGTGCCACGAAAAGGTCCTTCACAAGTGAAGACTCATGTCTACTTGCCTGTAGTCTGTTGCAATGGGCGTGGAGTTTGCTGGCGTGAATTTAACTGCTGTGGAAATAGTTTTTGAGTCCCGGCGACGTATTACTACCCTTAGGGGCGGCCGGAAAGGCCTACTTCACATGGCAACGGTTATTCCGTGTGAAGTAGATCCGCTTTTTCAAACCGGCCTCGTGGCAGGTTGCGCTCTCCTGCAGTGTGCTCGGTATCGCTCCGTCACAAAGTTGAGAAACTGCATTAGAACGATTTGGGTATGCAATGTAATAATAACGCAGAAGGCAGGAACTGGGAAAGCAAGCCAACGAAGGATGTAGTTCTTATCGGATCGCAGAAAGCAGTTTTATGGATTGATCCTACTACTGTATCGCAAGTGGACTAATGGTGGCGACAGATATCTAAAAATACGATATATATTCAGATAAATTTGTTAGTATTTTGAGAAATGGTGAACAATTTTCACTTTTTCGTACACAAACCCGGGAGGATAGTATATCAATTTCTGTTAGTAACCGCCTTCTAGCAACGTTCAAGGTCATATACCATATATGATTAGCGCACTTGTACTTGATATGAATTTGATTACTAATAGTTTTCTTTGAACCAACGGATTTTTTTTGGCTTGAAGTTGATCTGTGTCAGCCACGATCTGTTTACTTCTGATAACACTCGGTGATATGAATAGTATGATTGTAATTCAGATTTAGTTCGTAATGGTAGTAGGTGTCTACGAACAACTAAAATACAGATATAAAAAGTGGGATTTGAAATGCTGACCTATTCCCAAAAGTACAAGGAAGGGTACAAACCCATGGTTGAGGAAGGGGTGCTTCGCAATCGGTCATCAACAAACATGAATCACACCTACCTGCCATTCAAATTCATGTAATCTGGTGCCTACCACAGAAGGCTATCTCATGTTTGCACTGAGTTTTTTAAGCTGGCAAGGGTTTAAAGGCATCGTCATTCTCAATGATTCACAGCTGCAAATAATAACCTAAGCCCTATAAATTTGATGAAAGTATTTGATCAAACTCAAGTATTTAGATCGATGTATAGATTAGTACCTATTTATTCACGTGACTAATGCTATATTTTTATATAGAGCGGCAGACTCGCCACAGTTTGCATTTTTTGCACAGTGGGGTCTATGTGCAAACTATGCGATAATTGTAATCTGTGCCGAGGATCCCACAAACTACTACATCACTGAAAACAAGGAACCACTGCACCTGCAGCATTGAGTATAATTTCAAAAACTTCACCGACTCGCAATATTAGACCTACAGTTGTGGGCTCTTGACAGGGCTGTAATTAGGAGCTTTGGTCCCTGGGTGCAAGGGCGAAGGAAATCAAATATTTTCTCAGTGGAAATTTTCATGGCCATCTGTGTGAGTGGTGAGTACGTCGGGTAACTTAATTCCATAAATTCTTATGCTGATTCATTATTAGTGTTTCCCATAGATTCTCTGACTCAAATGCAAACTATGACCAATTGAAGTGAGAAATTATAATTGAAACTTTTCCTTATCATACTCCTTTAGTAAATAGAAATTGCAAATAAAATTTACTCACAGTAAAGTTTTCTTGAAGGAAAATGTTTCTCCATTCGCCCTATAGTTTATCAAACCAGAGGCATTATCCCTTTTCAGAAAGTGTCCTATTACGGAGTAACGTTTTGGTATACTAATGTCAGAATAGTCAATTGAACTAGTAAAAAGGCAATGGAAACTACATCTTTTGGGAACTAAACTATGCTCTACAAAAATGTTACTAATTACGATTGGTGTGCTTTATCAATTTGCAACCGTATGCATTTTGTTGTTTACATGAACGATTTCAGCAAGCTTAGATGATCCCAGATAGATGAGATGGGTAGGTAATGTATGTTATATTACAAAAGTGATATCACCTTAAAGTGTGATATCACATTAATATCACCGATCACCGAGCGCCATCCAAGCATTACAGCATCAGCAAGCATTATAATATCACTTAACATTACCGCATTACCTAACATTACTGTATTACAAAAGTCATATTTTAATATAACATTACCTAAAATTACCGTTCTTCGTAGTGCAAGTCGCGGCGGCAGTTGTCTATGCCGACGGCGAGGGTCGGACTGGCTTTGGGTTGACATCCGACTTGCTTTGAGCTAGAAAATGATTTCGTGTGCATATGAATATGGGAATGCAGATTCTTGACTTCAAGTAATTGATTTGTAATCGAATGAATGTCGGCTACTGATTTGTGTGTTTGACGTTGGTCTATGTAATATCTCCTTGTACAAGCGGCTGAGGCGACTGTCGAGTGTGAATCTGTTCTCTCGACTGGCTTTGATGTGAAAGGTGATTTAAATTTTGTGTGTAATTGGCAAACTTTAATTCTTGCCAAGCAAAGATAACATCTGAGTGAGATCATGATTCCCGTTCCTTGTATGCGAAAATATTCTCCTTTCTTTTTTTCTTCCCTTTGTCCCGTTTAAAGGCGATGTTAGGGCGATCGCATTCGCCGTCTTGTTTTACCAAAAGACTTACCTGAATCTGTAATCTATCTTATCCAGCTACCGTTGTTTCGGCCGGCATTTTGGTCGGTTACCACGACTTCGAAGTTCAAACCACTCTTGGCAAGTGAATTCTCGTAAGCGTGAATAACGTGACTAGATCATCGAAGACGACCCACTCGCAATTCTCCCACAATCGGTACAACGTCAGATCGATCGCGGATATCCTCATTTCGGGGTCGGGTCATTAGTCCAACGCAACATTTTCGTCTTCAATACCGCAAGACGTCAATTGTCTTTTATAGTTGCCCAAAACTCAGAAACAAAGAAGGTGACAGGGCGAACGACATTGTGCTAAATTTTAGATTTGAAACGTTAAGTTGAGGAACAGCATTTCATCTAGGTTTCGCTGATGCTTGAAGCAATTTCACAACGCAGTTCTCCATTGGCTGATAACAGGTTACTACCATTGACACTGATAGTGCTTATTTTGCTTATTTCAAGGGGATCGGTCGTCAAAAATTCAGTCTTATTCAGGTTCAATTGGAGACCGTGTTGCATGAAGCGATCATTCCATTTTGGGCAAGTTCCTCAAGATCATTTTTGCTATTAGATGCTGTGTTTCTCTATGAGTAACCGCACAGCATATATTGTGCCAGTAGTTCCTCAGTTCGTGATAAATCCGGTCTGATTCATGGTTTTTTTGAATGATTTCGCGAATATGATTTCCAAGAATGCGTTTAAAAATCTTCATGGTATGGGAAACTAATCGGATCGTCCGGTAATTTGAAAATTCTGCTGGACTACCTTTCTTTTTCCACATTGGAACTGTAGTACTTTCTTGTCAGTCAGATGGTCTTCTACCTTCCCCAATAACTTAATTGAAGAATTCACTCAGCCACAAGGTTGGGTCCCAGCTCTTCGCATTCCAGAGTTCAGGTGCGATGTCAGTCGGTAGGCAAGTACCGTGCTTGTCTTTAACGCAACAGAAGTTTTCAATATCCTGTGTGTGTTCCTTTCGGCTTTTGGCAAGTCGATACATATCTCTCTCGCCATCCCAAGTGTCCAGTTTATCGTAAAGATATTTGTGGGAGTGTTCGTTTTCTTTGCTTCCTAGTTGGCATTCTGACAAATTTGCCAATTGGCGAGTGTTTTATCGTCGAGAAAGTGAAGGCGTTTCTTTTCACGGACCTTTATTTTAACATCGTCATTCCAAGTATCTCGGTTGATGAACTGCTTATCTGGTTTGATGACCCCGAAGGTTGCATAGGCCGCTTTGTTAGTAGTGTCTCTAATTTGATTCCGCGATTCTTTCACATTCGTAATGGTTGGTAATCGTGTAAGTGAGATAATTTCTTTTTTCTTATCACGAAATCGCCACCATTTAATGCGCTGCAGGCCAGTACGTTCCGCACGCTGTTTTATCGGTGGCTTGATTCGTAAGACGGTAATGAACCGCCGATGTTGGGGTGCGATGGTTACATAGGAAATGCCTTTGCAATCAGTGGCGGTGGTAAAATATCGGCGTCTTATGACAATATAGTTGATTTGCGTTTTACTATTTCCACTATAAGATGTAGGAAGAAGCGATAATCGTTTGATGAAACATACATTCATGCTTTGCGTGTGTATCGTGGATCGTTTGCCGATGCATTCAAAAGAGCATGCAATGTTTGTATGTATAATGTTATATAAATTGGTAAACCTACTTTAATAGGTTCAAATCGAAAGTAGGTCCCGTTAATACTATTCCGATAACTCGCCTAGAACTGTCAGCAGCTCAGCTGTTAATCAGACTCATCGACTATGTCTTGCCAAGCTTTGCATACAAACCTATTGATATACATTTTAGGAGTGACTCAAGAAGTGTTCCACACACGCTAAAAACTGCTCCAGCAAAATTGAAAGCCTTTGAGGCAAATAGAAGAGAAATCATCACAACATTCTCCAATGTGAGAAGGAAATACGTGACAACTTCTGAAAATCCGGCTGATTGTGTAACCAGAGACTTATCTCCTGAAGACCTAAAAAGTTCCCCGTTGTGGTGCTCTCTTCTCCTACTACCGTACTACCTACTGCCGTGTGCCTTTTCAAGCAAGATCGTCTGCGATATAGGTGTCGGCAGGTACTTACAGGCCTTTGAATAAAGTAGTTGCCGGGTCGACTCGTCTGTGGTAAATATAGGCTGAAGAAGTCATGTGATCGACTGGTATAATAGCGAACTTCATCAGCTGGTCATTAAATTGCTCACTTCGTTAATGAGGGAACCGAAAACCTTCAGACAATTTCGACATCACGTTGAGTTCGTAGACTACCAAAATAAAGAAGTTTATACCGCCTCCTAGAGAGCCTCTTGCGAGTTCCTCCGTTTTTTTGGCAATGGCGCAATTGGCGCAATTTGTTGGTCGGATTGTTACGGGATCTACTGCCGGTGAATAAGCACAATGGAAGGTCACAGTTCGTTTCATGTTCAAGGACACGTACAATTTCGTTAATGACATGAGAGCTGCTGAAGTGCCCAAAAGGACCCGCCCACACTTCCGAACCTGGTTATCGCAGAGGCGTGCAGGTGCGTGTCGACAGGACACTTTAGTGGAGCTGCAGTATATCCGGCTGCAACTTCACGGCCAATTTTGCCATTTTCTTAGGTTTTTGAGATTGCGCTGACCTCGAAGTTTACCTTAGTTAATTCAGATGGTTTTTCAGTAATCGCCTAATTTCCATAAGTCATTACATGAGAAACCAATTTACTTCAGCTTGTCCACGTACGTATACATTCAACGCACATATTAAGTTGTCATTCCCTACATATTCGGTGTTTTGAATTGTAGCTCTTGATAATTAAGAATTAATGATAGATTCGCATACTAAATAGTATACTTATTAGATAAATAGCCTACTTATTAGATCTATTGAGGAAGTTCACCAGAAGAACCCTACTTCGGCAGTGAATACCCCTATTTCGGAGCAAGTGAAGCCAAAGCGTTCCTTATTGTCCTTATCAGCTGTCTTGCATTCGGAACATTAGAAGACGATAGACCAAACGGTGCTGTGGAAGATTTGGGTTCTGAGGCGTTTATTGACGCGTCAATAGCAAATGACGTTAATTTTATAGCCCAACTTTATCAAAGAAATTTCGTGCTGTATTTCATTATAAGCTTTGTTGCAGCGCTCACTTCTTGCCGATAAAAGTGATCTTAGCGGTCGTATCTGGCTCGGTCCCCTTAAAGTTGGTTTTCCCCAAAACGTTTCAGAAATCTACTTGTTGGCAAGTAAAAGGTGAAGAAGGTCTCCCATCGACTCCATCCACAAAGTGGCCTCAGCAACCCTCGGGGTCACCAAGCCGGGTAAGAGGTACATCAACCGAGAATGGCTTTGATGATGTTGAAATGAAGGTCCGTCAAAAGAAACTCCTCTACCACAAATTTCTCAACGATAAAACCCTGGCCAATTGGTCGCTGTCACCCGAGCGCTCCATTACAAAAATCTATGCAATAAACTGGACACTCGGGATGGCGAGATAGATCTGTATCCACTTGCTAAAAGCCGAAACGAAAGTACACAGGATATCGAACACTTCTGTTGCGTTAATGACAAGAACGGTACTTTGGTTACCAACCGTCGAACCGCAATGGATAGATGGCGAGAATACTTCGAACAGATTTCAACTGACGAATTTGCTCATTCTCCACTTCCACAATCATTGCCGACATTTGGACCAGTTCCACCTGTCAACGCAACTGGGTGTTCTGAGGTGGCGGGGAGGAAGACGGGGTGGCAACCCTGTCGGCTGAACCAAAACCAAGTGGTCGAGGAGAACCTCCACGTGGTGGCACCGGGAAACGCTGTATCGCATTGGCTTGCCGGCTGTGATGCAGTAGGCGAATGCTCCAAGGCTTAATTAGGGCGATCAGACCCGAGTCTGCACGGGGACTCGTCTGAAGTGGCTTCGGCCACGAAACCTTACCAGGGGTATACTGGTACCATGGGAACCGGGGTAGCCCCTGGACTCACATACTTCGGGAGAATTCCTGTTGTATATGAGTACAGCTCGGTTGTTTGCGGTTGGCCCCCTAGTGGGAGCTTCATGGGGGTTGCTGGTGATGCTCAAACGAGAAGAGACCTTCGGGCCTCGGCGTGGTGTTGCGTTTCAACACGGATGTCATACTCCTTAGTTCGGTAGAGATTTGGCTAGGTATTGCATCCACCAGTATGAATGTTAAGTCATGTACTTGCATAGACTGGTACCGTTGTTGCTTGTCACAGCGGGGCTTTGATTGTGGTCCCAAAATCAATCCGTGTCTTAAGACTCCTATCTCTCATACCGTTCCTTCAAAGTTTCTTTTCATGGTCACTCATCTGGTTCCTTCTCTTCTTCCTCTGGTGTTCCCCAAGGCTCTATACTTGGCCCCCTACTCTTCCTGTTTTTTATCAATGACCTCGCCTCTATCCTCACCTGTCCGTATTTGCTTTACGCAGACGACCTTTAATTGTTTGCCTCTGTTTCGTCTCCATTGGACTGTGCTGTCTTACAATCCAACCTGCATAATTTAGCCCGTTGGTGTTCAGTCAACAAGCTAACACTGAATGTCGACAAATGCCACTGGATGCGCTATTCCCTTAAACCCTCCCCATCATCCTTTTCCTATTCTCTTAATTGGCAACCCCATTCGCTACTGACCTCCTTCAAAGACCTGGGTGTAATATTCGACGATAAACTTCGTTTCAATTCCCCCTTCGTTGACATCATCAATAGAGCTTCCAAAATGTCTGGTTTTATCCTACGTTCCTGGTCCGACTTTACCTCAATCCAGCCCTCCTTAACACTCTTCAATTCCCTTGTCAAAAACATCCTTGAATATTGCTGTGTAGTCTGGTCCCCCTACCGCATCCGTGACGGCCGCGCTCTTGAAGCTGTACAACGCAAATTCACCAGGTCCCTCTTTTATAGAAAGAACCTTCCACGGGTTGATTATCCGTTACGACTCCGCACCCTCAATCTCCCCTCCCTACAGCAACGCCGTATCTTCCTTGATATGTGTACTCTTTTCAAACTCTGCAATGGTCTGATGGACTGCTCCGCCAACTCGGATATTACTTTCCGTATCGCTTCGTCTCATAACACACGTAATGCGGACATTTTTTATGTGCCCTTCGCCGAGCTCGAGATTTACTTTCACTCTCCGATCCCGAGGTTTTGCCGGTCCTACAATGCCCTACAGCTCGGTTCCTTTGACTCTATGTCCCTCTCTAGCTTTAAGCGCAAAATATACCATTTACTTGCTCCTCCCTCTGAGGACAATATGTAATAAGAAATTTGCTTTCTGTGTATTGTCCTCATTAAATAAATAAGTAAGTAAATAAGTAAATAAATAAATAAATAAATAAATAAATAAATAAATAAATAAATAAATAAATAAATAAATAATAATAAAATAATACATGATATCTGATGAGATTGTGGAAGGATCAATGCGCACCTCGAGACCAACAACATTCTGTCCGAGGAGCAGAAGGGCTGCCGAGTTGGGTCAAGGGGTTGCAAAGAGCAACTCATTATCTATTCGGTAGTTGTCGGACAAGCAACTAGAGGCCAAAGAAACCTCTTCAGTTGCTATATCGATTATGCCAAGGCTTTTGATAGCGTTGCGCACACCTGGCTAATCGACATCCTACATCTGTATCGCATTGATCCGAAACTAATAAAGTTTTTGGCGACAGTCATGGAAGGGTGGCATACCACCTTATCAGTCCGTACATCTGAGGGTGCTAATACCTCAGAGCCCATCCGTATACGGCGGGGCATCTTCCAGGGGGATTCATTGAGTCCCCTTTGGTTTTGTATGGCACTGAACCCACTTTCATGGCTACTGAATGATGCTAGAGGGCATGGTTTTGCAATAAAGTATGGCCTACCTGCTAAGTGCGAACTGACACGCTTGATGTACTTAGATGACATCAAGCTGTATGCTGGTACTGACGACCATCTTAGAAGTCTGTTGCGAATAATAGACATGTTCAGCCGTGATATTCGGATGGAGTTTGGATTAGACAAATGTCGAATCCAAGCCATCCGCAAAGGTCATTACGAGCCACATGCCGGACATAGCATTGGTGACCTCCACATCGAAGCTATGACCGAGACAGACTTCTACAAGTACCTAGGAATTCTGCAAGGAACCCATGCTCGAGTTGGTGATCTGAAAGAAGCTCTGCTGTCTGAATTCCTGCGACGTGTAAAGCTGGTGCTGAAATCGCATCTCTCGGGGAAGAATAAAATAAGCGCGTTGAATGTATTCGCCATCCCTTCACTGGCTTATGCATTCGGAATATTGCCGTGGACGAAGACCGATCTGGAAAACGTCCAGCGGCGGATACGGACAACTATGTCGAAATTCCGAATGCATCACCCAAAGTCTGCCATGGAGCGGATGAACCTGCCTCGTGACATCGGAGGTAGAGGCGTGGTTGACGTGGCGGCACAACATCATCGCCAAATCGACTGGCTGCGCGCTTATTTTTACAGCAAAGATCAGGCGAGCCCCTTGCATGCGGCTGTCTGTAAGGCAGACTGTGGACTGACTCCACTTAACTTGAAGGATCGACCCTCAATCCTCTGAGTGGGGTGAAGTCGGACCAAGAGCGGATCGATGAATGGAAGTCGAAGGCAATGCACGGTAAACACGTGAATTGTCTTTGGCAGCCATTTGTCGATTTGCATCTGTCGAACAGATGGCTGTGTGCTGGGGAGCTCTTTGCTGAGACGGAGGGGTTTATGTGTGCCATTCAGGATGGCGTGGTCGCCACCCGGGCTTATAAAAAGCTCATCATGAAAGAACGGGTGGAGAACGACCAGTGCAGAATGTGTGGTTCGGCGTTAGAGACGTTGGACCATCTCATTTCTGGCTGTACTGTTATGGCACCGATGCAATACATCACCAGGCATAATGCTGTATGTAAGGTTATCCATCAAAACCTTTCATATAAGCATGGGCTGATCACGGGAGCATGTCCGGTTTACCGATATGAGCCGCAAGCAGTACTTGATAGTTTTGCTTACAGCATGTATTGGGACCGGCAAGTTCAAGCCTGACGTACTGCTAGTTGACAAGACGGGTCGCTCCGCGTATATTATTGATGTTGCTATCCCCCATAATAGCAATATTGAACGGAAATACGTGGAGAAGAAGGTGAACTATGAGCAATTGGCTCGTGAAATCAAAGAAATTTGGCGTCTCGAGCGGGTGGTCGTAGTTCTCATAATATTGTCAGCTACAGGTGTTGTACTTAAATCCCTGACGGCTTCCCTTGATGCCCTGGGACTTTCGCACAGTCTGGTTGAAACCATGCAGAAGTACACCATTCTGCATACATGCTCGATGTTGCGGGGAGTGCTCGACGGATTCTCCCACTGACCTGCCACCGGCCGCCACCACCAGTGCCCCTTTAGTTTTTAAGTAGGTAGGATCGTCCGAGCCTAAATGCTTGGCACTTAGTGCTAGTATTAGGTAAAATCCGGCATAAATAAATAAATAAATAAGACCATAGGATTAAGTCTCCACGACAGGTACCTACGGTGAAACCCCAAGGTCTTAACTGTTAACGCAACTAGTGCTCAGAGGAGGCGGTGAGGAAGACGGGGCGGAACCCTGTCGGCCCAACCAAAACCAAGTGGCCGAGGAGAACCTCCATAGTGGTGGCACCGGGAGACGCTGTACTCACTTTGGCTTGCCGGCCGTGATGAGGCCTAATTAGGGTGATCAGACCCGAGTCCGTACAGGGACTCATCTGAAATGGCCAATTGGTCACTAAACCATACTGCTACCATGGGAACCGGGATTGCCCCTGGACTCTCATACCTCGGGTGAACTCCCGTTGTATGTAAATACAGCTCGGTTATTTGCGGTGGGCCCCCTAGTGGGAGTTGCATGGGGGTTGTGGTTATGCTCAAGGGAGAAGAGACCTTCGGGCCTCGGCGTGGTGTTGCGTTTCAACACGGGTACCGTACTTCTTAGTTCGGTAGAGATTTAAGTATGTCTTGCATCCACCAGTATGAATGCTAAGCCATGCACTTGGTATAGACTGGTACCGTTGTTGCTTGTCTCAGCGGGGCTCTGATTGTAGTAAAAAAATCAAGCCGTATCTTAAGAAGACCATAGGATTACGTCGCAAGACAAGTGCTCACGTCAAACCCTCAAGGACTCAACTGTCAACGCAACTGAAGTCGAGGAGCCAATAAAACGAATGAAATCGGGGAAAGCCACAGGACCTGACGACATCGCATCTGAGCTCTGGAACGCGAAAAGCTGGGACCCAACACTGTGGCTCAGTGAATTCTCTAATCGAGTTATTCAGGAAGGAAGAACACCATCTGACTGGCAAGAAAGTACCACTGTTCCAATATGGGAAAAGAAAGGTAAGAGGTTAGATATTGTCTTCCATTTGTAGTTAAGTCTAAAATTGATAGACCAGTAGCTTACTCCACACTACAATTTTATACATAATTATATAATAATAAAATAAAATTGTAGTTTGGAGTAAGCTACTGGTCTATCAACAAAAAAACGTAGTTGAGCAGAATGTTCAAATCACCGTCCGATCCAATTACTTTCCCAGACCGTGAAGATTTTTGAACGCATTCTTGACAACCGTATTCGCGAAATCGTTGAAATAACCGTGTTTTGTTTTGTTTTTAAAATCATTTTTATTTTTAAGAAATAGGTAACAATAGTATATAGATTGGAAAAATGAACAATAAAAAACAATCTTTTAAAATTTACAGGCAGAGAAGAGAAACAGTAAGAAATAAAAATCTAATTTTACAATAAGTTGTCGAGAAATGGTCAAAAACCCGACAGAATTCACTTGGCCTTAGTGGCAAATAAAGAAATATAAAAGTAATAATAAATATTTGATCGCTTCAAAAGATACTTTTAACTTAAATTATTGTTCTTAAAACTATCATAATTATATATTTTATATTATACATTTTTACTTTTTTTTTACAATAACATCCATACAAAAAAAAAACAAAGAATAATAACGTATGTATTTATAAGTTACAACTGGAGACAAAATCAGCACCCGTTCAATATGTACATATTTACAAAGCCCCACCAAGAAACAAATGGCAGAACTGAGCACGGCCACCGCTAACCGGCATCCCGCAGCCACCAGTACCAAGATTTCTCTTTTTCATCCCGCTTAATATCAATTGCTCTCGCTCTGGAGTATCTCCAGTCGAATCCCACAGCCCCCACTGTCAAACTCGGGGGGTATTCTATCCTTTTGTCCGTGCCCCGTCTATGTATATGATACATAACCGGATCACCGGCAGAATCAAGAATTAGACCATTCCTGTCAAGATACACGAACGCTTCGGGAGGAATGAAGCCTGTCGTGAGAGTTTTCTGGAAATAATCATTTGGGTAGAACGGCTGCGAAACCCAAGGGTTCTCACCATGCGAAGCAGATCGCACTATATGATTCCGAATCAATCTGACGATAACTGTGTCGATTCTTGGCACAGCAGCAGCTGCATACATCACTTCATTAATTATATATAGTGCTCATAGTTTGACGAAGCAGTCCTATTAAGCCCCGTGCAAGCACGCAGGCATTTCCTTTCAAAGATCCTTATTTTCTCCATTTGGCTAGCACTCAAATTAAACCAGATAGCACACCCGTAGGTGAGCACCGGTCTAACCAAAGTAAGATAGCAAATAATCTTAACCTTCCGGCTAAGATGTGGAGCATAAAAGAGCCTTCGAAGAGACATAAATGCCTTGCGAGCGCTTTCTAGCGCGACTTTAACGTGCTCGTTGAATTGGAGACGCTCGTCAAGACGCACACCCAGGTATCTAACGCACTTCTTATGAGGAATACGCTCAGAACTATCCTCGTTCGCGACAATGTGAAAATCTCTCCAATTCCTTTTCAAGTTCCTACTGGCATACGCCAAGGAATTTCGAAACAGAATCGTCTCACACTTTTGCGCCCTCTTTACATTGCATTTCTGGACCTAGAGAAAGCGTTTAATCGTGTGCCACACGAACTCATCTGATATGCTTTACGATAACACTTCGTGCCAAAGGAACTCGAGCGCTGGGTTCAATTGCTCTACCACGATCCGAAAAGTAAAGATCGAAGTATGGCGGGTGTATCAAAACCGCTTCGAGTCTCTGTTGGTGTTCATCAAGGAATCGCCCTCTCACTACTCCTCTTTGTTCTTGTTATGGACATCGTCACACGAGATATCCAACGTCCAGCGCTCTGCACACTGCTTTATGCAGATGATGTTTTCCTAGCATCTGATAGCAAATATGATCTTGAGCAATTTGTCCAAAAATGGAATCGCCTCATGCAACACGATCTCCGATTGAATCTAAACAAAACTGAATTTTTGACGACCGATCCTCATGAAAAAGGCACAATCACTGTGAGTGGCAGTGATCTGCCCAGAACTGAGTGATTTAAATACCTCGGGTCAACGCTATCAGCCAATGGAGAACTGCGTTATGAAATTGCTTCAATCATTAACGCAACCTAGATGAAGTGGCGTTCCACAACTGCAGTTTTTGTGATCGACGTATCAACGAACGTCTCAAATCTAAAATTTACCGCAATCTTGTCTGTCCTGTCGCTCTCTATGGTTCTGAGTGTTGGCCGACCATAAAAGACAATGAACGGCGTCTTGCGGTAATGGAGACGAAGATGCTACGTTGGACTAGTGGCGTGACATGTTTTGATCACATCCGAAGTGAGGATATCCGCGATCGTTATGGGGTTGCACCGATCGTGGAAAAGTTGCGAGAGAGGCGTCTTCGATGGTATGGTCACGCAATTCGTGCTAACGAGAATTCACTTGCAAAGATCAGTCTGAACATCGAAGTCGATGGTAAACGACCAAAAGGCAGGCCTAAACAACGGTGGCTTGATACGCTGGATGGGGATTTAAAAGTCTCGCGATTGCACCCAGATCAATCATTCGGCAGAGCCAAATGGCGATACCGATCACGATGAGCCGACCCCACTTGTGAACGGGACAAAGGCTGAAGAAAAAGGGGAATATTGGTAATCCATGTGGAATAATTTAAAGGTATTCATGGACAGTTCATGGCTCCTTCTTTCCAGAGTGCGGATGTCAAGCTTCCCTTCCGAAGGACTGTCACAAGATGTTCCGTATTAGTAGATGATTTCAGGTATTTAAAAGTCTATGGAAACACTGACCAATAAGTAATTTTTAGAAATTTTTATGCAAAGAATAAAGATCAAAAACTTTCTAAGCATTCTAGAGGAGTGAGTTATATATATAATGAAACAAACGAAAAGTTTTGTACTTATGAAAACTTGAGAAAAAACCGGTGAAATATTGTATCGTTTCTCCTGAGGTTATGAAAATTGAAAAGCTGGATCCCAAGTTATACAGTCCTAAAAGCGGCCCTGTAGCGATCACTAACATTGACAAATTGCTAACTTAAAACTCTCACAGAGAATAGATTTCAATTTCTACATATATCAAAACAAACACATGGAACTTGCATTGGAAATACGATCCTTTCACCTTCAAATGAAAACATTTTAAATCGGTTTGGATCTGAGACTATCATCTCCATGCACACGTTCAACATTTAAGATGGACCGTGCCTCCTCGGAGTTCTGCAAGTTCACATGGATGCATTGATGAGTGCATTGCGAATGTTCTGCGGATTCATCAACTTATTGGTAACCAGAGGCGAGACATAATGTCTGCTGCATTTGAATGTGGAAGAAGTTGGGAGGTATCTGAAATTAAACAGCAGTTTCCTCTGATAATGTTCCAGTCCACATATCAAATTAGACTCCAGTTTGTTTTGATACGGGATATGCTTCGAGTTGTTCGAATTTCATGACAATGATCAATATGGAAGACAACACATCTACAACATACATGTTTGCCATATTCTGGATTGTATTGGAGGAATTATATATAGTTTATTGAACTCTGGGCGTAGATCAATTTACATTTCGGTTTGAAAGTTTCCTATATTTTTTTATGGGCCAGGCTACGGTGAAAGGGTTGTAATTATGTAGGTCATCGTTAAAAACATCAAATTTCATATGAAACAAATATATATGACAAAATGAACACATGTGTGTAGATCTCAATTGAAAATTGAAAGGATTCAAGGGGTTGCAGCATTTGGAGATAATCCAGTAACACTGGGCAAAGGGGAGTTGAAGTAGAATAAGAGCCCAGCGAAAGAAACCTCAAAATTATTAAGGTAGTGATGTGTCCCGGTAATGAATTTCGGAGGCTACAAAAGTGTCCATCAAGCCATTATAAAGCTTGAAGAAGACACATGCCTCAGTCAATAATCTTCCGCATTGCAGAAATGTCGGGTTAAGGAAAACCAAACGATTAGGATATGTCGAGTGAGTTTTAAAGGTTAGGTACCGAGTAAATCTCCTTTGCACAGTTTCAATTCCATGGTAATCACAATTATGGTAATGGGACCAACATATTGAACAATATTACGGAATCGGAGTCAGAATAAGACACAATGAAATTCAGCTATGTTATTAACATAATATGCTGGTCCCAAGCCCAGGTAAAGGAGGAGAGTTTGAGGCAACGTACTTTCTACAATCCTCAGTAAACCAAACATAAAATGCTGTGATCAGGGAAAGAGATAAATAAATTACAGTTGGATTTATTCCACTATGCTAGATCCTATCTGATCTCTCTTGGTGGCAGGTCCCGCGACAGACCGACCCAATAAAATGCATTCAATGTCGTTAGAAATAACATGATCGGAACGAGTAACAAGTCCATCCCAGTCGACGCGGCAGGACGGGCCCCGGTCCTGTCGAGAAATGGGCAAGGTTTCTTGACGCATGGGCGGCATCATTACTTAAGCAAGTTATCCTGAACAAAACGAACAAAACACTAAATGTTGATACTCTAACTGGAAAGACCGAGGAACTCACAAGAATATAATAATAATCGTTGGCGCAACAATCCATATTGGATCAGGGCCTTCAAGTGTGTTAGAGCACTTCATTCAAGACCGTAACGGTACACTACAGTACACCGTAGGAGGCAATGTGGTCAGCATTGCGCTCGCCCGAGATTATTACCCTGATTTGACTCAGGTACTCATTCAAAGCTGAGTCGACTGGTATCCGACGTCAAATCACGATACAAATCCCACTGCCACCAGTAAGATTTGAACCGTGACCTTCCGTACGATAGCTTTGTGCTCTAACCACTCAGCTATCCGGAACTCACAAGAGCCCTTCGGAAAAGGCGCATTGATATCAGCAAGAGACCCGATGGTCTGGTGCCAAAAGCTGCGACATTGAACGCGAAAACGGTAAAAATGGCTATAAACTTCTCTATTTTGATAGCCCACACACTCAATACGATGTTAGCGTTGCTATCTCAGAGGATTTCCCTAATGCCATTAAAGAAGTCGAACGATGATGATCGGCTGATGAAGCTCACCATTATATCAGCTGATCGCGCTATTCACTTCTTCACAGCGTACGCACCACAGACAGGCCGACCTGATGCCGAGAAAGATGCCTTCTGGCAACTTCTCGATGAAAAGACTGGATGACGACTATATCATCATTGCCGGCGACCTCAATAGTCATGTGGGTGAAAAGGCAGACGATAGTAGTTGCCATGGCAGAAAGGGATTTTATCAAACTGTTGTCTCATTTATCTATATTTTATAGTGGGAATAGGAAAACGCAAATCTATTAATATGTATTTTCGTAAGACGCCGATATTTTACCATCGTCACTGATTGCCTATGAGACCATCGCCTCTCAACATCGGTCGTTGATTGCGCGCTGCGAATCAAGCCACCGTTAAAACATCGTGAGTGTGACATGTTTTGATCATATCCGAAATGGGGATATCCGCGATCGATATGGACTTGCATCTTGGATGGATCGTGGAAAAACTACGAGAGTGGCGTCCACAATGGTATGGTCACGTAATTCGCGCTAGCGAAAATTCACTTGCCAAGAGTAGTTTGAACATCAAAGTCAAACGACCAAAAGGCCTACCGAAACAACTATGTTCTTGCGGTTGCATCCAGATCGATCATTTGATAGAACCCAATGGCGAAACCGAACCGAAAATGGTTTAATGTCTGTCTGTCTGTCCGTCCCTCTATCTATCTGTCTGCACTCTCATTTCTTCAGAAATGGTTGCTCCTATTGATACGAAATTTGGTAGGAAGATGCAAACTAGTCATGTGTGTAAAAGGGGAGTGCGTGGGCTGGAAATTGATCATTTCTTCCACAGACCAATTTTCAGAAACCACCCAATCCAAAAATTAGAAGGTAAATCCCGAGACTGTTACTATACGGTGCCTAGACCACAAAATAAATAAAATAATTGATTCTATTCTTTTAAAATATAGCAATTGAACTCCCCTAATATACTTTCGTCTGGAAAATCTTTACGCTGGCTTAAAATGTGTTAAGGTCGTCAGTCAACTTTTTCGTTCTTTTTTGGAAACTTGAGTGTTTAACCCAAAAATGAAGAGTCCGTAGCCTACCAAATAGGAAGTAACTTGCTTCGCAAGTGGTCCGGTTCGTCACCAAGTGGGTGCAGACACAGGACTCCCAGCATCCTCAAAAAAAATAAAATAAAAGTTTACTTCGGTCTGGTTTAGGTCTGAACTTATGACGGATTTCACTCGAATATAATTCGTACCCACTATGTGTTTGCGATTATATTTAAATGGAGCGATTATCATCTGTCGTTACTTTCGGTCACGCTGCTCCCAGGGCAGTGGTGAGGTAGTGTCTGATGAGTTGAGCCTCTACCTTTGACGAAACCGTCAGTCAACTTTTTCATTCTGTCATATTGTGCTCATTCTAAACAAATAAACATGCATGCATGTATATGTATATATATATATAATTGGATACAATCCACAAAATACATTAACATATATGTACATATCGATATGCATGTCTGCCTCGATAATTGAAACCGGTCCCATGCGCCCCTTCGTTCATATGAGGTGACTTTATATGATGATACCCCACTCGAGTGTAATAAATTTACGTGAAATACAAAAAGTTCAATAACTTTGTCTGTAACGACTGGATTGCCTTGTGTGTGGTCTAGAAAGAATTTAAGGGAGTTTTCGGGTAAATTTGTGAAATAGGCTAATATTCTATTATTAATTTTATTTCGGCAGATATTATAATATAATAGAATGGAATATATTTTGAAGTCTAGGGTATGCCTAGATGTATCGCTGGGCTTCTTTTATATTTTTCAGTTTCATTGATATTTTACATGACCACATTCTTATGAAAAAAGGTTTATACCAGACAGATGTAAATATTAGATCTATGTGGACAAAATTCAAGTCAGAAATCATCAAAAATTTTATGAAGCCAGCAGAAATTATTATATTGAGTATAGTTAGGCTTATGGCAGCTATGCAAACACGGAATTCAATATTTTGGTATTAGTCAGTTATTGTCGGTCGACAAAGTAATGATTTTTCCATTTAGTCCCACGCCATATAGCTCCCTTAGTTGTTTTTCCCATTGTTCATTAATAGTCCCTAGAAGATTGTTTGAGGTTCCTGTAGTCAGCGAAGCGGAAAAGATTTTTCACCGCTGAATAACAATCGGGCCGTGCAAGTAGATGTGGAACACGACACGGCATTGAAGTATGCGATCATGAAGTAGTCGAAGTAATGAGGAATTGAAAGTTTCAAAATTTGACAAACTTTTCATCAATATTATACTATGGCCATAAATGTCGCGGTTCAAATCTCACTGGTGGCCGAGGGATTTGTATCGTGACTGGATGTCGGGTACCAGTTGACTCAGCTGTGAATGAGTATCTGAGTCAAATCAGGGTAATAATCACGATCGAGTACAATACTGACCACATTGCTTCCTACGAGGGTACCTCCAGTAATATACCGTCACGATCTTAGATGAAGTCCTCTAACACACTTGAAGGCACAAATAAAATTGGATTGTCGCCCCAACGATCATTATTGATAATTTCCATTACAATGAAAAGTTGTTTTGACAAGTCTTAATATTATAGTTTCCTTAAAAATTATGGGTATTTTCTGTAAGGATAAAGCAGTTTTCATTTCTTTCACGGGCTCATACTCAGAAAATACCAAACCGATAAATGCGAAGCTGTTTGTATACGGACTTTAGAGCTCAAAATACCCTCCATACCGATATCTGCTCAAATAAAGTTAATAATAGTAGTATATTTATTTTCTTTGGAAATTGGACATTGAATTGGAAAAAATAGGAACCTCCCGTTAAATTCATCCTAGAATCAGAATTCGCAGTAATAGAGGCTATGCTATATAGCATGATATTATCTAGTTTGAACAGGGAAGTCCCACTATTACTGACAAGGTTATAGTAAGTTATCTGTTTTATGTAAATTTACTGCAGTCCAAAACACTGAATGTTATCATCACATTAAACTGAGTAGTCTGATATGCGTTATGCATATAGATTATAGCCATCCACAACCCTCCGCGACACCTATAAGAGGGAAATGGATGCCGCAATAACCGCAGTCAACAGAGGACCTGGAGGTGAAGCATCAACAAATGATCTTCACAATCACCTGAAGAACGTTATCATGGATACGGCCACAAACATACTTGGCCCTAGCCACAAAAGGAGTCGGAACGGCTGGTTTGACGATGAATGTAAGCTAGCAACGGAACGGAAGAATGCCGCATACCGAGTAATGTTGCATTCTCAAAGAACGCGGGCACGCGCAGAGACTTATCACGAACTCCGTCGAGCGGAGAAGCGACCTCACAGACGGAAAAAGGAAGCCTGGGAGAACCAACAAGTCTGTGAACTAGAAAAGTACAGGGAGCAATCGCACCAGGCGCGCAAGTTTTACCAACAAGTCAGCAGGATGAAACCTTATACACCTCGATGCTCATCCTGCCGAGAAAAAGAGGGAAATCTGATTTCCGACAGAATGGGCATATTAGAGCGATGGGTTGAGTACTTCGATGAGCTGCTGAACAACCAGAACATCGGCGAGTTGGAGGTCCCGCCAACTGAAGACGACGGACAAATACTGCCACCACCAAGTTTAGGAGAAACAGTCCGTGCAATTCATCGGCTAAAAAATCATAAGCCGCCAGGAGCCGATGGAATTACAGCCGAATTAGTTAAATATGGAGGCGACCAGTTACACCAAGTGGTTCATCAACTTGTGCTCAAGGTATGGGACAGCGAATCAATGCCTGACGATAGGCAACGAGGCATTATCTGTCTCATACATAAAAAGGGAGATATGACACACTGCAGCAATTATAGTGGTATCACGTTGCTGAGTACCATCTATAAGATATTCTCCTCTATCTTGCTAGGCCGGATAGTCCCATACGCCCCGAACATCATTGGCCCATACCAAAGAGGCTTCATTCCAGGCAAATCAGCAACAGATCAGATTTTCTCTCTGCGGCAAGCGATGGATGGACACCAGTTGCACCATCTATTCATCGACTTTAAAACCGCCTATGATAGCATAGCCAGGGTAAAACTGTACACGGCCATGAGAGAATTCGGTATCCCGACGAAGTTAATAAGACTGACTAGGCTGACCCTGACCAATGTGCGAGGCCAGATAAAAGCAGTAGGATCACTCTCAACACCATTCGACATCAACAACGGTCTACGACAAGGGGATGCGCTATCATGCGTTCTCTTTAACCTGGCCCTCGAGAAAGTGATCCGTGATGCTGAGGTAAATGCAAGAGGTACGATCCTCTTCAAGTCCATCCAACTACTGGCCTATGCTGACGATATCGACATCATGGGAAGAACCACCCGAGACGTACAAACTGCCTTCATCCAGATCGAACAGGCGGCGCGAGATCTTGGGCTGCACATCAATGAATGCAAGACAAAATATATGGTGGCAACGTCAGCACCGAAGATGAATCAACCAACAACATCAAACCGCACTGGTCAAACACAAACACGAAAAAAAATAAGGATAGGAGAATACAACTTTGAGACCGTTGACAATTTCTCCTATCTAGGGTCGAAAATCACAACCGATAACAACTACGATGATGAAATCCGCACACGGTTGTTGTCAGCCAACAGAGCCTATTTCAGCTTACAAAGACTGTTCCGCTCGAAACGTCTCACCATAGGGTCAAAGCTCTTACTGTACAAGACTATGATCTTGCCAGTCCTCATGTATTCCTCGGAAACTTGGGTTCTTAGCAAGAAAAATTGCGAACTCTTGGGCGCGTTCGAGAGAAGAATCCTCCGAAGAATTTTTGGCCCCCTACATGAGGATGGACGATTCCGTAGCCTACACAATGACGACATCTATGAGCGATACCATGACCGTCCGGTTGTGGATAAAATCCGGCTCAATAGGTTACGGTGGGCGGGTCACTTAATCCGTATGGATAAGGATGATCCCACCCGGAAAGTCTATAAGGGCAATATCTATGGTAGAAAAAGAAGACGAGGCAGACCCTGCCTAAGATGGAGCTATGGCGTGGGTCAGGACGCCAGACAGCTTTTAGGGATATCGAATTGGTGGACCTCGGCGCAAAACCGGGATGCCTGGAGTTCCTTATTAAGGCAGGCCTAGACCGGATACCGGTTGTTGTGCCGTTGATGATGATGATGATATAGATTATAAGCTATATGCAAGAAATACACGAAACCGTTCGTGCCTAAAGTGCCGAACTTCCGGTATTCGTCCTATTTCAGAACATGTGCCGTTTATTGACCGGGAGTTCGAGCAAATCTTACAGATGTTGAACCAGGTAAAGGTTTACTGATTGAGGATGCATATAAAGTTGGCGTGGGATATTATATAATAGTCATCTTCGTATCGAGATAAACTTCAAAAGGTACTAAATTAGTCACCATAGGTAACAAAAAGATCCTCCTGAATGCCAGTATCGGACTAAAGCGAATAGTCTGTCAAACTAAATGCGTATGCATTACGTGCTTGGTACTAATGGGACAAATATCCACTCAAACGTTTTTATATAAGAAATACATAAAAGCTTTCATACCGATACAAAATCACATTAAATAGTGCTTGTGTACCGATTCACACATTACATATGGTTACCATTTCGTGACGATAGCTCCAGCGGCTTCGGAGTAAATCGCGTATTACAGACGGACAGACAGACAAAACACACAAAACCTCGAACCAAAATCAAAATTAATCATTTTATGCAATAATGAAAACTTAAACACCAACATTGACAAATTTTTGCATCAGGCAAAAATTTTGTGAAACCTAGTATTTTATCCAATATTTTTTGACTTTTTGCTGCTTTATGCAGTTTGACGTTGAAGTATATAATTTAGAAATTTTCTCTCTGCGATTTTTATTATAAAACTTTAAAAAGGAATAGGAAAAAGTTGCTTCATCATATATGAGACTTTATAATTTAGCTCTTATTTCAATTATTCTCCTTAATTATGGCGCTAGCATGTTATTTCTAAGGCTTAAGATGTACTAAACTGACGCGAAATTGATTGCACAAATTCACAAACTTTTCACCGTTATTGCCGCCATCACCAACATCGTACTTTGCTATCACTTGCTCGGGAAAGATGCCAGCCCCATCTTCGCATTCAATTGTGGTGCTCCTTAACCTGAACTGGAATGTCTTAGTCAAAATGCTGTCAAAATCCGGCTCCAAGATCATAAAGGCGCTCCTAAGTTTAGTTATTAGCAGTTCGACACCAAAATCGAGTCCACTGCCACTAGATTTATTAGAGTAAAAAAGCAAGATAGAGACAAGTTCATTCTAGGGTCCCACCATCTCGCTTCGCTCACGCACAGAATGATCAGCCGATATTGCTGGAATTCTCGCTTTATTTCCCGAAAGCAGTTCTTTATAAGGTTGTCGTAGGATCGGGAGGGGTTTCTTAACCCTCAACGCAATGATCAAGTACTAGTTTCCTTATATCCTAACGCGTTCTTTGAATCCCTGCCAATTAACTGGTAGAACAGATCTCGTCCTGCCAGTCGACTCGGTGGTACGCCTTAGTATTTTTCCCAAGCGTAATATGTGACACCTGTCAATAAAAGAGATCAGGCCAATATCGTTTTTAAGATTTTGTGTCAAACAAAACCTTACTTGAATCTATTCAATGTCTGTCTGTCCGTCCCTCTGCCCATCTGTTACACTCGATTTAAACAAACTGAACCTATTGTAGCAAGTGGCGTAATTTTCTGTTGGTTTAGAGGAGGGCACCTCATACGTGCAAAAGAAGGGTGTAAAATGCTTTTTCACAAAATATAGTCATGTTGGATATAAAATAGAAGGGCTTGATTAGTATTTTTTGAAATTGACATTAATCCCGGATTATTGGATAAATTATAGGGAACTGAGGGCACAAAATGTATGCCCCGAAAAGTGTAACAGATTTCGTTTCCAGAACCTATCCAACCGAAAAACAACCGAAAAATCTGAAAAAAATCACATCTATAGAAAATCTAGCCCTGCAAATACATTGCATTACGATATCTGCTCAAATAAAGTAAAAAATAGCATATTACTGTATTTTAGAAATGCAAATGTAGGGGTACAAGAGTTGGTACCGTTATAACTAATAATATAATACACAATTTGGGAAAGCCTGAAGGAAATACAATTATTATTTACAAAGTTATAGAAGGAATTTTGTATTTCACGTGAATTTGTCGCAATCCAATACGTGCATGAAGTCATCATCATATAAAATGATCTTATATGAATGGCGGAGTTGATATAACAAGGAATATTTTGAAATTGTAGCTATGTACGAATGGAGAAACGTGCATAGCAAATTTCTCACACAAGATAAATACAAAACCTTTATACCCCTTTGGGTATAGGGTTTAGTATTCGGTTGTTTCTCTCTTCGCCTGATAACAGGAATTCAGTTTTTAAGGTTTTTGTGAAATTCAAATGTGTGACCTAAAAATGTGGAAAAGTTCTCCTTTTCAAAACCCGAAAAATCCGGGACAAAACAATGGAAGATTAGGAGATCAAACCTAATAAAATAACGATTTAACTTTCTTTATATTAGTCTTTTTTTTATTTATTTTCTTTATTTATTTATTTCTTTAGCTCGAATTACTCTATTTTATCTAAACATTATTAAGGCTGCATGGCTTAATATCAGTAAAATGTTTTATGAAGCTTGGATTTGATTTTTGTTCCCTACGCTCATATACCCGTACCACGACACAACTTTGTAGATCGTGAAGAGTTTGCAAACTATATTCACATTTGATTATTGCATTATATAAAACTGCTTCCCATTTTCTTATATTTTCTTTGACTTCGTACACTTCAATAAGTTTTCCTTATCTAATGTTGAGAATACTTTAAAAATACGAAAATCACACGATCGCTATCTCGAAAATCAAGGGTCAATTGGGGTGGTAGTATCATTTCATGCCTTCTTTTTGCTTTCAGAGGAAGATACAAATACACTTTTAGCAGCATCCGCTGTGAACTAACGCTTAGTTATTACAAAAAAATACGCAAGTGTCATATATTTATTGATTGTCAGACAACAATAAAACATTCGAAAGATGATTCGAGAGGATGCTCTCTACCACCGGTGTTTCGGTGCCGCTACACCGTGTCATGCATATTGTAATATCGAGGTGATGCTTATGGTTGTATTATAAATATCGCTAAGCTTGCAACGTACGATATGGAAAACAAGGTGAGGGCGAAGTTTCTACAATTGCCAAAATAATTGGAAAGTGCAATATATATATAGACGCTTCAGGTATGAAAGGTTTTGTGTATTTCTTTTATGAAGAGATTTGAGTGTGCATTTATCCCATTAGCATGTAGCATGTAAAATATGCAAATTTCCACCTTCATTGACAGTTTTGACCTAGTATAACTTTATTAGTAATAGTGCGATTTTCACCAAATTTGGCAGGATCATGCTCTATGCTGTAGCCTACATTGCTGCAAAATTTTGATTTGTGATTCTAGGGTGAACTTAAGGAGGGTTTTCCTGTCAATTACCAAAAATTATAGTAATGCACTATTATTAACTTTATTTGAACAGGTATCGGTATGAAGAGTATTTCGGAACCTAGACACCATATAGTGGCAGCCCCCTGATTTTCTTCAGATTTTTCGGGTGGGTAGTTTCTGAGCATGGGTTCGTTAAAAAAATGATCACTTTCAACCCCCCGCACTCCCCACCTTTTCAACAAATGTCAAAACTAAGACCGGCTTCAAAAAGTACTAACCGAGATCTTTAATTTGATATCCCACGTGATTATATTTGATGAACAAAAATTTACACCCCCGTTTGCATGTATGGGGACTCTCTTAAATTCTACGTAAAAGGATGTAACTCACTATATGCGTGAGCGTTCACAGTTCCCACCTTTCTACCAAATTTGGTGCCAATCCCTACAACCGTCTCCGAGAAAAATGCGTGTGAAGGACAGACAGACAGACAGACAGATAGACAGACGGACAGACAGACAGACAGTAAACCGATTTTAATAAGGTTTTGTCTTTACACAAAACCTTAAAAAGTAAGTCAGTATCTTACATTCCCTAAGCAAGGTTACTGATTATTAGACATTAAACTTAATGGATGCAAACCGATATAATACCCCCTCATTTGAGGGAGGAAACCATATTAGGAAGTTTTCGACTTTTTAACTTAGCTATCATAGAGTATCCTGCAAAAATTTCAGAGTTCGTATTCCTTTAGATTTTATGACTTGGAAGCGGATCGCTTATTCGGTACCGGTTCAGGCTATATATTTGGCGTTAGTCCTTTCTACGAGTGTTTTTCAAAATTTTCTTGGAATATGCCTCATTAAAGGTTCAAATTTGGTTGAATTTTAAAAACATACGTGAAAATAAGCCTTCTCATGTGGTTTCCCCACTTTAATGGTACACATCAAAATCAGCCCTATGTCTGAGCAAAGTGACGCAGCCAATCAAGACTGGTGGAAGCTCTTCCCGAACGAAACAAAGTCCGAAGAGTGTAGTGACCGCGGCTGCGCGACGGGAGCGGAAATTCATTCGGCTCTTTCTTAATCAATTTGCTTAAACAATGCATTTAATAGTGTGCAATTGCCTTAAAGTTCGCCGCAGATTGCACATTATTCAATGTATTCAAGCGAATTGATCTTGACAGGAGGGGAATGATTTGCCGCATCCGCAGGCGCATGCGCATGTTGCCGCAACATTGCCGAGTGAGAAAGGCTATGTAGCGGGAATAGAAGCGGTGCACGAACAAAGGCAGCGAGAATGTTGCTGGGAGAAGGTTTTTGGCGGGAAGGAAAAACGGGGAGTTTGGTTTGAGAACTGAAAGACGGCGGTTGGAGGAGCTTTTGGGTGGAGGAGCAAGTTTTTTGATCTTGAGGAGAAGGCTGGTGGTTTGAGCGAAGGAAGGTGCAGCAAGTATTGAGGAGAAAAGGAAACCGAGGAAGGGGACAGTTAAGAGTGAGGACGGAGGATAAAGAAGAGGATGATTCATCCTAAAGTGAAGATTTTCGCGAGCAAAATAGAAGAATCCGACCGAGAAGACTAACACCACATCGTGCTAACGAAAGTGTAGTTTAAACGAAGATTCCAAAATTAGATTCAAATCGCTTAATCGTTAATACATGAATAATAAGTCTAGTGTCGAAATTTGCGCGTTGTGTATAAACAATCCCTCATAAAAACATGAGGAACGAAATCTAAAGAAGAAGTGAACTAACGTTAGTTTTGTGTCATAGGACTATATATATTTTTTTTTAGTTTTTAAATAATTTGAATTCCAAAGACAAACAAAGAAATAGGTACCCGAAGGATCGGTCCGAGCTCGGAGTGACATTTGGGTAAGTGGTTGTTTATTTTCTTTTCTTTTCTTTTTTTTTTGTATGATTTTTAGTTTATTTCCCTTCTCGTTGATAATTATTAAACTTTGGTTATTTATTGTTTTTTTTTTTCTCTCATTTTATTTTCATTTTCCTTTCCATAAATTTACATTTTAGTTAACTTTATTTTAATTTCTTTTTGGTTTTAAAAATTTCTTTCTTTGTATTATGATCATAAGCGTAAAAAAATACAATAATGTCTGAATAATCAAAGGTAGTTTGAGGACTTCCTCCCCTTAGTTCCTCCTTACTCCCGCGGGATTCTTACAAAAGGGACATCCTCTAAAAGAATAACTGGCCGGAGGATGTCGAGGAAGGGTGGGAACCTCACCGGCCGCGCCTCGTTCAAGATCTGAGGCGGAAGGGACGGCAATTGGGAAGGTGATCCGTCGTGGATTTTCCTGTACTTGATCGCGGCACTCGGGTCCGGAGACAAACGGCTCCACGCGCGCGGTCGAGCCGTTTTTTTTTATTTTTATTTTCCAATTTAGCTCGCGTTCTGGTTTTATTCGATAGGCCGTCGCGAATTCCTAAGTAAAATTCGGTTTTTAAAATCCGGTGCGGACCCACGCATCGGTAAAGACACGTTATTTTTAGTAATGAAGCGTGAGGGATCAAAGCGCTCAAAGGACCCCCCCACATTCCCGAGCCTGGCTAGCACAGAGGCGTGCAAGAACGTGTCGACCGAGAGCTTTGATAGAGCTGCAATCTTCGTGGGCGGACCTGCACGGTCAAATTTTGCCAAATTGTTTAGTTTTTTTGGGATAGCTCTGCCCTCTAGGTCGTTATCGGCCAGGGATCGACTGGATCTCATGCTCTACCGACTGAGCCATATCCCCACTTCTATCTTTACATATGGCGCCCAACGTGGGGCCCAACATATCCTGGATTCAAGCCTAATTAATTATTTACAGGTTTCCTGAATCATGTGGAAGATAGCCTATTCCGGCTCACAACTTCGTTTGGTGGTGTCGGATAGAGAATCAATAGATTCTCAAAATTGTTCCCGGCTAGGCTCCACGTACACTTGTCTTCAGATTTCTAGTTTTAGGTTTCACGCCTTTTTCCCCGGAAGCAAGTGTTCCTAAGCCTCAATTTCCTTTCCCACCTTGTAACGTAGAGTTTCCTGCCCTATCCTTGGTAGAATACCAAAAGAGCTAGTCGTTTGTTGTGTTTGTCTTGAGACTTAACGTCTCGTAGGTGATTGCCTCCCAGAAGTCTCTGGATCTACGGGCCTTTGCGGCTATAAGCTGAAAGGTATTGCCGTCCGAGCTTCTGAGGAGTGTCCTTCCCTACCTTTATGTGAAACGGCTATCTCTTCGATTCAGGATTTGAAGAAAATTAAATATTCTTTCTTCTTCGTAGGGATGAAGTGACGGGTGAGATGGATCCTTGATGGAATACGGAGGTAGTCGGCTATATGCTGTGCCATTCCGTCTTCAATGATTCATCTTCACTTTGTTCTCTGACTCCAGACGAGGAAGATTGAATTCTCGCGTTCCCTTTTTGCTTGTTCTTTTATTTAATATTCTGCGACGGGGAGCAACTCGATTGTTGTCTCTTCTTGGAAAACACTGTGTGTGGAAGTTCTGTACACAGATGAGAAAATTTATGAGGTTGGGATGGCATTTTAGTCATCCGAGAGTTCTGCGGGAGTTGAATATGGAGTTGAAAATTTGAGAGAGGGAGGAGTCCTCAAAGTACATTTTACTGCATTTTTGGTACTACTTGGCTTGTTGTTTTCCTTTCTTCTATTTTGCTGGGATTTTTTTTTTTGGATTGTCTGTCAGTTAAATTCAGTTTTTTTTTTTTTTTTGTCATTATTCATTTTCTCTTTTTTTTTTTATTTTCTCTTCGCCTCCAAAATGTCCGAGAACGAGGGTGACCCGGTGCCAAGTGGCGATGAACGAGGGGCAGGGGCTTGGGCGTCGACCCATAATCGAGGGGCGCGATCAAAGCAGCGTTGGATTTCGGCCACCTGCGAAGATTCTGCTTATCCGGCGACAGATAACACCCAACAGGGAACTTCTAGCACAGCGACTCAAGTTAGAGGGACCGTATGATGTGACACCGGAATCACCGTCGGTGTCATATCTAGAAGCTAGATTAATGTCGCGATTAAGCATGTTTGTGAAGGAGGTGCTGGACGAGGAACAGCGTTCTTCCACGCTTAAACATCCTCCGAGAGTGGATCGCCCCCCGGCACCTGTTTCTCTTTCATCGCCATTACCCCCGTTAACTCTCCCTTCTAATTCATCAGGACGACTTCGTAGCATGATGTCCCCAGACAAAATTACTCACATCATAAACTCGTGGGGTCTAAAATATGACGGCTCTGAGGGATCGCTGCCAATAGAGAAGTTCCTTTTCAGAGTCGAATCTTTGACTCATTCGACTCTGCAGGGGAACTTTTCTCTTCTCTTGGAGTTCGCCTACACCTTGTTCTCTGGGGAAGCGGCTGACTGGTATTGGGAGTATCGACAAGGCAACCCTGACGCGCAATGGACGGATCTGCGGGACGCTCTCCGAGATCAATTCCGAGATCGTTTGCCGGACATTGACCTTTGGGAGCGAATTCGGAGCCGGACTCAAAAAGATCGGGAACCTTTCCATGAATTCTATAAGGATGTCCGACGTTGGGTGTCCCGACTTCAACAACCACCTAAAGAAGCTGAGTTAGTGGAGACTCTACGGCGCAATCTCCGGCCGGAAATCATGCGGGCTATTTTCCCCATTCACCTAGCGACAATTCGTGAATTGCGTGAATGGGTTGAAAAGTTCGAGAATGAGCAAGACCGCTTGGCCGTACGCCAATTAGCTAAATTTTCGGGTCCGAAGCGACATTTGTCGGAAGTGGACGCTACCGAACCTTTTGGCGTACGCAGCAGCTTGAATCGTCATGACATGCCCGAAGCAGAGGTCGAAGCGTTACAGCCCAGGGGTTGTTGGAATTGTGGGGAGTTAGGACACCAATGGCAGGATTGTATGGGGGAGTTGCGTCGATTTTGCTACGGTTGCGGAACTCCCTAATATCATGAAGCCACAATGTCCTCGTTGTTCAGTGCAAAAAAACTGGACAAATCGCTCCCTCGGGGAAGGGAGTCGCAAACCTCAGATGCCACGACAACACTAGTCTCCTCGACTCTCGGTCCACCTACCGTGTTGAAGCGGTCCGATAATGTTAATATGACCTACCCGGATTTGACCCCACCACCAATTGTTTCAAGGAAACCGATGCTTTCAGGTTCTGAGGCCGTTGCACGTAAGACTGCAACAATATCAAGCGGCCAGAGAACGGATCTTCGGAGTAGCAGAGATGGACGACGAAAAAACCTAAGCGCTCAACTCTTCGCTTACGGCCACTATTGGATGCGAATAATGCGCAACCGTCGTCTTTACTACTCTGCCATTCTCACGAGTCGGCCCAATTAATGATATTCGCCCGTATGCAGATGTCACAGTCTTGGGTGAGCGTGTTTCAGGACTGATTGATACCGGAGCCACTGTAAGTTGCTTAGCTTCGGATTTCGCCCGGAAAATTCATTAACGACGGTCGGTACAAGTGAGAGAGATTACGCATCGATCTCAGGACAGCTGACGGGACTAGCCACTCGACAGTAGGCAGAGTGTCAGCTGACATCACGTTTCGTGATCGGACGGAATCGATGTCGTTCCTCCTTATCCCGTCGTTAACGCAAAATCTTTACCTTGGAGCTGATTTTGTGCGCAAGTTCGATCTCGCACCGGACTTATTTGTACCTTCCATTTGTTCCTATCGAAAATGTTGAGAACGTCAATCAACACCAGTTGACGACACACCAGCGAGCAAGGCTCGAGGCTGTCATTGGCAGTTTTCCATCTTTCGAGTCGGAGGGCTTAGGACGTACAAGTCTTACGACACACGTCATCGATGTCGGCGGTAACAAACCGATTAAACAGAGACACTTCTCAGTCTCTCCCGCCATCGAAAAGCTCCTCTACGAAGAGATTGATAGGATGCTGGCTTTGGGAGTCATCGAAGAATCGCAAAGCGCCTGGTCTTCGCCAGTTACCCTTGTGGTGAAACCTGGTAAAGTGCGACTTTGCCTTGATGCACGTAAAGTGAATAGTGTAACAGTGAAGGACGCTTATCCCTTACCTCTCATCGAGGGGATTTTCAGTCGTCTCCCGAAGGCTAGATTCATTACGAGTCTAGATCTGAAGGATGCGTTCTGGCAAATTCCTCTGGATGAGGCGTCCAAGGATAAGACTGCCTTCACCGTCCCAGGTCGGCCACTCTATCAGTTTGTGACCATGCCGTTTGGGCTCTGCAATGCACCTCAAACCATGCAGCGACTGATGGATAAGGTCATCCCTGCTCACTTACGTCATCAAGTCTTTGTATACTTAGATGACTTGCTGCTTATTACAGAGACCTTCGACCAGCACCTGCTGCTCTTAAGCGAAGTGGCTCTCTGTATGAGACGCGCTGGCTTGACGTTGAACATCCGGAAGAGCAAGTTTGTCATGAAGGAAGTTCGATACTTGGGACACATCATCGGTAACGGGACGATTTGTACCGATCCCGACAAGGTACACTGCCATCAAAGATTTTCCGCGGCCGAAGACCGTCAGGCAACTGCGGCGGTTTCTTGGGATGTGTGGGTGGTATCAGCGATTTGTGCCAAATTACGCTTCGCTGACTGCACCGTTGACAGACATGCTTCAGAAGAAGCGTCAGTTTTGCTGGTCTGAGGAAGCTATCTCGGCCTTCGACGCTCTGAAAACGAGTCTCTCCTCGGCTCCAGTTCTGCACAGCCCCGACTTCTCCAAGCCTTTCGCCATACATTGTGACGCAAGTCAACATGGCATAGGAGCGGTGCTGATGCAGAAGACAGAGGAGGGACATGAAGTTCCTATAGCGTATATGTCGAAGAAGCTTACACAGCCTCAGCGAAACTACACTGTCACTGAGCAAGAATGTCTGGCAGCGGTGGAGGCAGTGCGCAAATTCCGAGCGTATGTTCGAAGGCACAACATTCGAAGTGGTAACTGACCACGCTTCGCTCAAATGGCTGATGAACCAGTCCGACCTTCACGGCAGACTGGCCAGATGGGCATTGAAGCTTCAAGGATTCTCGTTCATCATTAAACACAGGAAGGGATCACAACATCTGGTCCCGGATTCTCTATCTCGAATGTATTCACCAGCGGAGGTGGATGCTTTGGAGAGAAGTGGGAACAACGCAGACGTGGATTTTAATTCACCACATTTTCGGTCTGCGAACTATTTGCAATTAATAGAGCGTATTAGGGAGAATTCCAACAAACTCCCTGATCTGCAGGTAGTGCGATGGATTGGTATACAAACGAACCAATCATGCTTCAGGAGATGAGATGCAAGAACAACAGGCTTGGAAGCTTTGGATTCCGGAGGAGCTGACGATGGAGGTGATCACCCGTGCCCATGATCATCCTTTGAGTGCACAATGGGGGGGTTGGTAAAACCTTGGGTAGACTGCGGTTGTGGTTTTATTGGCCTAAAATGGTTTCACAGGTCAAGGACTATATCCGCAATTGTGAAACGTGCAAGACGTCAAAAGCTCCCAACCAAACGCTCCAACCTCTAATGGGAAAAGCGCTCATCTCCGATCGGGTATTTCAACGTTTGTATATCGATTTGATCGGCCCATACCCCAGATCTCGCGCCGGAAATATCGGAGCAATAGTCGTTCTCGATTCTCTCTCAAAGTTTTCATTTGTGGAGCCGATTAAACGGTTTACCGCAAACGTGCTGACAGAATACTTGGAGAAGAGAATCTTTCATGTGTTTGGAATCCCTGAGTCGATCACATCTGATAATGGGGTACAGTTCAAGTCCGTGGCTTTCAACGATCTTCTGAACCAGTATGGCATTCAACACATTTACACCGCTTTATACTCCCCGCAGGCAAACGCCTCGGAGCGAGTAAATCGCTCACTGTTGGCTGCTATACGCGCTTATATCGGTCCTGATCAAAGAGATTGGGATAACAAGTTGTCATCCATCAACTGTGCCTTGCGTTCAGCGAAACACGTCTCGATAGGGACATCACCCTATCACGTCGTTTTTGGGCAAAGCATGGTCACCCATGGGAGTACCTACGCCCTCTTACGACGCCTGAACGCCTTACCTGATGCGACCTTGGAGATCTGTTCTCAGGATAAACTTGCTATTCTGAGAGCAGAGGTTCAAGGGCGAATCCTTCAGGCAAGAGAGACACAGGAAAGGGGTTACAACTTACGATCCCGAGCTCGTGAATTTCAGGTCGGAGATATCGTGTATAAGCGGCTCTTCAACTTAAGCAGTGCAGCAAAGCGATATAATGCCAAATTGGATCAGAAGTTCGTGAAGGCGAAGGTCATCGGTCGAGTCGGAACGGTTCAATACGAGCTGGAGGACATGGAGGGTCGTAACCTGGGCATCGCTCACGCGAAGGACCTCAAGGCCTAATGTGGGTTTGGATCTCGGTCTACCTTTCCTTATAACCTGCCAACACCCAGCCGCTATCAGCAGTGAGGCCCTCACTGGTCTTCAGCTTTCTTTCCTCGAGCCGGGTCTCGAAAACCCAGCTGCCCTGTAGTGACCGCGGCTGCGCGACGGGAGCGGAATTTCATTCGGCTCCTTCTTAATCAATTTGCTTAAACAATGCATTTAATAGTGTGCAATTGCCTTAAAGTTCGCCGCAGATTGCACATTATTCAATGTATTCAAGCGAATTGATCTTGACAGGAGGGGAATGATTTGCCGCATCCGCAGGCGCATGCGCATGTTGCCGCAACATTGCCTAGCGAGTGAGAAAGGCTATGTAGCGGGAATAGAAGCGGTGCACGAACAAAGGCAGCGAGAATGTTGCTGGGAGGAAGGTTTTTGGCGGGAAGGAAAAAACGGGGAGTTTGGTTTGAGAACTGAAAGACGGCGGTTGGAGGAGCTTTTGGGTGGAGGAGCAAGTTTTTTGGATCTTGAGGAGAAGGCTGATGGATTGAGCGAAGGAAGGTGCAGCAAGTATTGAGGAGAAAAGGAAACCGAGGAAGGGGGACAGTATAGAGTGAGGACGGAGGATAAAGAAGAAGGATGATTCATCATAAAGTGAAGATTTTCGCGAGCAAAGTAGAAAGAATCCGACCGAGAAGACTAACACCACATCGTGCTAACGAAAGTGTAGTTTAAACGAAGATTCCAAAATTAGATTCAAATCGCTTAATCGTTAATACATGAATAATAAGTCTAGTGTCGAAATTTGCGCGTTGTGTATAAACAATCCCTCATAAAAGCATGAGGAACGAAATCTAAAGAAGAAGTGAACTAACGTTAGTTTTGTGTCATAGGACTATATATATTTTTTTTAGTTTTTAAATAATTTGAATTCCAAAGACAAACAAAGAAATAGGTACCCGAAGGATCGGTCCGAGCTCGGAGTGACATTTGGGTAAGTGGTTGTTTATTTTCTTTTCTTTTCTTTTTTTTTGTATGATTTTTAGTTTATTTCCCTTCTCGTTGATAATTATTAAACTTTGGTTATTTATTGTTTCTTTTTTTTTTCTCTTCATTTTATTTTCATTTTCCTTTCCATAAATTTACATTTTAGTTAGCTTTATTTTAATTTCTTTTTGGTTTTAAAAATTTCTTTCTTTGTATTATGATCATAAGCGTAAAAAAATACAATAATGTCTGAATAATCTAAGGTAGTTTGAGGACTTCCTCCCCTTAGTTCCTCCTTACTCCCGCGGGATTCTTACAAAAGGGACATCCTCTAAAAGAATAACTGGCCGGAGGATGTCGAGGAAGGGTGGGAACCTCACCGGCCGCGCCTCGTTCAAGATCTGAGGCGGAAGGGACGGCAATCGGGAAGGTGATCCGTCGTGGATTTTCCACTACTTGATCGCGGCACTCGGGTCCGGAGACAAACGGCTTCCACGCGCGCGGTCGAGCCGTTTTTTTTTTTTATTATTTTATTTTTCCAATTTAGCTCGCGTTCTGGTTTTATTCGATAGGCCGTCGCGAATTCCTAAGTAAAATTCGATTTTTAAAATCCGGTGCGGACCCACGCATCGGTAAAGACACGTTATTTTTAGTAATGAAGCGTGAGGGATCAAAGCGCTCAAAGGACCCCCCCACATTCCCGAGCCTGGCTAGCACAGAGGCGTGCAAGAACGTGTCGACCGAGAGCTTTGATAGAGCTGCAATCTTCGTGGGCGGACCTTCACGGTCAAATTTTGCCAAATTGTTTAGTTTTTTTTGGGATAGCTCTGCCCTCTAGGTCGTTATCGGCCACTCAAGGGATCGACTTGATTCCATATCTCCACTATATCATTACAAGAGGAAGAAGTAGAGGGATTTTTAATCCACATTTTTCCATTCGTACATTACTAAAACTTCAAAGTATTCATTCATGTATTTCCAAATTGTAAGATAAAAATATTTGCAAACTCAAAGGTAAACAAACAAACAGTGCAAACTACTGCTTACTGGTGCTAAGCCCCTAATCGTAAGTGATCGTAAGCATCTGAATATTTCGGCTTTATTTTGTAGACAAAGGGGTTATATAATACATTTATCTTAATTGGACAAGTCTCGAGACGCCGAGACTAATTCACAAATACGCAAAAACCTAAAAACGAAAAAATAATATGTTTATGTATGTATGTTGTTACCTCTGACACCTTGGTGGGGTTTAGCGTATCAACTACATCTATGCGCCGTCGCTCGCAATCACCTGAAACGTCTTTCAGCTCCCCCACAACTTCCGGGGACGATCAAACTCTTCCTCTACTGTTCTGCGCTAAGTGCCCTTGTTTGCACCGACCCACTCCTCGACCATCTTAGGAGAGTAGATTCCATTGCAGAGCCTAGCCCGTAATCCAATTGTCAATTCTCCTCAATTTCCACTGCCACTTCCCCCTTCTCATCGCACCGCGTATGAGTGCCAAACTTGTGCGTCCACCAAGTTCTTTGTTTGAAATAGTGTCGAGCCAGGGTACTCTGATAATAGGACGCAGTTTGGAGCTTTTGAGTAATAGTCGAGTTCACCTTCCTTGTGCTAGCCCCATCGTGGATTTTGTTGTTGAAATAACTGTATTTCCAGATTTTAGACAGGGCAGCGAAAGTTTATCTAGTGTTGTTAATTCGTCGGTCAACATCCAATCGATCTATCCGCTACATACGGATATACCAATTGATCGACGCCTTCGATGCTCTGCTCCTTAAGGCAGATAGAGGGAGTGTGATGATTTGTCAGACTGAGAAACTTACTTTTGTTGGTGTTTATCTTCGGTCGGGCTCTACTTGCCTCTCTTTCCAAATCCAGAGCCATTTGACCAAGCTGCATGGAAAGACTAAACAAATGTCATTAGCGTAATTGAGATGTTTGAAGAAAGATGTCATCGTCCATCGTCCGTCTTCCGATAATAAGAAGAAATAATATCAGTGATAGAACGCAACCTTAGCGAACTCCGCTTTGGACTTGAAAACCCTCCGAGACTTTATCTCGGTGCAGCACGTAGCGTTTTGGGCCATCATATGTCGCTCTGATTATAGCTATTAGTTTTTCTGGAATGCCCCTCTTAGGTAGAGAACTCCAGATACACTCCCTGTCCACATCGTCGAAAGTGTCCTCGAAATCGATGAAGGGCAGGTGATCCGCAGCGTGTTGATGTGGTCAGTGTAGGAGGATCCGGTCTGCTCTCTGTCGATCAAGCTTTCGAGATTTTGTTTGATGCGATCCACGACTATTTAATCTATTATATTTCTGACGGCAGGGAGCACGCAGACTTATCCGACTCAAAACCCCTTCCTTTCTTTGGGGATCTTATCGATCGTTCCCTTCTTCCTTTCTCTGGGAAAGGTCTCAGATTCCCAACATTTGCACACGAGTGAAGGTAGCAGATCTGCAGTAACTGCAGGTATAGCGATAAATAACTCTACGGAGAGACCGTTAAATCCAGCGGCTTTACTCCGTTTGAGTGCATTGATGGTCTAAATGATTTTTATTCTGCTTGCAGGAAGAGTCCATAGCCGCAGGAGGAGGAAACTCACTATTTCATCTCTTCAGTTTTTCATCAACAACAAATTCAGTTTTTCATCATGGATATTCTCCGTATATCCGCCGCCCGACCAGCAAGATAGCAAGAAACCCAACTGACCTTATGGAAAGCTCTGTGCCCGAACAATGACCCATTAATGACGAGGCGGTGGAAGTTGCAAGAATCCTCCCACCATTACCGTTGCAGCCGCCAAGGCCGCGCTTCTCCATAACATATCCGAGCAAGTTTGGCAACCTTGACATTCACTCACCCAGAACGATCACAATGTCACCTTTTGGAAGCCTCCCCTAAACTGCGTTTATTTGCATGTAGAAAATATCCTTCTCATCTACACCGGAAGTCACCGTTGGTGCATAGCACTGTATAATTGCGATTTCCCTTACCCTTAGATCGGAATCTAGCAGTTAGAAGTCTGTCGGAAACCGACTCCCAGGTCAAGGGAGCGTGCCTTCCGGTAGCCATCAGAGCAACCCGACACCAAATTCGCTTTGGCTAGCACTTGGCTTTCCAGTACAAAAGCACGCCGCCATTAGTGTGGCAAGAGGAAGAGGAATACTCTCTAGAGTCCTATCATCTTACTACGGCCTAGAATGTCCAGTTTATATCGCTGGAATTCCCGGTTAGGCTGGGGAAAGCACACATTCTGCGGACCTTCCCTACCGTTGTCAAGGAGCGTGCGCATATTCTAGAAACCAATTACAGTCCGTTTTCTATAGACAATGATCGTTGCCGTGCGGCCAATCCATATCCGAGGCGTGTTGACGTTTCGGTAGCAGTTGAGATTCAAAATATGCCGGTTGCTAGGCCACAAATTTCTATCCCTTTTAGTCGCTTCTTACGATGCGCAGGGAAGGCTTTGGATGTATTCTTAAGCTTCAACTCACAGGGTGCGCATCTCAGGTGGTTCAATTTATAATGGTGTTGGGATCATCTTCCCTTTGAGAGCGTTTCAGAGGTTTCGGTAGAATTAGCTTTGGGTTCAATGCTTTTAATTACTACTACTATCCCTTTGCACTTATTCCATGGTGTTGAATGCTGCATCGGTTCTGTAAGGGCTTGCTAACTACCTTGTGTGCTGATCCAATGATTCAATACTGACTTGATTAGTACGTTTTTGATTGTCATTGACGCTTGATATCGTCATACATACTTTTCTTCTGCCAGTATTTCTCATGGGAAATTTGAACATAGGGTTGATGAAGGCTGGTGACACCAACACTTCGTCAAACGTTGAACTTTGGTGAGTGAGGGATATTCTAGCATTATGCAATGCAAGAATGCTTTTGGATGTTTCGTAGGCCAGGATTTAATCAGACAGAGTACCGAGTCGATTTCTCGGGGCGAACATAACGTCGAAAACTTCACTGGCTATAGCATACTTAATAACAATAGCATGTCAAGCTAGCCTATAACCGACAGGAACTATAAAGGGCTGCTAAAAAAGCAATGGTAAAAACGCTGTGTGCTGTGTTTATTTAATCTCCTAAATCATCGTGTCCTTTTTCAGTTGCTATATTTTTTTTCAGTTGCTATACATTTTCACCATTATTTCTGCCACTTTTTACACAGGGTCTGTGCCAAAGAATGAAACCTCAAGGTCATACAAATGTTCCAAAATAAAGTGTCTAGAATCATAGTAGATGCTCCCTGGTTTATTCGTAGTAAGGATCTGCATAGGGACCTAAAGTTACAGTTGGTAAGTGACGTCCTCAAAGACCAAGCAATTAAACATAGCCACCGACTGCGATCACATGAAAATAACGAAATCCAAAAGTTGACTATAATGAGACGACTCAAAAGAGCAAAGCCAAACGACTTGCTAACATAAAGGATGCTTAAAGATATAAGTTACTGAGGCATTTTCAACGAAACCAATGAAAGTGCTGGGGTGGAACACATGGTCTTCTCCCAATAAAAACGAAACTTAAATATGCACAGAAAGCTGCTGGGTGGGGAAATCTCAGCCGTAGCTTCGCGAAAGGTTGTTTTAGTTTGTAAAAATCCCACTCTCGAAAGGAACGCGGATTCTGAGGCCTTTGGAAGATTTTCACCTCTAAAAAAAACCTTTCAAACAAATTTTAGACCGTTTTCTGCAATATGTCTTCCACAAGCTCCTTACATTGTGCCTCCACTGCTTTTACCACTTATATGTCTTGAATTTTCGTCCCTTGGTAAGAATGTTATTGCGGGGATCAGCCAGAAATTACAGGAGACTAGGTTCGGACTGTGTGTTTTGGGGGTACAGTTCTGACGCAGTGTTTATCCAAAAATTCGACCACAGTATGAGCGATGTGACGTCTCGAATTGTCGTGACTCATTAAAATTTCGTTGCTGATCCTTTCCGGTGTTTTTTTTTCAAATGACCTAATATGGTGATCATAACAGATTTGTAACAATTTGCCGTGATTTCCTGACCTTGTACTTCATGGTGATGCAAAAATCCCTGAAAATAGAAGAAGATTATCAGCATTACATTAACGGTACCACTTACACCAACCATTTTAACTCCCGGAAGAGAGCCCTAGCACGTATTATGTCACATATGTTCAATTTGTGCACCGATCGACTTGAACCTTTAAGCATAGATGACTAAGAGAGTGCTGTACACGGTGATATGCAGTGTTGCGTCTTTACCCAACCCAATTTCCTTCCCTTCGAACATGATCATTACTTTTTGAACAGCCCTTATAATCAATTCCCTACTTCCAAGTATTTCAACTTCTCATCTGGTATTAAATGCTTTCCCAGGTGCGTCCAACCATTTTCCACAAGTGTCGGACACTGGTCCGGAACATGTGTGGAAGTTTAGTCATTCGCCTCACAGAATCTGCAAGCATTATCCGTAGATGTCCCTAGTTTCCCCAGGTGATAGTTTAGCCGGCAATGACCAGTGAGTGTTCCTACTATGATCCGGAAGCTCTTCTGGGTTGAAAAAATCCTTGGAATTGACTGTTCCATTCCTGGCAGGTGCGCTTAGTATATTTCGTTCAGTCGTTCCTTTTCATTTTTAAACGACTTAGTTACGAATTCATTTCCGATTCTACACAAGGATTCTGCGCCACGTAGTGGCGTCTCTGCTCCTTCCCTGGCCCACTCGTTCGCTGCCTCATCGCCTTTTATAAAATTTGAAGAGAAGAAAAATGTCAGCCGACGTCCATCACTCAGAAGGTAGCAGGTAGCAACTGGTTTCCGAATCATCGGTATATGACGAAGAATAAGTACTCTACCGAAAGCCAACAACGGTCCTGATTTATTTACTTCTCTTACTACTTTGTTTGGAATGTTTTTCCATCTTAATTTTGATCCAACTCACCCTGTTCCGTTTCTACTTCGCAATGAAGCGAACAGCCACAGTATGTGATCGGAAGCTTTATTTTTTTGAATATTTGATAAGTCGCTAGAAAAGAATTCTGAACCAAGGAAAAATTATTTCTTGTCACAAGATTGGGAAAAGTCTGCGGGTAGCCAGTAATCGCTTGGAAGACTCGGAGTCCCATCGCCCCGAAATCTTGATATGAAACATACTGTGCGAGTGCCGAGTGGACGCTGAATTCCATCTTGCGAAACCGTCTTAGCAAGGTTCTTCGCGGGGTAAGAACCGTGAAGAATTTCTGAACGACCAGTTCGCTATATGACCCAATGGAATTCATTTTCAAAGATCTATCAGGGAATATCTGTTCAATGGGTTTATTGTAATCGCGAAATTGTTTTCATATGACCACGTACGGACATTCCAACTATCACGAGTGCCTTGTACTGTACCCTTCGATTGACTGGTATTTATGGAAGTTGGCGTTGGAAACAAATTCTCTGCGAAAAAATGGCCGATTTGATTCACTTCATACATGGGTGGTCTGAATTTGTGTGTGAATGGAATGAGGAGTTTCATTGAAAATGATGCATGTATATCTATCACGTGCGACACTTGGTTAGCATCCGCATTAGGCTTCAGGTATCCCTCTAAGGTAGGATTTACATTATAGCCTCCAAGTAATATCCCATAGTTCTGAAATATCAAACTAGGAAGATTGGCTTTTATGCGAGGTTCGTCTACCTTTTTCTTGTTTTGCTTATCAAAATCCGTTTCGAAGAGTCTGATTAGTTCCAACGTACACAGATAAGAATAAGCTTTTGAAGGCTGGGCATTATACCTAATTGAGGAATACCAAACAATCGCAAATATATGTCCGCGTAGAAGAGGATATAGAAAGGGGGAATAAAAACTGTAGTTATAAACGCGCCTGTCTAAATAGGACATTGGAGAAATATTTCGAAGCAACACTCTAGATACTCGGTTTCGAGGCATATGTAGGTTCCAAATATATTCTTTAGAATTACTTGCGGGATCACTAACAATAGCAGCACGGAAAGTTAATAATCCGTAACGTAGCAAGTGTCCACTCTACCCCATAATATTTTGATGTTAACTTTGTACGCAATATCTCATATTTGCCTTTCAGTGCCGCGAAATCACCAAGAAAGTCTGGGAAGGACGTGATTTTGCATATCCATAAATAAATTACTCAAAGGGCATTGGCGAAGTGGTTCTGCGTTCGCAGCATTTATATTCAATATTAAATTTAGAAGTTATTGCGTGGACACACAGCCACCACTAAATTGCTTTTAGTAGTGCTAATTTGGACTAAGACGATGATTAATTTGCTCTGATAAAAACTATTGTTACTCTCGTTCCTTTTCATTCCTCCCTACTCAGCTTGCGGCAGCAAATAATCATAAATACTGACCCGAGTTTCACATGTCAATGGACTTGTAAATAAAAACAGAACTATTAGATTGAGATGGTAATCTTTTTCACGCCATGGAGACACTTTGAGAATAATGTAAGTACTGCGGGCGTTAATGAAAAGTATCTAAACACATTACGCATTGCTAGAAGTAATCAAAGTGGATTAAACATACTTGAGATGACAGTTACTTGCGTACGCAGTAAAACCGGCTGGGTAGATGCTTCTAAATATTGAGAAGTTTCTTTAGCTCAATCTGCAAGTTCGCAGTTGCAAGCATTGCCCTCAAGTTGCAAAGGTCATAAGAAGCAGAAAGAAGGCAATTATTAGCGGTATAGGCATGTGAAGGTTGAATCACCTTTGCGTTTATGGAATGGATAATAATCTGGGGAATAATTGTGGTAGTTAATGATTAAATTCGTTACATATTTCTTTCAACAATGCGCAAATACATTACTGGACTCCCGAGCGTCATGAATAAAAGACAGTAATACAGTGGTTCGAGACCAATTGCTATCTAAATAAAAGCAGTACGAACTATAGTTCCAAGGTGTGTGGATGAAAGCCTTTTGCAGCTCAGCTATATAGTTTAGTTGTGATTCGGTGTTTTTACTGCAGCATGGTTGTTAATTTTGGGGATTGTCCGAATTGACTTTCATCAATTACGAGGATAGACTTATTCCAAAAAACAGGGTGAAAACAAGGTGGAAAAACGTGATGATGAAGGCTCCGCATCAACTCCACCGAAGTGTTCCGCTGAAACGCGCTTGCATGCCTCTATGCTAGTCTCTCTCGGGAAGTCCACTTCACGTCATTTGCAAAGCTTCGGTTGTTTTATGTGGGGTTCGTTGGGTTACCACCAGGGCCTAAAATGATAAAAGTACTTCTCTAGAAGGATAGATATAGTCATGAGTTTTTCGAGAATTGTCGGAAGTGGATGCGCTTCCCGTCAATATCCAAATGTACGGCTGTATGTAGACACTATGTATAAACTACATGAACGAGATTTTGTGCGTTAATACCACTACCCGTAAGGAAAGCTGTTCGTGTTTTCGTTCGACCCATCTCTCAATACATGGGTCAGAGTACAGGTTCAGTGACCTTTTTCAGAATTATCCCACCATGGCTTCTTGTACAGCTCCTTCCTATTGGCTTTTAAAAGGCCCACAGTTACTTCCGCCATATTCGTTCTCTTCTCCCGTAGAGACAGACTGCCTCATTCACTAGAAGATGCAAGGAAATCATCCCGATGACACACACTATCTCACTAGATACTGTCCGGTATCCTTTTTTGGTGCACCGTGTTGTCCAGTGCTCCCACCCAAACAGGAGCCGTGTATAGTAGAATGGATTTCACCACGCCTGCGATAAGCAAATGGTGATTCAATTTTGGCACTTGAAAATTATTCATAATCCTTGCTAGAAATGAGCTAGCCTTGGCTGTCTTTTCGCGCTCATAGTCCAGGTGCCCCTTGAAGCTCAATCTAGCATATATCATACCCCAGGTATCTAATGATTGATTTTGAAATAGTCATGTGATTACCGTATTTTGACAGTGTTGTTTTTGCTGCTACTGGTAATAAGGACCAACACCGTTTTGCCGTCCGAAAGGTCTCGTTTCACCATTTGTAACCATGCTCTGATGGCATGATTTGTTTTCACTTCCATATAGTTCCACGTCTAGGGATGTATATCTCCCCCTCCAACATCTTCCACATAACGTCGAAAAAACCTATTGACAATGGAAAGAGGGTGCGCCAGATGGTTCATTCAACTTCAGCAGCAGAATCAACCTCTTTTGCATTGGGCGGGCCTGATTTTAGCAGCCAACTTTAGGACTTTGCTCGGAAAGCCGTTCGATCCCGGAGCCTTGTTATTGCCGATTCTTACACATATCGCTCATAATACCTTTTGGGTCACCCCATGGATTGCGAAAACGTCCTGTTGAACCGTTGGCTGAGGTCCGGTCTTTGTTGTGGGAAAAGGACTGCGATTATTTTGAAGGAAAGCCACGGGCACGTCACTTTGGGTGATTTTTGTCGACGAATATTGTTTATTACAACTTTGTAAGCAAAGCGCCACCGGTTCGTATTTGCCTCAAGGCGCAACTGCTTGTAAGAATTCCCCATGCCTCAGTTACCCGTTGAGATAGGTGGCTCACTTTTTCCAGCGCGGTCCCTTCGGGTTGTGACCTTCTTCAAAGCTGCCAGGAATGTCTTCTCCGCGAAAACTCCAGTAGACCAGCCAACTATCATGGTTTCTCCATTCAGTTGCTCATTCGACTCCCACCTTCTCCGATTCTGATGTCCAAAAGAGTTACCTGGTTGCCACTGTGGGTGTAATGTTCAGTCACTTGCCAAAGCATCCCTCTCGCCAATAAGGTACTGAGGTAAGTCAGATGGACGATCTAGCCTAGCCATCTGCCTCGGAAGGTGGGCACAGCTAACGTTCGCTAGTACTATTTCCAGCCTCGCCAAGTTTTCAGGCAAGATTTGGTCCCTGGTGTTCACCGCTCGACCTCCCCCAATCCAAGGTCCCCAACGCCCAACTCCGAGCCATCTAGCATCTCCTCGTATTGCGCTGACATTGTACTCCGAGGAGTGTATCGACTGTAGTGTATTTTTGTCCATACAAAGCCAACCTTCTCTAGTTTCTTGAATGTTTTACCTTCCGCATGTGTAATTTTGGTAAGGTTTCCAGATTACCGCTTCATCTACATTCGACTCTCAAATGGTATTGGTGTGCAAATCTTGAGCGGCTTCGCAATGGTTCTGGTTGATTTGTATTAACCTCAGTTAGCCCTACGATTCAGCTCACTCCTATATGCAGAACACCTGCTACCACCTATAACGTGCCCGTCATCCACTTCCTTTCCCCTTTGCACAACATGCATCGGGGATCTCCAGTGCAATTTTCGATTTATCCACATTCCCATCATCCCGTGCTCACTAGTACATGTTGCTGCATAGTGACCAAAATCGAGGCATCTGAAGCATCTGTTGAGAGATATTTGCTCCCTAAGCTGGCATGCGACCCAACCTATTGTTACCTTGCCCGCGGTAATAAGTTGAACCCCCAATTCAGCCGAGAAGGTAATAATAGTGGTCTATGTAGCTCTATAAGCCTTCATCCTCTCTATTCCGTTGTCTTCTATTCCGTTAAGGTTGAATTGTTCCTTAAGCGAAGCACAGATATCCTGTCATGATGTGACCTGATATAGTGCTGTGCACTCGATTACTATGTTTCTTTCGAGCTTTAATTTCGGCTTGCTCACCTAGCAGCTCTCCACCTGGCCACGAAACCTATCTGCTGTCTTCTCACTGGATTTGTTTAGCTCCAGCATCAGATCCCTCTTCAACGTAAGCCTAATACAACTCACACCGCCGCCCAGTTCTGTCCGGATGGACTTTGACCAAAGTATATCTTCTTCTTTTTCTTCAGCCTTTGTCCCGTTCACAAGCGGGGTCGGCTCGTCGTGATCGGCTTCGCCATTTGGCTCTATCGAATGCCTGATCTGGGTGCAATCTCGAGGCTTTCAAATCCCCATCCAGCGTATCAAGCCACCGTTGCTTAGGTCTGCCTTTTGGTCGTTTACCATCGACTTCGATGTTCAGACCAATCTTTGCAAGTGAATTCTCGTTTGCACGAATTGCGTGACCATACCATCGAAGACGCCTCTCTCGCAACTTTTCCACGATCGGTGCAACTCCATAACGATCGCGGATATCCTCATTTCGGATGTGATCTAAACGTGTGACGCCACTAGTCCAACGTAGCATCTTCGTCTCCATTACCGCGAGACGCCGTTCATTGTCTTTTATGGTTGGCCAACACTCAGAACCATAGAGAGCGACTGGACGGACGACATTGCGGTAAATTTTAGATTTGAGACGTTCGTTGATACGTCGATCACAAAGGACACCAGTTGTGGAACGCCACTTCATCCAGGTTGCGTTAATGCGTGAAGCAATTTCATAACGCAGCTCTCCATTGGCTGATAGCGTTGACCCGAGGTATTTAAATCGCTCAGTTCTGGGCAGATCACTACCGCTGACAGTGATTGTGCCTGTTTCATGGGGATCGGTCGTCAGAAATTCAGTTTTGTTTAAATTCAATCTGAGACCATGTTGCATGAGGCGATCATTCCATTTTTGGACCAGTTGCTCGAGATCATTTTTGCTATCAGATGCTAGGAAAACATCATCTGCATAAAGCAGTGTGTAGGGCGCTGGACGTTGGATATCCCGTGTGACGGTGTCCATAACAAGGACAAAGAGGAGTGGTGAGAGGGCACTTCCTTGATGAACTCCAACAGAGACACGAAGCGGTTTTGATACACCCGCCATACTTCGAACTTTACTTTTCGGATCGTGGTAGAGCAATTGAACCCAGCGCACGAGTTCTTCTGGCACGAAGTGTTGTCGTAAAGCATACCAGATGAGTTCGTGTGGTACACGGTCAAACGCTTTCTCTAGATCCAGAAAGGCAATGTAAAGAGGGCGATGTTTCTCACGGTGTTTCTCCATGAGTAACCGCGCAGCGTGTATTGCGTCAGTAGTTCCGCAGTTCTTGACAAATCCGGCTTGATTCACGGTTATTTCAACGATTTCGCGAATACGGTTGTCAAGAATGCGTTCAAAAATCTTCATGGTATGGGAAAGTAACCGGATCGGACGGTAATTTGAACATTCTGCTGGGCTACCTTTCTTTTTCCATATTGGAACAGTGGTACTTTCTTGCCAGTCAGATGGTGTTCTTCCTTCCTGAATAACCCGGTTAAAGAATTCACTGAACCACAGTGTTGGGTCCCAGCTCTTCGCTTTCCAGAGCTCAGATGCGATGTCGTCAGGTCCTGTTGCTTTCCCCGATTTCATTTGTTTGATTGCCTCCTCGACTTCAGTTGCGCTGACTGGTGGAACTGCTCCAAATGTCGGCAATGATTGTGGAAGTGGAGGATGAGCAAATTCTTCAGTTGAAATCTGCTCGATGTATTCTCGCCATCTATCCGTTGCGGCTCGACGGTTGGTAAGCAAAGTACCGCTCTTGTCATTGACACAACAGAAGTGTTCGATATCCTGTGTGCGTTTATCACGGCTTTTAGCAAGTCGATACAGATCTCTCTCGCCATCCCGAGTGTCCAGTTTATCGTAAAGATTTTTGAAATGGTTCGCTCGGGTGACAGCGACCGCTTTCTTTGCTTCCCGGTTGGCATTCTTATAAGTTTGCCAATTAGCAGGCGTTTTATCGCCGAGAAATTTGTGGTAGAGGCGTTTCTTTTCACGGACCTTCATTTCAACATCATCATTCCAAAGCCAAGTATCTCGGTTGATGTACCGCTTACCCGGCTTGGTAACCCCGAGGGTTGCAGAGGCCGCTTTGTGGATCATGTCTTTCATTTGGTTCCATGATTCTTCCACATTCGTAATGGTTGGCAATCGTATGAGTGAGACCGTTTCTTCATTCTTCTCACCAAATCGCCACCATTTAATGCGCGGCGGGCCAGTGCGTTCCTCACGCCGTTTTATCGGTGGCTTAATTCGCAGGACAGCAATCAACGGCCGATGTTGAGGTGCGATGGTCTCATAGGGAACGACTTTGCAATCAGTGACAGTGGTAAAATGTTGACGTCTTACGAGAATATAGTCGATTTGCGTTTTATTGTTCCCACTATAAAATGTGGGAAGATGAGACAATCGTTTGATGAACCATGTATTCATAAGTACAAGGTCATGGGTGTCCGCAAAATCGATTATACGCTCGCCACCCTCATTGCGCGCTCCGAACCCCTTTCCCCCATGGCACCTGTTACCGTCTGCCTTTTCACCCACATGACCATTAAGGTCGCCGGCAATGATTATGTAATCGTCAGCAGGCACGTGACAAATCTTTTCATCGAGAAGTTGCCAGAAGGCATCTTTCTCGGCATCTGGTCGGCCTGTCTGTGGTGCATACGCGGTGAAGAAGTGAATAGTGCGATCAGCTGATATAATGGTGAGCTTCATCAGCCGATCATCAAATCGTTCGACTTCTTTAATGGCATCACGGAAACCCTCTGAGATGGCAATGCCAACACCATATTGAGTGTGTGGGTTACCAAAATAGAGAAGTTTGTAGCCATTTTTACCGCGTTCGCGTTCAATGTCGCAGCTTTTGGAACCAGACCATCGGGTTTCTTGCAGAGCGCAGATGTCAATGCACCTTTTCCGAAGGGCTCTTGCGAGTTCCTCGGTCTTTCCAGTTAGGGTACCAACATTTAGCGTGCAGACACGTATTTGTTTTGTTCGTTGTGTGCGGACTAACTTGCTTACGTCCTGACGCCGTCCTTGCGTCAAGAACCCTTGCCCATTTCTCGACAGGACCGGGGCCCGTCCTGCCGCGTCGACTGAGGTGGACGCCCTAGCATTTCTCCGAGGCCTGTGACTTAATCCGATCATCATGTTTGTAACGACATTCTATGCATTTTCTTGGTCGACCTGTCGCGGGGCCTGTCACCAAGAGAGATCAGGTAAGATTTAGCATATTAGAATAACTCCAACTATACTCTATTTATCTCTTTCCCTGATCTCAGCATTTTATTTTTGTTTTACTGAGGATAGTACAGAGTACGTTGCCTCAAACCCTCCTCCTTTACCTGGGCTTGGGACCAGCATACTATGTTAATAGCATGGCGGAGTTGACCAAAGTATATCTGCGTAAGATATATCTCCTTTCTTGGAAAAAATGATTATTTCCGGACTAATCTTTTTTTTTCTTCTGTTATTTTTGCTGACTCCCCCTTAATCCGTTTTTAAGGTTACAAAACTTTATTAAAAATCTGTCTATCTGTCTATCTATCTCTCTATCTATCTGTCTATCTGTCATTTTTCTCGCAATTGCATGCGCATAGCAATTGAGCTCACGCATACAGTCAGTCACATCGTTCTACCCCGAATTTAAGAGGCGGGGGGAGGTTCCCATACATTTAAAAGCACGGGGTGCAATTTTTTTTTCACCGAATATAGTCATGTGGGATATTAAATGAAAAGGCTCGATTAGTATTTTCTGAAATCGGTCTTAGTTTTGCCATTTGTTGGAGGTGGGTGCGGATGTGCGGAGGGTCGAAAGTGATAATTTGTTTCACGGACAAATTCTCACAAACTACTCAACCGAAAAATCTGTAGAAAATCAGAAGGCTGCCACTAAGTAGTACCTAGGTTCCAAAATACCTTCCATACCGGTATCCATTCAAATGTAGTTAATAATAATATATCACTATAATTTTTAGTGATTGGCTGCGAAACTTCGTAAGTTCATCCAAGAACCTCGAAATTTGTAGTGATATAGCAATAGCACATGCTCCTGTCAAGTTTGGTGGAAACCACACTATTACTAACAAAGTTATGATTGGTCAAAGTAGTCGCTTCTTCGCAATTTCAAGACTTTTGAAGTCAATATCACGCGAAAGTGGATATTCTAAAATAATGTACATATATATTGCATGCTAGATACTAACGGGCCAAATGTACATTCAAGTGTCCTTATAAAAGAAACACACAAAACCTTTCATACCTGAAGCGTCCAGCTTCCGGTTTCTCGACTTGTTCGGGATTACCAGCTGCAGATTCGTTCCCTTTTTCAAGGTTGGGGCCATAATCATCATAATCTAATCATGTCGATCCGGGGACTATCCAAGTTCCTTTCCGAGTCCCGCGACGCATCTCCACTGCCTAGGGGTAATGTTGCTCTCTTTTTGAGCTTTCGCGAAAATGGTCTGGTGTGGATCTCATTTCCATTTCACTAAAATTTCTTCTAGTATTAGATGCCAAGGTATTCAAGTTTCCCAGTACTGAAGCACTGTGGTCGCTGGATATCGATGGCCACGAGCCCTCTTGTCCACTCAGAAAAATCGCCAGTACTGAGGTTTTGAAGCCCTTCGTGAATCAACTTCCTTTTACGTACTCCGTATTTAATTTGATATCTGGGCATCCCTGCCACAACCAATTTTTATTTACGGGCGGGTTGCTCCTCACCGACCAACGCATAAGCATGCCCATGCACGCACATCTCCTGATGCGTACATGTGCATGAATATAAAGCATCCATCGGGTGTTCCCTTATCTGCGAAATGGGACGCGCTGGATGGGAGATTTGGCAACTTCACTTAGAAATGAATAGTCTGGGATACTGAATGCATATATGTGTGCTATAAGCAGTTTTATCTTTTTAGTACCAAGTGTACCAAATTTGGTACATTTTGAAATTCATCAGTACCTCAGTAGTTTTTCTCATCTTTCAGTACTTTTTTGGGTAAATAGGTACTTTCCAGTTTTTTTCAACATAAACCGAAACGAAATTAATATTTGAGAGTATCACGTTTTGCTGAATGACAAACGTTGAACTGATCACGTTACGCTCCCTGTGGTCAAATGAATGGGTCAAAATTTTCGTCAAATTTAGAACATACTTAGGGGATTGTGAGAGCAAAGTTTCATAAAAGTCTGGGCAAAAGAAAGCCGTGCACTTCCGAAAATAACAAAGAAAACAGCCTGCCCTAGTGAAAGTGCGTTCTATAAAATTCTTAGATTTTTGGTATTAAGTTCTGTGGTCTGACAAAGTAAATATAACTTGCTTGGGTTTTATGGAAAGCAGTATGTCTGCTGGTAAGTCAATACCGAGGTTTAAACTCGTAAGAGACATTCAATCGTCGAGCATGTTGGTGAGAATCAGTTAACTTGACGCTTCAAAATGACCAGAATGAGTAGATAAGTATTTTTTGTCTTGAGCGTCGAACGAAAGTGTACTTTAATGTATGGTGCTTTAATTTATTATAAAAAAACACCTAACCATAATCGGCACATATCCTCAAAAAAGATTTCCGGAAGACATTTTAGAAATGAAATCTGCACGATGTGTTTAATACTTTTCCAATTTGATACAGAGGTGGGTCCATAAATTTTTTCTCCACTAGGACAATTTTTCGCATTGTAAGACAATATTTTAATTCACTTTACATGATGTGTCTATACATGGGTGTGACACAAAATACAACGGCAGAGATGAAAGTCCTTTGTTTTGTTTGAACCTTTTTCGTTTCCGACAACACTGACTATAAGTTAAGTTCTTCTATCAGGGAACCACAAATTCTTTAAAACCCCGCGGCGTAGGAGCGCTGAATTTCCGCCCTTTGACTTTTTTCTTGTCTTACTCCTACCTGTTAGTATTAAACATATGTTCCACTAGTACATACTGAATACCGAGCCGAAGGCATGACTGACAAAGGATACGTTAATATTCTGGATTTCTTTGCATTCAAAATTTAATAAAAATCATACATAAATAATGCATCCAACTGGAAAACGTTACTCAAACATTCTGGATTGTAAGCTCCCGTATTGCGTTAATGGAAGCAATATTGGATATATTCGACCTTAACCTCTTAATCGGGATACCCAGTATAAAAACGAATAGTCATGCAAAAAAACCTTCTAGGATGCAATAGAATCAACCCTCGAAACCTGTCCCAGGTATGATATCAAAATCATACTTGTAGGTTTTAACCGTCAAGTAGGAAACGGAGCCGGTATTCAGGCGATACGTTGGCTCCCAAAGTTTACATAAGGACTCCGATGATAACGGGATATGCACAAACACTAGTTAATTGAAAGGAAGAATAATAATAATCGCTGGCGCGACAATCTAATTGGGTCTGGGCCTTGAACTGTGTTAGAGGACAGTGCAGCACCCTGTAGGAGGCAATGTGGCCAGTATTGTGCTCGCCCGAGATCACATCACGTTCGACTGGTACATTTCAATTTACCTATTGCGACATCTTCAAGCACTGCGAAAAATATCCTCGCAAAAATTGTTGCGCTCGGTTGTGTCTGTGCGGATCCAGAATGCCTGTTGCTGGATCGTATGAATACTCTCATAGTAAATGTATCCAATAATTCCTCCATGTCTGTCGTCCTCCTCGTCTAGTGCTGGACACGCTAACTGTTGGATCATGTGAATTCTTTCGCTTGTGATGTGGTGGACACGGAACACCTGTTGCTGGATCGTATGAATACTCTTATAGTAGATGTATGGAACAATACCTTCATATTTGACACGCTAGGTGCTGGATCATATAAATAGAGCTTTACAGGTTGTTCCCGTGCGTAAAACTTTCCTACGTGATTTTGGCAGTTTCAATCTGAAAAATATTCCAACTCCGCCATGCTATTAATATAGTATGCTGGTCCCAAGCCCAGGTAAAGGAGGAGGGTTTGAGGCAACGTACCCTGTACTATCCTCAGTAAAACAAAAATAAAACGCTGAGATCAGGGAAAGAGATAAATAGAGTATAGTTGGAGTTATTCTACTATGCTAAATCCTCCATGATCTCTCTTGGTGACAGGCCCCACGACAGGTCGACCAAGAAAATGCATACAATGTCGTTACAAACATGAAGCGCCCTCCCGCCCACTTCTCTTTGTTCTTGTTATGGACACCGTCACAAGGGATATCCAACGTCCAGCGCCCTACACACTGCTTTATGCAGATGATGTTTTCCTAGCATCTGATAGCAAAAATGATCTGGAGCAACTTGTCCAAAAATGGAATCATCGCCTCATGCAACACGGTCTTAGACTGAATCTAAACAAAACTGAATTTTTGACGACCGATCCCCATGAAACAGGCACAATCACTGTCAGCGGCAGTGATCTGCCCAGAACTGAGCGATTTAAATACCTCGGGTGAACGTGATTAGCCAATGGAGAACTGCGTTATGAAATTGCTTCACGCATTAACGCAACCTGGATGAAGTGGCGTTCCACAACTGGTGTTCTTTGTGACCGACGTATCAACGAACGTCTCAAATGTAAAATTTACCGCAATGTCGTCCGTCCAGTCGCTCTCTACGGTTCTGAGTGTTGGCTGACTATAAAAGACAATGAACGGCGTCTTGCGGTAATAGAGACGAAGATGCTACGTTGGACGAGTGGCGCCACACGTTTAGATCACATCCGAAATGAGGATATCCGCGATCGTTATGGGGTTGCACCGATTGTGGAAAAGTTGGGAGAGAGGCGTCTTCGATGGTATGGTCACGCAATTCGTGCAAACGAGAATTCACTTGCCAAGATTGGTCTGAACATCGAAGTCGATGGTAAACGACCAAAAGGCGGGCCGAAACAACGTTGCCTTGATTTGAAAGCCTGGAGATTGCACCCAGATCAGGGATTCGATAGAGCCAAATGGCGAAACCGATCACGACGAGCCGACCCCGCTTTTGAACGAGACAGGCTGAAGAAAAAGAAGAAGAATCTAAAAAATATTCCATTTTCTAATAATTTTAGAGTGGTGTTTGCCCTTAATTAAGTCTGCTTTGCTAGTCGCAAATGTTCAATGGGATACTGTTCAAGTATTGGTTGGTACTATTAAACTGAACTTCTATCGTGTTTCAGAAAAAAATAAATATAGAAGGGGCAATGTGAACTGCATCGTAAGTAAGGTGAAATTAAGCAAGTTCCTATTATTAATAATATGTCGATTTTGGTAGTGTCTATCTACATCAAATGAGGCTTCCCAACAGAGAAACTGGGTCAGTCAGAATTTAGGAACTTAATTTTTTGTGGCAAATCAATGGACAACATCCAGGGCGATATGTCAGATAATTGAAGTAAGCCTTTCACGATGGATTGGTCCGCAAGAATTCCAAGTCATTTAATATTTGACGAATTTCTGCTGTTAAGAGTCGCCAATCAAGCATTGTCAATCTTTACAATCTTTCACAACTGCACCTGACACGATTGCAGTTAAGGTAAAGTTGTCTTCTGTTTATGAAAGCAAAAGCAAGTACTGGCAACTTTACGATCGCTCGTCCACATCGATAGGCCCGATTTAGCAATAAAGCTGAGAGCCAGATGGATTTGACGCAAGGAGATCATATCCGTATACGTACCACCGTATCCAAAAATATAGAAATTAAATGAAGGCTGAATATAGAAAATTACCATCTAGAGTTAATTGCTTGAGTGGCGAAATTCCATAATAAAAACTTTATCCCCAGATTATTAAATATTAGATCCGGGCGGAATCCCTCGAGACCCTGGAAAGCGGGTTATATTTGTGGTTAATAAAATAACAGTCAAAAGATTCGCCTCTGAAAACTGCACAAAACTCATTATCTTCTCCCCGAAGAGTCATTCTAATAAACCAAACAAATATCAAAGGATGGTCAAAGGATAGTATAAGTCCCAGGGGGAAACGCTGATTGGAATCAATACCAACAGCTCTTCTACCAAACCCTATCTTCACCTCCTCGTGATGACCGCTGGCAGCTCTTTCTTAACGAAAAGCTACAGAAAGAGAAGGATGAAAGCGAGTCTCCCGCGCCTAAAAACAGGACAAATTGTACTAACTGGCAATCCAGGTTGGGAGTTGGGTAGGGTTGACAACCCTACACGGAAAACAACTTGTTATGAAACTACAACGGGAGCCTCGGACTGGATGGATAACATAACGAGAAACCCGCCAATTACAAAGGAATAACGATCTGCGCATTTTTTCATGGAACGTGCGCTTCCTGTCAGAAATGCCAAGTAGCCAGCCGATACCCTGTTCCAATATAGGCCTAATGTAACAGCATTACAGGAGATGCGTTGGACAGCGACTGGTTTCCTGGACAAGAGTCACTACACCATATATTATAGTGGTCATCCAGTAAACCATGTGCTCGGAATAGGTTTTTCAGTCAGCTAAAAATTGAAATCTGCTTTTATCAGCTTTGAAAACATAAGCGAACGGCTATGCACACTGCGCTTGCAAGGCAAATTTAGAAAAATAAGCCCCAATAACGTTCACGCCCCTACAGAAGAGACAACAGAGTCGGAGAAGGATACCTTCTACGAGGCAGTAGAATGAACCCTCGAAGCCTGTCCCAGATATGATATCAAAATCATACTTGGGGATTCTAACAGCCAAATAGGGACGGAGCCCGTAATCACGCGATACATTGGCTCCCATAACTTACATCAAAATAAGAATGATAAAGGACTGCGGATTATTTAATTAGTAGTGTTACACGAAATGGTTGTTGGAAGTACCTGGTTTGCGCGGAAAGCGGTCCACAAACATCCGCGGACCAATAGGCCTGTGAACTCGAAAAGTACAGGGAGCAACCGCACCAGGTGCTGAAATTTTACCAACATGTCAGCAGGATGAAGCCTTACACACCTCAATGTTCCTCCTGCCGAGACAAAGAGGGAAATCCGATTTCCGACAGAATGGGCATATTGAAGCGATGCGTTGAGTACTCTGACGAGCCGGGCAACAACCAGAATATCGACGAGTTGGAGGTTCCGCCAACTGAAGACGACCGACAAATATTGCCATCACCAAGTATGGAATTGCAATGCAATTCATCGGTTCAAAAATCATATGTCGCCAGGAGCCAATGGAATTACAGTCGAATTGGTTTAATATGGAGGCGATCAATTACACCAAATGGTTCATCAACTTGTGCTCAAGGTGTGAGACAGCGAATCAATGCCTGACGACTGGCAAAGACGGAGGTATCATTACTGGCCTATGCTGATGATATCGGCATCATGGGAAGAACGAGCCAAGACGTACAAACTACCTTCATCAATCTTGGGCTGTACATCAATGAAGGAAAAACAAAATATATGGTGGCAGCGTCAGCATCGAAAACCAACTAACCAACAACATCAAATCGCACTGGTCAAAGGAGGAGAATAAAGATAGGAGACCGTTGATAATTTCTCCTATTTAGGGTCGAAAATCACTACCGATAAAACCTATGATGATGAAATCCGGGCACGGTTGATGGCAGCCAACAGAGTCTATTTCAGCTTACAAAAACTGTTTCGCTCGAAACGTCTCATCATAGGGTCAACGTTCTTACTGTAAAAGACTATGATCTTGCCAGACTTCATGTAAGTCTCCGGGGTTCTTAGCAAGAAAAATTGCGAACTCTTGGCCGCGTTCGAGAGAAGAATCCTCCGAAGAATTTTTGGCGCCCTACATGAGGATGGACGATTCCGTAGCCTACATAACGACGAAATCTATGAACGATACCATGGCCGTCCGGTTGTGGATAAAATCCGGCTCAATAGGTTATGGTAGACGGGTCACTTAATCCGTATGGATGAGGATGATCCAGCCCGGAAGGGCAATATCTATGGTAGAAAAAGAAGACGTGGCAGATCCTGCCTGAGATGGAGCGATGGCGTAGATCAGGACGCCAGACAGCTTTTATTGATATCGAATTGGTGGACCTCGGTGCAAAACCGGGATGTCTGGAGTTCCTTATTAAGGCAGGTCTAGACCGGATACCAGTTGCTACGCCGTTGATGATGATGAATGTAGTGACGCGTCTTGAATTTGGTACAATTCATAACCAAAGGGTGCAAAGGCTGATGAGGAAGCGAAGTTCTAATCAAAACCCTTAATGGGAAGTAATCTGCTTGGTCAGACGAAATCTTTTACTTGCTCACCAAGAGTCTACCCAAAGTTCCTTCTTGCACTCTTCAATAAAAGCAAAAACAATGGTTATTTTTCGACTACTCGCAACAGCAAAAGATTTTTGTTAAAAAGGACCTTTCATGAATCAGACAATTTTGAGGCTAAATTCATTAGAATTAAGTTATCTTTTTGGGAAAGCATGTTTATTTGAGTTTTTTAGACAACGCAATCAAAAAAGCATTATTCCTAGCCAGCATTTTCGGTTTCGAAAATGAGTTCACTGTCCCGATGACCTGACTTGAGATTTCTCCAAAGGTAAGTACTTTTTCGTAAGCGTTGGAAATGAACTGTCCGGGTTTTTCCGGTAACGTGAAGAATATCCCAAGAATCCACTTCAGCTTCTGCAGTCTACTCCATTTTCACAAGCTATGTAGCGAACCCTGCGATCAGCACCGGCTGGTTTGTCTTTCGATCAACGACGATGAGTAAATGTGGGATCGATTCGAATGGTCGAAAACGGCCCAAATATTAAGCAACAGTACCAGCAGTATAACACATTCCCGTTGAGAGCACTTTAAGCCTTGTCAAACACTAAAAGTTGACCTCAAATCAACTAGGTTCTTTAACCCTCCTTACCCGGTTGATGATAGTATCGAAACTTATTAAGTTATAATTTTATTATAGTAGCCAGTCTATTAAAAGACGGATGATTAGTTAAATTAAGTACAGCTACATTTAAGATGGAGGTAGGTGGATACATTGCCCAGTTTCCATCAAGTAATGAACGAAATACGCACAGCTTTTGTATGAGACGTAAAAGTAGTGAATAGTCCCTTCTATGGAAATTCTCAATGACGACAGCAACGAGAGCAAGCGACAAAATTCATGTGATACAAAATTGTCTGTGAAGAATTTTGCAAGTGAGATGCAATAAAGCCACAATATCCCCAGCCATTTGGGCAGTATGCAAAGAAGGATAATCCTTTGAAGCTCGAAAGCAATTTTCGTGGTTCGGTCGTTCGAAAAAAATAAAATTAATATTTGTGCTGATTTATTATATTCTGATGGATGGAATGAAATTGTACAGATTTTTTGTGTAAATACATATGTATATGTACCAAGTGTGTAGCGTGGATTCCTGTAATGCACGGACCCAATCTCTTAACCGTTTGCGTTAAGGCCCTCGTAATACATTCGTGGGGCAGGCAAGGAATTCGGCGGATAAATGAGATGCTCATCAGAAGTTATGGCCCGATTGGAGGGACTCTCAACTACGCGATTTCTGAAGACCATTCTTTTTATTGCACTCATAATATACGAATATAATATATCTTCTGGACAGTACGTGATCTCACCGTTTCTCTTTTGGGTGAAAATTTTAATAGTTTTTGGGATAACCCTACTCGTAGACGACAAAAAGTTCAAGAAGAGACGAAAGGCTTCTACAATTTATGATGACGACTGGACAATCGTAGCGGTCTCAAGGCTCACCCTTAGCGTCTGGGCGCCTCCATCCTTTCAAATAACACTTATATTTACAGTCGGTCAAAAAATAAAAAATCAGAGATAGAACTAGATGCTTAAATGTACGCCATAAAGAACATTTTGAATGTGCAGTGAGCCCAGTATCTTTATTTTGACTGACATTTTCCAATGGAGGAAATTTGTATATATTAAATTCCGGGATGAAAGTCATTTAGCTCTTTCTTAATTCTTCGCAAATTTTATAAATTGAGGCATTTACCCTACCATTGGAAGCTTAGCGGGGAAAGATTTTGAAACAGATCGTAGATAGCAACCTTTTCCGGAGGCCATCAGTGGCAGCATCTCAACGTCCTCTCCCATAAGGTCTTGAGGTGTCTTGATGACGGTGTGTGATCATCTGAATGATCTTTAACTTGCCTTCTGTAAGCCAAAACCATTGCTTGCTCTCTGCTTAATATGCAAGTAATGCAACCTCTCTAAAGATCGTTATCAAAGCAGTTTGCCTTTTTATTTTGTTTACTCTTATCGTGATCATCACCTTTGGTGCAGTATATGAACATCCCGTATAACCTGTGATGTCTCGCGGTGACGGATTTTATAGCGTCCTAGGAGACTTCCTCTAACAAACACTTTTTGGTCAGTCCGATGCTCCAGAGGCGAACAAGATCATCATTTTTATTGGACAATACTTGAAATAACTTTTTTATTATCATCACATTGAATGTTGATTTAGAGGGAGGTATCTTATACCGCCTAAAGTCGCACGTTATAAGCATCTTTATAAAATAACTTCAGATTGCCCCTTCTGCCTTTAATAAATTGTTTGTCAAAGAAGTTAGTCGATGGAAATGACGACAACGATTTAGGTTAAATAATTGGATGGTTGGCATCGTACTTTGCAGTGGGAAACAGACTGAACCCCGCTCGTATTTTGCTGACATTTTCGGGTCTATTGAATTCACCTCATAATTTAAGTTAGATTATGGATTACTCGATTGGCGTTGCTAAGTGTTGTATCTTTTCTTTTTGCAAAAAGTAGGGAATAGCTGAATGAGCTGTAGAATAGGAGAACAAAATATATGTAATTGCTGGCTCCAGTCGGAGAAATTTATACGTTCCTAAATCGAAAACACTTATATATTTAGCACAGAACAAGGGGACTCCGTACAGGTGCATATCGTAGGACAAGTGGAGTAACTCTCAATGTTTAAGTTGTTAACGCGTATTGTGCCTTAAACACGATTAAGTTATATATTTCGAATTGGTATTGATAAGCTATTTCAAAATAACAGCGTCGTGCCATCAAATATGCAGTACGGTTTTTTAATTTTTGGAACCTTTCATTTTGTCTGGCCGACTTGTTCCGTATAGCAAGAAATGTTCACTTGATTTGTGAAGTACCATACGCTTCAGACCGCGATGTATGCCAAATTTTCTGAATGGTAAAGAAAGGTGGATATTAAATGATCGAATGCGTTAGGGAGGAAATTATGTTCGGGTTTCTCGATGAAGTACATTGCAGTGGCGAAAATTTATATTTCCATATAGGAGGAGGATGGAGGAGTTGATTCCCCTCGCGCCTGGAATTTTCTGGGGAACCAGGAATAGAAATTTCAATGGAAAAGGCAATAATAGGAGGCCCACAATACCTTCAAAGCGAATTTATTTTTACCTCGAGCCCCGTTTTTCTGCATTATTTTCACCCCTGGTCCGGATTTTTTCTCTGCGATCCGAGTGAGTGTAACTTTTTCCTGATGCCTAGGTACTCCCTAGAATAAATACTTTTAAAATTGCATATCTCATCATACCATCATACCTTGGTGCAACATAGAACTTGAAAATTCTTCACAAAACAAGGCTCATAATTGAGGAACTCTTAGCCTCTTACCTTTAGCCAGAAAGTGGTACGTGGATTGTTGGTTTGCCTCTATTGCTGCTTTAATATGAAACTGTAAAAACCATCATAATCATCAATGGCGCAACAACCGGTATCCGGTCTAGGCCTGCCTTAATAAGGAACTCCAGATATCCCAGTTTTGCACCGAGGTCCACCAATTCGATATCAATAAAAGCTGTCTGGCGTTCCGACCTACGGCATCGGTCCATTTCAGGCAGGATCTGCCTCGCCTTCTTTTTCTACCATAGATATTGTCCTTATAGACTTTCCGGGCTGGATCATCCTCATCCATACGGACTAAGTGACCCGCCCACCATAACCTATTGAGCCGGATTTTATCCACAACCGGACGGTCATGGTATCGCTCATAGATTTCGTCATTATGTAGGCAATGGAATCGTCCATCCTCATGTAGGGGGCCAAACATTTTTCGGAGGATATTTCTCTCCCAGAGTTCCCAATTTTTCTTGCTAAGAACCCAAGTTTCCGAGGAATATATAAGGACTGGAACGGTCATGGTCTTGTACAGTAAGAGCTTTGACGCTATGGTGAAACGTTTCGAGCGGAATAGTTTTTGTAAGCTGAAATAGGCTCTGTTAGCTGCCAACAACCGTGCGCGGATTTCATCATCGTAGCTGTCATCGGTTGTGATTTTCGTCCCTAGATAGGAGAAATTATCAACGGTCTCAAAGTTGTATTCTCCTATCCTTATTCTTCTTCGTGTTTGTGTTTGACCAGTGCGGTTTGATGTTGTTGGTTGATTCGTCTTCGGTGCTGACGTTGCCACCATATATTTTGTCTTGCCTTCATTGATGTGCAGCCCAAGATCTCGCGCCGCCTGCTCGATCTGGATGACGGTAGTTTGTACGTCTCGGGTGGGTCTTCCCATGATGTCGATATCATCAGCATAGGCCAGTAGTTGGGACTTAAAGAGGATCATACCTCTTGCATTTACCTCAGCATCACGGATCACTTTCTCGAGAGCCAGGTTAAAGAGGACGCATGATAGGGCATCCCCTTGTCGTAGACCGTTGTTGATGTAGAATGGTGTTGAGAGTGATCCTGCTGCTTTTATCTGGCCTCGCATATTGGTCAGGCTCAGCCTAGTGAGTCTTATCAATTCCGTCTGGATACCGAATTCTACCCTGGCTATCCTATCATAGGCGGCTTTAAAGTCAATGAAGAGATGGTGCAACTGACGTTCATATTTCAGTTCAGTTCAGTTCAGTTTTTCCATCGCTTGCCGCAGAGAGAAAATTGGATCTGTTGCTGATTTGCCTGGAGTGAAGCCTCTTTGGTATGGGCCAATGATGTTCTGGGCCTAGCAAGATAGCGGGAATATCTTATAGATGGTACTCAACAATGTGACACCTCTATAATTGCTGTACTGTGTGAAATCTCCCTTTTTATGTATGAGGCAGATAATGCCTCTTTACTAGTCGTCAGGCATTGATTCGCTATCCCACACCTTGAGCACAAGCTGATGAACCACTTGGTGTAAGTGGTTGCCTACACATTTAACCAATTATACTGTAATTCCATCGATTTCTGGCGACATATGATTTTTAGCAGATGAATTGCACGGACTGTTTCTCCTATACTTGGTGGTGGCAGTATTTATCCATCGTCTTCAGTTGGCGGGACCTCCAACTCGCCGATGTTCTGTTTATTCAGTAGTTCATCAAGGTACTCAACCCATCGCTCCAATATGCCCATTCTGTCGGAAATCAGATTTCTCTCTTTGTCTCGGCAGGATGAAGATCGAGGTGTGCAAGGCTTGTTGATAAAACTGGCGCGCCTGGTGCGGTTGCACCCTGTACTTTTCGAGTTCACAGCCCTGTTGGTTCTCCCAGGCTTCCTTTTCCGTCTTCCTGGAGTTCGTAATAAGTCTCCGCGCGTGCCAGCGTCCTTTGAGAACTCTGCGTTACTCGGTATAGAGCATTCTTCTGTTCCGTTGCTAGCTTATATTTATCGACATACCAGCCATTTCGACTTTTTTTGCGGCTACGGCGAAGTATGTCTCTGGTCGTATTTATGATAACGTTCTTCAGGTGGTTGCGAAGACCATTTTTTGAAGCCTCATCTGCAGGATCTCTGTTGAATGCGGTTATTGCGGCATCCATTTCCCTTTTATAGGTGTTGCGGAGGGCTGTGTTGCTTCAGTGGCTTCAGTGTTACCTCTCACCTGATTGTCAGAGGGGATTCTGGGTGGTGTTGTTATTCGAGCCCCCCCCCCCCCCCCCCCCTATATGTTCTGACATCCATCATGGCTGAGAGGTGGCGGCGTTCGACAAACACGTAGTAAATTTTGGTTTAAAATGGTCCCCTCTGGAGAGGCCCACGTATGTTTGTGGACCGCTTTCCTCGCAAACCAGGTACTTATGAGGAAATCTTCATTTAGCCAGAAGGTGGTACGTGAAATTTTGGTTTGCCTCCATTGCTGCTTTACTGTGAAACTGTGAAAACCATGCAAAATTCCTACACTCTTAGTGCCACTACTGAAACCGTGCCCGTTGGGTGGGTCCTGACGCCATGTTCAAACAAATGAATCTACCCTTGAATAAAATTTTTACTACCATTCAAAAAACCTTTACCACGTGGCACAAAAACTGTCACTGTGTCACTACCTCGAGTGATCCCATATGTTTCAATAGACCCAGACATTGTCATTCCTAAGCGATTTTCTGTTGAGTTTAAAGAGGAGCTCCTACACGTGCGAAAGGTGTGTATACATTTTTCTCAACGAATATGGTTACGGAAGGCATTTGATGAAAGGGTTCAATTAGTGCTTTTCTAAACTGGTTCTATTGTTGATATTGGGTGAAACAGCGGGGAGTGAGGAGTCAAAATAGGAGCCCCAAAAAGTGAAATAAGTCTCTTCCTCAGAACCTATCTAAACGAAAAACCTAAAAAAAATCACAGTGATGCGTCTACATGAAATCTAAGCCTCAAAATACATCCAATTCCGATATCTGGTCAAATACAGTTAGTAACAGCATATCACCATATTTTATTTACCCAGAAACCCTCTTAATTTCGGCCTAGAACCACAAAATTCGGCATCAATATATAATGTCTACCAAAGTTATTTGGTTATTATTGATCAAAGTTTATTATTTCACGTAAATTTATTGCAGAGAAGACGTGTAACTTATGACGACATTATCTAATAAAGTGAACTCATATGAGTGGTGGGTTACAAGGGAATATCTTAGTTCCCCTTTTTAAGGTTTCTGGTTTACTGGTTTACTGTCTGTCTTTTTTTTTAATGGTAAGTGGAAAGCGTCAAAAGCTACCGCTGATTTTTCCATACGGTTATGTGGGACTTTTACTCACTAAAACCACCTCTTCTGCACCCACTCTCCCCGCGGGATTGCCTTATAGTATTACGTCGCGGGCCTGGATAAGTATTTAATTCTTATTCGAGATGGTGATCCTTTCCCTCTCTTTCCTTCTTCTAACCTCCTGCTGGCGTAGCACTCCGTGAATATTCTTTATTGCCCGTTCTACTGCTGATAAGTGCGAATTTTGGGCAAAAGAAAAGTACATGCTCCGCATCTTCCGTTATGCATTCGCAAATCGGACAGTTCGGAGAATCATCATGGCCAAATCGGTGGAGGTATCCTCGATAACCACCATGTCCGCCTAGGAACTGCGTCAAATTATAGCCGACGTTACCATGTCTCCGCTTAGTCCAGTCTTCAACATTTGGTATCAACCAATGAGTCCAGCGTCCTTTCTTACTCTCGTCTCATCGTTTTTGTTATTCTACCAGTGATAGATCCTTTGACGACTGTCGTCGAGCCGCGTTAGGTTCACCAGCACAACGAATCCGTAGAGCTTCAGTCGTCAAGATATCGATTGGTATCGTCCCAGCTATTATGCATGTTGCCTCGCCGGATGTCCTTCGATAAGCGCACAATGTTCAAAGGACACAAAGTCGATAAGTCGCTGCTATTCTTCTTATATTGTTGATATTATCTAGTACAGTTGGCCATACAGGTGCTGCGTATAATGATATCGAAATAACAACTTTTGAAATGACTTGTCGACGGCTTTGTCTTGGGCCTCCTATATTCGGTTGTATTCTAGCAATCAACGAGCTGAGGTTAGACGCCTTTGTAGCTGCATATTGAAAATGTTGTTTGAAGTTCAACTTCTGATCGAAAATCACCCCGAGATATTTGAGAGCAGGCTGGTATTTTATAATTTCTTCTCCGACTTTAATCTTTACGTACGTATTCTTCCTGCGCTTAGTGATTAGTACTAACTCTGTTTTCTGCTCTGCGAGTGATAGTGCAGGATTCTCCAACTATGACTTTATCTACCATATTGCTTCGTTGGCGTAGATTTCGATGTCTTTAATGTGGCTTGTTACGATTGTAATTCCGATCTCATCTGTGAATCCCATAAAGTTGACACCGGCAGCGAAATGCAACGTTAGCACTGCCTTATATATAATGTTCCACCATAAAGGGTCAAGGACTGATCCTTGTAGTACAGCACAAGTTGTTCTGTATTCTTTAGGACTCTTATCTGAGTCGCAACAAAGCCGCCTTTCTATTAGAAACTCGACAACAATACGTATAAGGTACGTCACGGTACGAAGTCTGGCAAGTGCCTCAATGATTTCTTTCCACCTAGCCGAGTTAAAGGCGTTTTTTATATTGATTCCTCACCAAACTGATGGCATCGATCGTTGATTTTGCTTTCCGGAATCCAAACTGCCTCTCTGATAGGCCGCCTTCCTTTTTCGTTATTGGTATGCCATCTAAGTCGGGAGCCTTCTTGACTTTGATGTTCTAGGCCGCTTCCTATACCTTTTCGTCACTTGCCTCTGATATTTCATCGAGGTTGATTTGAACGTTCGGAAGGCCGTCATTAATATTCTGAGAGAATAGGACATTTATTATGTCGTTCAGCAACTTAGGACATGTAGTCGGTGGGCAACGCTTTCCCTTGGTTGATGCCGTCTTGTATGCACCAGCGCAAAGGTCAGAGTTAGCTTCCCTGCAGAGCTGGTTGAAATGCATGGTTTTACTCTTTGCGATAGCGGTTTGGAGTTTTTTCTGGTAACCTTGTATAGTTTTTGAAGCTTCTGACATCCTGGCCTGTTTCTGCGGCATTGGCATCGCCCTCCACGAGAAATTTGGTCTTCGTTTCAAGGTTCCCGTTCGCCGCGGCATGGAAGCGTCACACGCCAGCTACAATCGTTCCAGAATCTATGCAGTCATATCCAGTGCATTGCCCGACAAATTTGTACTTTGTAGCAAAATCTCCGAAAATGTTTCTTCGTCGATCCTTTTAGGAGTCGATCCTATGTCCGATGTTCTGTGTTACTTTGGTCTAATGGGGGCCCCATTTGAAAGACAGTCCATGTCCCTATGCGTGCAGTGCTCGTTAACATGCTATTGGAGATCCTTAGCTAGTATATCATCGATTAATGTTATGTCTGTTATAGAACCCATTTCCTCTCTTCGGAATATGTTTGATTCTCCTGCGTTTGCCAAAATGATGTTCAGGCACGAGGAAACTTCAAGAAGAATGTGCCCTTTTGTGTTTATTTCGCGACTGCCCCATTCTTCAGCCCCGGCATTGAAATCACCCGCTATTATTTTCGGATGATGCAATTCTGCATTTCTGAGTAATCTTTCGATCAGCCATTTATATTCATCCTGTGTAAGGCTTGGTGCAGCGTAACAGCTATAGATATATATATTCTGCCTATCTTTTCTCAAGTAAATCCATTTTCCGCATTCCCACTTGTTTCTTCTATAGAACGATTTCCAGAGGCCCAAATTGCAGCTTTTCTGCTTTTGTCGCCGAATTCCAGGTCCATATATTCTTCACAAACAATCGCATCGTCGATCTTATCTTCATATAAATCCTGTGCTGTTTGGCAATAGTTAAGGTTAAGTTGCATGAACTTCATTTCCTCTTTGCATATAACGCCTTCTTAAACACTGGACACTTGGCAATCCCTGTGACGTAAGCAATGTCGTTACTATTCAAGCTTCTACAGAGGAGGCAGTTGGGCTTCCTTTCGCAATTTTTGGCAAAATGTCCTACCCCTTCGCATTTTCGACATAGATCAGATCTGTCATGTAGACTGGCGCAGTTTTCAGTCTGTCTGTCTGTCTGTTACACGCATTTTTGTCGGAAATTGTTGTAGAAATTGACACCAAATTTGGGGGAAGAGGGGAACTGTGAACGCTTACGCATACAATGAATTACATCGCTCCATCCAAGTTTGGTGGAAATCGCACAATTACTAACAAATTTATAATAATTCGAAGTGAATGTCAGTATCACGCGAAAGTGGATATTCTCACATAATATATGCATATACTACGTGCTAGGTTCTAGAGACAATATAGAGATGCATTTGAACAATTGCGTAAGCATATGTATGCGTCAGTGTGCAGTACAGACAATGTTTGTTTGTTTAGAATAAGCACATAGCACATATGAAAAAATGTAGTGAATTGTTAGCTATGTGCGAGTTGGAAAACGCGCATAGAGATGAACCCAAAACCTTTCTACTTGAAGCACCCAGCTTCCCGCATTCCGAATTGCTTTTGTCTGAATATGGGGTCATATAGGGTATTAAATGAAAGGGCTCAATTAGTACCTTTCAAAACTAGCCTAACTTTTAACATAAGTTGAAAGGCAAGAGAACGACAGCTTTGAATTTAGGTATCATAAAGTGTTACAGGTCTCGTTCTCAGAACAAAAACCTATCCTTACAAAATTTAGGTATCAAAGTAGATCCTATTACGATATCTACCCAAGTAGGATGTGGTGTTACCAAAAATTGCGTTCAGAGCGTTCCAATAAGTTAAGTTCCTGTAAATAAAGTAGCGAAAACCGTTTCCTTTAACTTGACTAAACAAATCTTATTTATTTGCAGATATGCATATCTCGGCGAATACTTGTCGCCTTCCTCAATGCTTGGGTTTAGTGTCTTTGGTACAGGTGGGGTAGTTAAAACTTCATTTACTCTTTCATCCTGATTACTCGTCCCGCCGCTGGAACAGATATTATAATTTTGTCTACGAGTGTATCTCCTGATGTAGATTTCTATACTTCCGGCCACGTGTAATGTCCTTGCATGGCTTAAGTAATTCACCAAGCTTATGTTCATCCTAAAAACCCCCTGTTTATTAAAGACGATATGCTCCGCAACCTTTGATTTGAAAACCGCCGCACCCATTTTTTTCACCAATTCTGCTTCCTTTAGGTATTTGCTATTTCCACGTTCCTTCTGGTTTGCCCGATGTATATTTTCCTGCCATCCGCGCAGACAATTTCATATATGCCCGATTTGACCATTTTATCGATTGGATCGTCGGTCGATCCTAGAAGGGTTTTGATTTGCTTGTTCCTGCTGCTTGAGATGACGTCTAAACGATATTTTCCCGGTTTTGGTTTCAACGAAGGGAAAATTTTGTTGATTTCCAAACTTATTCTCCGTCTGAACTGTTGATATCTGCTTGTCATAAAAAAGTGATATGAGAAAAAAACGCTCCAGTCTCTCAATATTGACGCACCGACGAAAGCGACAAGCAGTCGCAGAAATATGCATATTTGCAAATATATAAAATTTTTCTAATAAAGTAAAAACATAGGTTTTTGATTTTTTATTTATTTCAAAATGTGGTGTTGCCACCGAAACAAATCGTCGTGCTGAATAGAAGCACCCAAACCGAAAAGGCCGTCATGAGAATTAAAAATTGAAAGCACATTTGATTTATTTCTACAATTCGAAAGGAATAATCCACAAGTAGTTCGTCCCACAGAGTCGAACGGTGAATGGGCCGTATTATCTTGGTGTAATCAAGCGTTTGTTGTCGCGTATTCGTCACATGAGGCCAGAATACCATGAAAATTACAATTCGCGCCTTTCGCACGATAATGTGCCAACAAACAAAAATCATATTTTAACCATATTCTCCTGATACACTGAAAGAAAAGCTTCTAGAGAACGGCCTATGCCAATTGATCATGAAAAACGTTGTATCGATTGGCAAGGAGACTACTTTGAATAAACAGATAATTTTTGAAAAAAAAAATGTGTTTTTGAAAAAGTCACAGTCAATTTACTTTTTGACAGATTTTGTAAATGTTCGGCTTCTGCAAGGAAAATAGAGCTTGACCGGTGGAGGAGCCGAATGGCAGGGGTTTCCTTGAACTTACAGTTCGTTTCTTCCTCTCCCCTCCCTTTGGTCAAAGGAATTTCCTGATTTGAAGGCTCCTCAAGGCGCTAAAAACCGGGGGCTGGCCCGAAGTAATGTAAAGGCAAATATTTCCAAGCTAGCGCTCTGACGATGGGGAAGTGTTTAGTTGGTAGTCCGACGGCGTTCCGTTGCGGGAGTCCAACACTGTACGTAAATGCGGTCTCCCACCCTACCACAAAAAAACAAAAGACCTTGTTTTTTAAGTACCAGCAAGCGGTAACGGGTAATATTTATGTATTTAGGGTGATCATAATGTTTTGAATATTTATATATATGTGTAAGCATTTATTGGTAAACGGGTTATGGGTAAACGTGCATTGAAATCTCCTTAGATAATAAAAGTACAAAACCGTTCTGGATGCTTCAGATTTCCCGACTTATTTTGCTTTTCGGGCGAAACCAGCAAAATTAATTCGCAATGGTCGAGTGTACTCTTCGGGGGTTTGAATCCCAAAATAGTAACCAACGGGAAATATTGAGGTAGGACGATCTAATAGGAAACCTGTGACTGGCGGCTTCTTATTAAGATGCAATCGGTGTGTGACAGCCGTAAAATAAACAATGTATTAAAGAGTATGCGGCCGTGATTGGCAGCTCAACCCAAAGGACGAACGTCGCTCTCATTAATTGTGCGCAAGCCATTTTCTTCGTGGCACGGGTTGTCGTCCAGCTTTTTGACGACCACATTATTGAGACTACTCGGACGACGAAATTGGCATCGGCAAGAACGTTAGAGGTTTTTGGTGTTGACCAGCTACCAGAAAGTAGGGATATGAATAGTAAGACCAGCTGAGTTAATAGAAGGTTTCATCAATCGATGATAGGAGAATGGATGCCCTGGGTTTTCATATTTGGAATAGATATTGCTTACGTTTAACTCAGGGTTACATTCCAGTGACTTCTAGGGATATCAATCAATATTTATTCCCGATACAGCGAAATCCACCTAAGTGGACGAAAAGTGCTTCCGAAAATACTGGAAAGGCTGGTAGATCTAGGTAAGTCAACAGAAGATATGGAAGTTCTCAGGTGACAACTGCGCTACAAGCAATATGCTTCAAATCTACCGAGGAACATTTTCCGGGCTCACGCCAATAGTCGAGAAGGCGATATCCAAAACTAAATACGTCTCGGGTTGATCCATGAGCTTCAAAAAGGCTTTAACTATACCTTATTTATAACTCTAATGCCTGTTGATCATATGGCTTCCAGATTTTCCCTTCTGATATGGTATGACTATTGTAACCACCAGAAGGGAGTAATGGCTAGCAAATTACAAGTAATTTGGGATTAGGGACGTAATAATCTTCAACGTGGATCAATTATTCAAGGCAAGTCGTTGTCAGGGTTGTTTTTGAGAAACCCAATTTTGAAACCTGCTCGGCACATCAGAGGAAAAATCCAATGAATAAATTACATAGAGTTCACAGTAAGTGAGTATTAAATATGCCAATTCTCGAGTTTGCGTGAATATTTGTCTATAACCTGTGAAAACTTGCCGGAGGTATTTGATATTACGTGCCTTTAAATGGAAATTTCCCAAGTTAGCCCTTCCTACCTCCTTGAAAGGCGGTCTTCTATATTTAAAGTCCTGGCAATAACAATAGCTCAAATTAGGTGCTTTGGTAGATGGGAAAACAGTTTCCGGGACCAACTGCAATATTTCTGCGCCATGCTTGTATGGATACTGTCTGCGTTCCTATCCTTTCCTGGCTTTTTGCACTTCCCACCGTAGCTTTGAAGTGGAGAACCAGTTTAGATTCCAAATTTTCTTATCGCCATACATAAATTCAATTGACTTAACAATTGTCTCAAGATTTCCGAATGTTAATTATAAAGATGATTCTATAAAGAAAAGGAACAAAGTTTGGAGACCACCTCGTGCTTGAAAATATTGGTTTCATCGTCCGAAAGCTATTTCATCCAAATTTCTGCTTTGAATCGTGCTGATGTCTAGTCATTAAAGCCGAGATCCCAAAAATTATTTTAGTTGTGGTACATATGATGTCATCTACTTGCTAAGAGGCAAGGTCAGCCTCGGTCTTTCAGAAATAACAGCTTTATCCGACTGGAAAAGATATATAGACCTTTTTACTTAGCCAGACAACGGGCAGAAATTTAGATTTGCATTTCAAGTGCTATATGAAGAAAATCCTTCAAAATTATCTATACATGACGATAAAAGGTCGCTGACATAAATTCTGCTTCCAACCCTTCCGGACACTAACAATTAAAATGCATTTTTAGTAGTTGCCTATACCTGTCATAACAATTGATGTTCTTGTGGTGGGCGCAACTTGATCCGCAGGTACCTACGTTAATGTGACCGCGGTTATACGAAATACAGTCTGAAATCAACTTTATTATTGCTCTACATAAAACCTTAAAAAATTGGAATGGGCCCCGATTATTAGTGTAATTTATATTGGATGGTGCCAATCCGTGTCTTACGTTTATAGAAAATGTCATGCGGCATACGTACATGACATAATGCGTATATTCAGGACAAATATGAAAAATCCAGTGTAATTTCCTCAACTTTTCTTCCTCCTCCTTGGGAGTCATGGCAGTGAAACGATTCCTAACCCGATATAAAGATTCTAGTCGATTTTTCATTCCATACCAATATGGCCGCAGCATGCAGATGGCTTACAGTGTTCAAATTATCAGTGGCAGTGTTTATTATGGGCTTGGTTTTCGTCCTGTTGGTTACTCATAATAACTTGTGGGATGACAAAATGAAATTACTATTGCATTGGTCAGGGAAACAAAGGCTGCTAAAGATAACGAATTCGGCACTATATGGCGCATCACAAAAGAACATCCAAATAGTCACAAGTCTTTCGAGGATCGGATAAAGCCTATAAACGGCAAGTTCCTGATCGCCAAGGAAAAGTAGCTTACGAGACCGAGGGAAGACTATGCTATGATCCTCACAGCACCTGTTTCTCATCAACTTTGAAAGAGATTTCAACCGCATCAACACTTCGAATCTGAAATGCCTTTTACAGAAAGTGTTTTCCGGAGAAATTAGCATGAAGGATGAATTTAGAACCCAAAGTGGAGTCCACCAGGGTTATCGATGTGATTATTCATGCACCCTTTGCCGTGGAGAGGTCAAACGGACCCTGAAGTCTTTCATAGGAACCCCCACTACGCTAATAGGATTTGCTTGCTTTATCACAAAGTTATTGACTTTGGCCAAATGCCGTCGACTTTTTTTGACTGAAGACAGATACCAACAAAATCAACCAATAATTTCTCTGAGTACACCGATCGGAACTGTGACACGAAAGTTCCAAGCCTAAATAATTATTCCCGTTGTCACTTCGGTGTACTCTTACCTAACACAGCCTGAAGTGAAGCAATACGCCAGCTTATGGCCGAATTATTCGTGCCATATTGATCAGTAGGGCGAACCGGCAGAGGATTGCCCATTGCTGGCTATACCAGAAAACTGAAATCCCCAATTTTAAGGTGACTAGCGAGAACGTCTCCTCAGAAACGAGAGATGCAGAATAATTTGCAAAACAGGTTCGAGAAAATTGCCTTTTATTTATATTATCCCGTGAATGGTATCACTTCCTTCCGCGAGTCTTTCAAAAACCTTCCTAAGCATATTTGGAACAACACGTAACAAATGAAATATGTTACTTCATTTTTTGTTATCGATCAATGTAAGTGTATACATACCAGGTGTGCATAAGTTTTTACCGGTTTTTCGTCAAAAAAGTATCGATTTTTTCATAAAAAAACACGTAATTTTCGGGAAAAATTAATATTTCATATTTCAGGTAATTTGTGAATACCATTCCAGGAAAACGACTTATCTTTTGCGGTAAACCATTCATCGAGCCATTTGTCAACTCCTCAGAATTGCTGAGGTTCTCCCTGTGAACGCGCGCGCTGCTGATGCGAAGAGGTGGTAGTCAGTTGGTGGCAGGTCTGGAGAGTACAGCCTGTGTGAAAGGATGTGCCGTCCAAGCGATTTCAACACTTCTTTACCTAGTTTAGCAAAACCGCTTTTCGGGCCCATTCCGGTCGTTTTTCAATCAATGCGTGGTTTCAATTAATCATTTCTTGGCGATAGCGTTGTGTAGTATCGTAGCTGGGTCTGAAGAGTTCATAATACATAACACCACTCTGGTCCCACCAGACATATAGCGTGGTCTTCTTGCTGAGGCAATTCGGCCTTGTTGTTGAAGGACCGGCTTCGTCACACATTTTCAAAATAAATCCATTTTTTATCACCCGTCATAGTTCCATGCAAATATAATTTCCTTTCCTAGATTTGAAACAGCATTTCATATGTAACTTTCTGATTTTCCATTTGATGTTCAGTCAAATAATGGGGGACCCATTTACAGAGTTTATTGATCTTCCCCATTCGATGCTTCTGCATTGCTGTTGAATTTAAGTTCGATCTTCATCCAATTATTCCTGCAATTGCTCGTCATAGTACTTTTGGGGTCTACCACTTTTGAATTTTCGGAACTTTGCCTCACATATCTGCATTGGAGGAGATTTTTCGCCGTAGGTTTGGAAAAGCAAACGATGAAATATGAAAAGTAATGCGTGTCGCAAATGTTATTTTTTTGGTACAAAACTGGACACGATCATTGAATGATAAAACAGCGACAACCGATAGTCTATACACATGGTATCTAAGACTTAAAGTGCCCTTTGTTATCATATCTGCTCAATTAAAGTTAATAATAGTATATCATCATATTCTGAAAATTGACTGCAAATCCCTCTCGAGTTCATTTTAAATCCGTAAAATTATGCATAATATAGGTTCTTATATGAAGCATCATGCTGGAAAGTTTGGTAAAAATACTTCGTTTGCAAGAAAGTTATAGTAGGTCCGAATTGACACATTCGTGCCAAATTACTACTCCCTAGGAAATAAGATGTTGGAATGACAAAAAAGAATCAATAAAACATTTCATACCTGAAACGATGAGCTTCCGGTTTTGTTCTTGTATAACATTTAACGGCCAATCCCAAACTTTTACTTTAGGAGCAGGAAAAGTCTTCCTAAATCAGTTTTAATATAACTTAAGATTTTGGAAATTAAGTATTGGGTTGATAAATAAACGTAACGTTTTTTTGAACATTTCTTATTACTTTTGTAAGAAACTTTCAATTACCTTGGAGTTTTCCGAAAGTGCTTGCACAGATAACACATTTATCCTGAATTTTGTTTTAAGGCGGTAATTGTATTAATTACAGCATTCACTTGTTTTAAACTGGCACTTTTTCAACCCTTTTGTAAACGAAAGGCCTTCATGATCCAGATGCATTTACCAGTCATTCGTATGATCTGGGAGAAGATTCGCGCCATTTTGTAATGCCAAGCGCAGCGTTTTATGCATTTAGCAAGCCGACACTGACTTTCATCGGTACGCGAAACAACCCCAAAAGCTATCAAGAAATTCTATAACTTTTTGGCGTATTTGAGGCGGTGTCGATCGGTTAAGTTAATTTTTAAGGTTTTGTTTGTAAAGCAAAAATCGGTTCAATGACTTTCTGTCGGGCTGTCACATGCACCTTTCTCAGAAATGGTTAATATCGATTAACAGATTTGGTGAGAAGGTGGGAACTGTAAAGGCTCACACATGCAGTGAGTTAAACCTTTCTACGTTGAGTTTAGGAAGGGGGTCCCCCTACATGCGAAAGGGGGCGTACATTTTTTCACCGAATATTATGATGTTTGGTATCAAATGAAAGGTCTCGATTAGTACTTCTCGAAGTCAGTCTCATTTTCCGGAAAAGAGGAGGGTGCGGGGGTCGAAAGTGATCATTTATTTGCTGTTTTTTTATTTTTACTTTCTACTTTCAATATTTGATAAAAGTTATAAATATAAATATATATTATATAAGATAAATGGTTGTATGATTTATGAAAAATTGAAAAGACGGTATCTCAGAGAGAGAGAGAGAAATCTCAGATGCACCAGCAAAATCCTAGCCAATATGTCCTCGTCGTGACACTCGGGAAATGTATGTAGCCGAATTAGAGAGCAAACAAGGAGTAGGGCGCTCCAAAATCAAGCAAATCTATTCATAAAACAAACATATTAAAAAGCCACAAATAAAATAAGACAGATGAAGTACACAGTACACGCAAAATATAATGGAAATTTTAGCAAAATGATCAGTCTGTATTCAAGCGGCTTAAGAAAAGATGGCCGGTGCAAGTACTTAGTTTACATGAAAGAATGTATTCCATATTATATGGAGACCTCCAGTTAAAATCAGATTAACCATGTGTAATTGAAAGTCGTCGCCTCTCAAACTCATGAATGTAAGGATATATATGTATGAAGGCCAGTAGTGACTATCATTGGTATGGCCACGAAGCACTTTCGACAACAGTCGAAACAGCGATTAGAAAGCTGGTTTGACGATAGTTATTTACTGAATAAAGGAATGGTGCATATTGAGCTGCGCAACATTATTACAGAATGACAATGTTTATAAAGTATTGCCTACACCATCAACGGGGTTAAAAATTATTTCAAAAACAGGAGAAGCGGCTTTGGGAAAACCAATTTTTCTATTAAACCGATAAATGGACGAAATTGCATCAGGTGCAGAAGTTTTACGAAAGCGTACCATCCTCAGTAATTTCACCCACTTGGGTTCATATATTGATAATATTGATATTATGTGTCGGAAAGAACGGGCGTACCATTTGTCACCGCACATTAAAGAAAACAAGATCAAATGTTTGGTAGCTTGGTCAGTAGTGAGAACGGCAACCAGATAAAAATATAAATCATTCTCCTATCTAGAGTTAAAATTCATAACCGATAAGAACAAAGTGGAAGAAATTCTTACGTTGTCAAAACCAACCTTAGTCTATCAAAATCCTTCTGTTCAAAATCGTACTTGATTGAGCCTAAACCCTTAATGTAAAAAAAACATAATCTTACTCCCGGAAATGTTCAGTACACTTCATAAGGCAACCGGCTAAAATTGGGTTTATCAGGTTGCCATGGTTGGGTCATTTGGTTCGAGTGAATGAATAATTGGGAGCAACGAAGTGGACAATCAAGACTGTGGCGTCTAGAAATTTCCACTTCCGCAAACCCAGACTGGACACCTGTTGTTTATATTAAGATGTCACTTTTGCGTTTAGATCGCCTCATTTGTTACTCTCAATAAATTCTTGGCATGGGGTTCACCGCGGCTCTGCTATTTGAGGCTGATGAATCGAAGTTTATTGCTTTAGGTCAACATTAATCGATACAAATTGTTACTTTTGATTTCATTCTCCTTTTAGGTTAAGGAAGCTAGGGGTTGAATGGGTTCTGATACACAAAGTGAGCTTTTAATTCGGCAAAGGCTAGTAGCGATCCTTGTCCATATCTAAGTTGACTCACACCTTCCAGTATCCCTCGATAACTATTCCACAACCGTCGTGTGGTAAACAAACTTGAGAGGTGTCCCAGCGCACAATCTTATACAGAGACTGATGAACGTGGCACCACTCATCCATATGCAATGGAAAAAATAATGAACTATATACCCCAGACCAGTTATACTGGCAAATCCTCCCTCTCAGGAGGTCGCGCATACGGATTCTGGGGAGGATCTTCTCGACTCATTTGATGGGAGTTCGAGGGTTAAAAGATCACCACCAGCGATTAAAAATGTAACCCATATGACGAAAAAATACAACTAAGATCAATGAAAGGAAAGCCTAAAACTAGTAATAGAGCATAAACATCTCAGGAAATGAAAAATGGGGAACGGCGCGAAAACCTCAACAAGTTAGGGGAACCTACATTACAGCTTAGTTCTCAAATTAAAGAACTACAGCAGGAAAACGAAATCCTCAAGAAAGTAAGTCAGGGTAGTTCACTCCCAGCCAAGTGTTACGACCCTAGTGTAAATGAACCAAAAGAATACCACACAGATGAAGAAAAATTGACCAGGCGAACTGACTGGATGAGTGTCCAAGATAAGAAAGGCAGACTTATCACCGGAAATCTTTAGACGAAGTCCCGTGAAATGCGATAAAGCGAAAAATCGAAAATGAAAGCACCAGAAAGTTCAAAGAATCGTATTGGCAGCCATAGTAAATTAGTACTCAATAATTACTCTCAACGATCATGTTTAGAAAGTACATACTGTAAATGAACATGACTACTGAGCCCTCTCGAGAGAGACAGAGGCTGTGAAGTAGCGGAAGAATGACAGAAACTAAGACGTAAAGAACCGCAGCCGTCAAGGTTGGTTGTCCCGAAAAACTACAAACTGAGCCACGTAAAACTGAACCCCCCCCCCCCCCCCTCCTTATTGTTAGATATGAGAAAGTAGAGTGCTCGCAGGTGGTAAGGCAAGGTGCACTAGTGTAGAATAAATGTGTAAAGTGATTTTTTGATATTAGGAGTCGTTTGGAAATAATAGTGTTGAACACGTGATAAGTCACTTGCCAGATTTATGACGATCGCCGTAATAAAGCTCGTATTTATCGGTCCGAATGACGTTCGAATGACTTCGCTAAAAGGACAAGATTTGGAGCTAAGGCTGTATATGTGTTTCTTGAAGAAACCTAAAGTTTATGGATTAAGTATAGCAGATTAATGGTCAGTTAAGGTTTTATGGCTAAAACTCGCATTCTACTTTTTATATACGTTTTTCTCAAAACCGCATGTTGAAAATCGGCCGCCACTATAGCTCAAAATCTATCCAACAAAATTCTTTGAAATTTTCACGACTTATTCAGAACATATTTCTACGGTCCGCAAACTAGGATAATTGCAATTCGTTCAGTAGTTTTTTTTATTCATTAAAGAAGCCTTAAAAAAACACCAAAATTCAGAAAAAAAAGTTTAACACGGCACCAAAAATTTACCTTTTAATATTTTTTAATAATCCTAGTTTGCGGAGTGTAGTTAAGTCTTAAGGTTAAAATGCCGTTTACTTTTTTTCTTTAAGATGATCGTAGCGCCCCCTACCGTGGCAGCAGGAAAACACCTTTTTTTGGAGATGCGTGTATAAATTGCTGTGTATTTCAATAACGAACTATACGATCGGGCCGGAAAAATTGCTATGCATGGTCGAGATATTAAAAAAATTCGTACTTGTATCTTCATCCAGTAATTCACAAAAAAATTCTAAAAATAGCCAAAAAAACGGCCTTCACATGGGATGGCCCCCTTAACAAAGTTGTGAAGATTTCCTCAATATACTGTCTGCCACGATCAGGTGTTAAGAAAGGAGATTCTGCTCGAATCTTCCAGTTCGTTGAAAGCTCTTTCATTTTAGGAGGTGGCATTAATGCAAAAATGGGTTCTAGAGATCTAGGTTAACAACATCCCGAGGTAGAACATTATTTGAAGAAGGATATGCACAAAAGTGCAATTTCCACTCCAGCGGCAAGCCTACATATTGGCGAACTAGTACTAGTAAAGTACATCCAACAAAACAAAATCAACGCTGCTTATCAACTCGAAGAGGAGATCGCTGTGCTAATAATGAAGATACAACAAGTGGCTTGCAGCCTGCTCATCATTGAATAAAATGCATACTGACTGTCCTGCAGAAGTTAACGAACTAATTGTAGAGAAACGTAGAGTCCGCAAACTATAGCTAAGAAACCGCACAACGGAGAGGAAAAAATCCTAAACTTTCGGACAAACATGCTACAGACCTTAATTAATAAACATAGAAACAAGTCCTTCAACAGATATATCACAAATCTGACAGCACAAGAAACACAGGTTACTCTCTGTGGAAAGACGCGAAAGATCTAAAAAGACCCAACAAGAAAACGGGTAACAGGTTCGTTCCGCACAGGATAACGCAGATCTGTTCATGAAGCATCTAGAAAGTATCTCCCAGCCTCACACAAGCGTACACGAGCCTCTACATGATTAACCCTAGTCAGAAAAGTGGACCATTACCCAATACGTCGTGTAAAACTAAACGACTTGAGGACAGAAATTAAAACAAATGTGTATCCTAATAAAGCTCCTGGCTATGAACTTATTACAGGGATAATGCTAAAAGAATTTCCAGAAAAGGTCCAATCAAACTATTACAAATAATTAATGCAGCCTTCAGACTGAAAGACGTCCTTCTACAATAGAAAGTGGCCGAAGTTATAATGGTTACCAAACCAAGGACGGAGCGAAGTAGAGTCGAATCGTATTGACCAATATCGCTACTCCGTCCTACTGGCAAGGGTGGAAATCTAATAACACCTAATCAATTCGATCTCAGTAAAAAGCATTCCCTAATCCAACAGGTGCACAGGATCACGGATCCGATAGAAAATGCAATGCAAGCAGGTGTACTCAGGCCTTTTTTTTAGTTGGTGTATCGCAGGGCAGTGTATTGGGTCCAACACTGTTTCTTTTGTATACCAATGATATACCTTACCACGGGTAAAACTACGGAAGAAGCAAAAATAAAGTTATAAACAGCTATTGAGAACATTGTAAAATGGGCCAAGAAATGGAAAATAAAATTAAACGAAATGAAATCAAGGTATATTAATTTCACAAACAAAAGAGAATCCAGCTAAAGTCTCAACAGAAAAGATATGCCACAGGCGAGTGAGCTCAAATATTTAGGGTATGACACTCGATGTTAAGCTCAACTATTAAAGGCCCATCCGAAGAAAGAAGGGCGGAACAACAAAGTGCTGGGGTGGACTACAGGGTCTTTTCCCAATAAAAACGAAACCTAAATAAGCAAAGAAAGCTGCTGGATTGGGAAAACTCAGTCGTAGCTTGGCGAGACGTGGTTTTAGTAGCTAAAAATCCCATACTCTCAGGGACCTTGGGGCTAGACTTGTAAAGACTCTCTCTCTCTTACTACTACTTAACTAGCAAATGTTTTTATCATAAATCGCAATATTCAGAGAAGTAATGACCTAACCAGAACTAAAACTTTAAAATAAAACTTAGAAGAATAGTGAGGAATAATAAAATTTTACTTGTTACTCTTCAAGGACCCTTTTCGTATAAATGAATCTGTATTTATTAATGGCATTCACTAGAAAGTATAAGGAATCTATCGAGATAGATTAAACTTGAATGCCAAGTGCCTGTTTTATACAAATCAGGCTACATTATTTAAAAGAAAACTAGTTCAATTCAATTATCCGCTTCACTAAATCCGCGATGCTCCGGACCGCCTATCTGGAGCACACGTTCGATTAATGGGTGGTAACATAAGACCTATCCAAAACCATCCTCATCCACAAAACTTTGCCTTTAGGTTTCGTTTCAGAAAACCGCACTGACCACTTCATGTTTGAATGTCTAATGTTTCACTTGTATCTTGTGACAACCATGGCGTGGATTCTGTTGCAAATCTTCACAAAATGACCGCTACCTTCAAATAGTTGGAGGTCCATGCTTCTGGTTTGCAGACTTGTTATTTTTTTTGGAATGTTCAAACACAAATTCGACACCAAAATTCAGTTGCTGATATTTCCACTTCGTCGGTTCGTTTAAAATCTGCCCTTACTTAAGATGTTATTTGACATGGATGGCTTCCCAGCCAACAGATATATTGCGGTTTTCGAGATTGCTGCCTTGACAACGGCAGATATTGTAACAAGTTAAAGTGCAATGAAATTGAAGATAATTACGTTTTTCAGGCTTTTAGGAAGCGGTTGTGAGTATAATTTGCGTGGTTCGAAACGTGATTTGTGAAGAAAGATTCCACAATCCCAAGGATTAAATCGACAAGATGTATTAACTGACCATACAAAATAATTGTCACCATGAATTTTTAAATAAATAACCAAGATTGAAGGGTACGAACTAACACAACCAATTTGTTTACTACATCTATTGTTAAGAAGAATCACTGTAAACAGTACATGATCAAGTAAATCCTCGCTTATTTTTCGTTGCTGCGCCTCAATATAATTAGCAAAGCTGGAACTCTATAGCGATTGAGACCTTTCAATTTATTTTATTTAAAATCCCAAGAGGATAGCATAATTACATTCCGATTCGCTCCAAAGTAACAGAAGGCGTTGTTGCCTTCCATTGTCGTCATCTGAAATGTTTTTTGTCCCCTATTGAAACATCCAATTTTTCAGGCGCTTTCTAAAGTTACACCTTTTTGCCGCACCCAGGTCCGTCACAGCAAGGGTTCACCATTTAGGTAAAGCAGCGGTAAAAACAGACGATATTGTCCTAAGTAATTGAGAAACACAAACAGTGAAAATCCTTACTGGTGGCAATAACAAACACAAGCAGCCTAAAGCACCTGAAATATAACAAATAAAAATAATTTCCTCGTTTGCCTTGTCAGTACAAAGACTTATTTCATGTTAGAACTTTAACAGACATACCGCCTTCATTTTTCACCACTTTGTCTTGGCCGCAAGAAAAATCAAGACCACTTGGGATACAAAGATGTTGTAGGTGAATTTGACTTACCCGGAGACGTGATCCTCAAAGGACTCAGAGTCGAGTTGTTTGTGTCATTTTAAACCATAAAATTGGGACAAAAGCCGGAGAAAACGAAAAGGAACACAATCCATTATATTGAAAATAAACGGCTTTGAGACTATCGTCTTCGAATAATCTTTTATGGCCGTACCTTCCTCGATGTTCCGTTCGAAGATTGACATCCCCTGGTGTCGCTGCATGCACATTTGCAGGGATTAATAGCAGAAAAGGTGCGCTTCTGTAATCATTGAAATCTTTGACCCGTGGGCATTATCAGCCATCACACACCAAGACCGTAAAGCCTTCACGGATTAGGTTAAGTGTCAAATATTTAAGCATCTTCATAAACCGTAACTGGATGTCCCAGGGAAGTAGTGAATAGAGCCTTCACAGCCATGATGTGTGAATTAGTTGTCATGCTGAGCTGTTTATTGAATTATCAAATTTTTGAGGTGCATAACGCTAGTTCATATGAGTGACTTGTATAATTCGATACCTGCTTTAGTAGCGTACCTCCGATTAAACGGATTATTAGTAAACTCCCCTGAATTTCATATCCTTACTTTACCACAACGAAAACTTTAGCGTAGTATTCTGGAATTCAGCTGACTGCTGACCTCAAACATATGTTACAAAAAAAACTTATAAATAATGTTACATAGCCTAAGTAGCTTGATTGGAATCTAATTATCAAGGGTACGATGAATGGGACATGCAGGGCTTTCGAGAAAGAGTGTCAAATGGGGTGATCCTTCATCCAGAGCTGGTCTTTCCAGAAGGTTGGAACAGAGGTGGTTTTGTAAAATTAGACTGTTCGATTTTGATATCCGCGTTGCGGTATAGCCCAGGCTTCACTGGAAACTTCCCACCCGTAGTTTCCTGCATGTTGTATATATATTATATTTGACTTTCACTTAACGTTTCTGAAAAACGTAAATTGTTGGTCAACATCTCTGCTCTTCCTTTCCTACCCTACAACTTTTTTTCATTAACACGTACTATTCTCTTAAGTAACACTGTGAGCTCTCTCCATAACTTTATAATATAACTACTAAATAACTGATGATCAGTCAGTATGCTTGAAATATCTACAGTTTCCTCCAATCAAATTCATAATTTCCCATTCAAATTCGTATTTTCCTCGAGGAATTTCGTAGTCTTATCCAGCAATTTCGTACTTTCTTGAAAATAAATCGACTATTTGTATGGAGCTTGATGACACTATGCCAGAAAGTTGTTGGTATTCGAAAAGAAATTATGTAGTCTTGAGAAGAAAACTTTCATTATTATTGCTATGATTTTATTCTGTGATAGCAAGCATAATTATAAAATTGGCAGAAACGTTTATTGTTAAGCAATTAAAGGTAATAAAATTCGTCGATATAGTAAACGCGCAAGAATCTGTCTGGAAACTAACTTAACTATCGGATTTTTGTTTGGTAAACGTACATGTTACGTTTTTAAGGTTTTGTGTAAAAATCGGTTTACTTACTGTCTGTCTGTCTGTCCGTCACACGCATTTTTCTCGAGACGGTTATAACGATTGACACCAAATTTGTTGGGAACTGTGAACACTCATGCATACAGTGAATTACATCCTTTTACGTCGAATTTATTTTATTTTATCAAATATAGTCATGTGGGGTCTCAAATGAAAGATCTCGATTAGTACTTTCCGAAGCCGCTCTTAGCTTTTACATTTGTTGGAAAGGTCGGGGCGGCGCAGTCACCTTATTCTACAAATAGATGGCAATAAGATGACAGAAAAAGGTTGAACAAACATATCCAAGGAATGTATTATAATATGGACATGAAAGCTTAATATGTATTCATTGAGGACGAGCACTTTTCTTTGCGGATATAAAACTTTCCAGCCAATTTAAGAACACCAAGCGAAGACGAATTGGAAAATCGTGGGTAGTTCCCATCACATCTCACATTAAAGTACATGACAACATGATTATAATAACGTTTGAGCCGGCATTTTTATTCATAAATTCATTAGACATCGATTGCTTTTGATATAACATATTCAACAAAATTCCGAATAATACTGGAGGGCCTTTTTGAATTAACTCAAGGTGATAAAACGCATTGGAGCATTGCAACTTTTCTTTCAAGCTTTTGTTGTTTTAGTTGTCCCACGACGTCCCGACAGGCTAACACAGAGAACTAAGTTCTCTTGTCCACCTCATGATTATTGTACGTGGGCCAGGCCTTCGGTCTATATGTACCCAAAAACCGAGTGACAGCACTGGACCCTGTCTTGTCAGACTTGCTGTAGGTTAGATAACCCAATACGTGCTACCACTTGCAAGCACAATTGTCTCGAACGTTTTTATATGATTGTGGTTAAGTTATGTTGTATATGACTTGTTCTAGATTTTGAATTATTTGAATAAATGATGATTTGAAATAAAATGTGAGGAAGGCATAGCCTTAAGGCTTGATTCTTGACTCTTTTAGGAAGCTGATCAACTCCTTAATCGGAGTTGGTTTCCATCTTGAAAAAAATAAAACCATGGTGCTTTCTCTGATTATGGCTGCATCGGTTCCATGTAGGGTAAAACTCCTGTTCCTGAGTTCGGTTATATCATTTTGGATTTTAACTACCCAACCGTTTCTGTTCCGATTCCTTCCCGACTTTGACCCATTCCAGACCAGCAGGTTTCCCACTTTTTTTTACTCCTCATAAATCTTGAAGTTACTAAAGGGTTGCTACTGATGCAATACACGCTGCGCGATTACTCATGGAGAAACACCGTGAGAAGCATCGCCATTTTTACATTGCATTTCTGGATCTAGAGAAAGTGTTCGACCTTGTACCACGCGAACTTATCTGGTATGCTTTACGACAACACTTAATGCCAGAAGAACTAGTGCGCTCTACCACGATCCGAAAAGTAAAGTTCGAAGTAGGCCGGGTGTATCAAAACCGCTTCGTGTCTCTCTTGATATTCATCAAAGAAGCGCCCTCTCACCACTCCTCTTTGTTCTTGTTATGGACATCGTCACACGGGACATCCAATGTCCAGCGCCCTATACACTGCTTTATGCAGATGATGTTGTCTTAGTATTTAATGGCAAAAATAATCTTGGACATCTTGTCCAAAAATGGAATGATCGTCTCATGCAACACGGTCTCAGATTGATTCTAAACAAAACTGAATTTTTGACGACCGATCCCCATGAAACAGACACAATCACTGTCAGCGGCAGTGATCTGACCAGAACTGAGCGATCGGGGGGGATTTGCCCGTCAGAGCATGAGTCACATGATGGTAGTGACGACTTAATTAAACCTGAGCATCAAAGGGGGGGGGGGGCATAAATTGCCGTTCCAAAGATGTTGGGTTTGAAATAAGTATTTCAGGTTCAGTGATAAAACAGAATTTTCTAAAGGTTATTCCGTTGCGAAAGGCGAGCGTCACTCCGTCATATTAGTAGTTATTTGCTCCACCGAAGGAAAAGTGCTGTAGGTTGTAACGGCGGGCCTACTTTGCAGCCGTACTGTACTTTATTTGGCCCCTGAGGATGATGTTCGCATCTGCAATGCTATCTGTTGAGTTTGTTTGTTTTGAAATGGTAGGTTTTAAAGGAGGGAAAGCCATGTTGTATTCGGCGTCATTGTCCATCGGCTTGTAATAATTTCCGATCGTGTTAGATGCTTCTTTGATGATGATATTCTTCATGACGGCAGTCTCAATAGTTTCTTTATACTTCTTTGATATAAGACAGTGCCTATTCCTTGCATTATGTTCCAGGTTACCACGAAAGATACATTCTTTTGTGTAGGCTGCACCATCGCAATCTTCGGACGAACCATAGTTTACATAAATTTTTTGATGCTTTTCACATCACCATGTCTCCTAAGTTTCTATAGAGCCAAATGGTGAAACCGATCACGATGAGCCGACCGTGCTTGTGTCCCGTTCTAAAGCAGGGCTAAAGGCTAAAAAAAAAAGCAATATCTCCTAAGTGCCCACAGTTGTAGCATTGTCTTTCCCTCATTTCAAAGGGTTTGAAATAGGTGTTCCCAATTATAAGTTACACTGGCAGCGATTCTCCTAGGAGGGTTAATTTTACAGTGCCCGTGGGTATTTTGACGTCCTTGTTTTCGCTGTCAGTTCTTGTGAACGGCAGCACTTTAATTGTTTTTACGTTGGACTCTGAGGCTTAAATGATCCTCTATTCCGCCCAACTGAGTGATACGCCCTTAATGATGCCATAGCGGCACGCCGCACTAAACAGTATGAAGGGCTTTAGTTCTTTGATCCGCGGATCCGTTATGAAACGGTTAGAAGTTGGGCCGTTTTTAAAAACATCAACACTCTCACGAAACTCTTACGATCGATGTTAACAATATCTTTCCTCCAGTTGAGGACTTGGCGTGCGTGTATTGGCCTAACGGATTCATACGCCCCCTTTTGCCCTGATTTGCCTGTATTCGGTCCATTAAAACCGAATACTGTCTGTATTTGGTGTCGTCAAACGATAATTTAATGAAAAAACAAAAGAATCAAGAATTTTATAAGAAAAAAGCTTTAGGAACTTATAGGGTATTTCGGAATCAGTCAGCAGAAATCCCATTCAACAAACTGTACCGAGGACCGTTACTACGCACTACCACAGATTCCACTCGGCAAGGGAACAGGGGAAGATCTCACTGGTATTTTGCACATTCGAACCTTACTACGGTCTCAGCGAGAGTGGAAGACCTTTCCTTTTTGAGTTACTCAAAACGTATGATGTTTTCAACTTTCAATTGTTATGTTTTAGCGGCTGTCAAAGTTATCAATGACAATCAGCTCTCAGACTATTCAGTAACCTCTGTCACATTTGCAGAATATATGTAAATTATTAAAAAAAATATTATTGAAATTCCGACTCAATTGTAAATATGCAATATGAGGTCGGCCCTCATTGTGACTGTAATGGCAGTTGGCCATTTCATGGCAAAGTTTGAGCATGAGTACACTCGTTTGGAACCACACGATGATCGGTACGAAACACACCCAGGACCCGATTCACCAACGATTAGTTAAACTGACCATCGCCAGAGAGTATTTCGTCACAAGCGTAAGCTGGCGGAGGAATTGAAGTCGGACGATAGATACGCGTTTACTGATTGATGTTGTGTAAATCGAATTCAATTAATTTCACACTTAAAGTGGAAATATGGAGGCAATGTGGTCACCATTGCGCTCGCCCGAGATTATTACTCTGATTTGATTCAGGTATCCATTCACAGCTGGGTCGACTGGTATCCGACGTCAAATCACGATACAAATCTCACTGCCACCAGTGAGATTTGAACCGCAACCTTCCGTACGACAGCTTTGTGCTCTAACCACTCAGCTATCAGGACACACTACTACGGGGGATGGGGGTTCTAGATGTGCTATTCTGCTGACACAACTGCCTTGTAAATGGGCTAAGGTTATTGTTCCATCTTTCTTTAAGAGTGAACTCCTAATAAGATTGTCTTTATTCGCCAGTATACTTTCGTAGGAAAACAGATGTAATATCATAAGATTGGTCATTAGAATACCTCACATGGTCTTCGTAAAGCAGCTAAAAACAAGTGGGATACCGGAAGCTGGAGGCTTCGGGTATAAAGGTTTTGTGTTCATCCTATATGAAAAACTTCCTATGCACGTTTGTCCATTTGATAAGTTCTGAACATTCGTTTATATATATCTCCAAACTCCAAGATATGTCTGCGCATGTACATATTGAAGAGATTACCATTATATTCGTCCTAAAAAAACAAATATTGTCTATTACCGATCACTGGACATATATAAATACTTGTATGCATCTAAATTGATCATACGCATCTGAATATTTTCGCTTTACTTACATACGTACAATGTTGGAAAAAATGATGTGAATGAAGTGAATTTTACCCATTATTTAACATTTATTAATTTTGTAGTCATATATTTAATATAAAAGTACCCAGTTCTATTCAAATTCAGGGTGTAAAAAAATCATTGGGACTCTGCATATTTAAATAGACTTCGTTAGTATAAACCATTAGTATTTATTCGCAACTTCTTTGACTTTAAGCAGTTTTCTATCTAAAAATGTCAAGAAGTATTTAAAATGAGAGAAGGTGGCACATCCAACTGAAAATTTAACCCAAAATCCACTAATGGCGTAGCATCAAGATTTTTGCACTTTTTCCACGAATTCAAACTTATTTTAACACCTGTAAGCCCGTACACACTTTTCAAAGAAGCTTACAAGCGCTCTCTGACGTTAAGGTCTGGAAACTTGGAGGCCATTCCATAAGTGGAACTTCACTAATTACGCCAAGGTTTTACCAACTTTGCCGATAATTCTGGCGCATGTTCTCAAGGTATATATTATAGCTAGTCTCCAGCGTACGTTCTTTTTTCTACCAAGTAGAGAAAACCAACACCTGCAGCTGAAAAACAACCCCAAATCTTGAATGTACTGCCTCTATACTTTACCAGCTTAATGAAGTATTTTCGGTAGAGCGCTTTATTTTGAGGATGCCGCGCATAGTGTGTCCCATCTAATCCAAACAAAATGATTATGTTATCGTTGCAATTAAATTCATTGCATCCATTTATATAAAAAAAAATTAATAGAAAACCACGAAGTCTAGAAGAAATCAAAAACTGGAACGCAATAGGATATCGACGATTCCTTTTGTTTCACCAGAATATATGTTTTAAAAAATAAAGTTCATGACGACGTATTCTATGTATTTCTCCTTTTGCATTGCTCGTATAATATATTGTCATGTCCTAGAAATTTCAATGAAAGTATTTCCATTGCTCAAGATCTATTAGGGTCCTTCGTTTGGATATGGTAATGTCACATACATCGTTTATAATTTGTTACATTTAACTGCCAACACTAGTAATTCGAGCATTTTAACTATTTTTACTGCTTGCAAGTTTGCAAATGACCACATTTAAACAAGTCGGAAAACCGGAAGCTAGACGCTTCAGGTATAAAAGGTTTTCTGTTTCCCTATGTAAGGAATGATGAGTGCATGACAGTTCCGCGTGTATATAGTTAAATATTCAACAGTGCGTTATCTTTTAAAGACCTATTTACACAAAAAAAAAATGATCTGGAAAGCACTGTATTGATGATATGTGTAGTCAACCTTCACACTAGAAATTGAATATTAGTCGTAAATGTTACGAAGTTAACCTAAAACGATCAAAACTAAAGAGCAACTGGAAAATTTGAAAAGAGAGACAACTGATGAAAATCTCCATTTATATGTAAGAGCTAAACACTATTAAAACGTACCTGCGTTTTCTAAAAATTAACCTTATTTCTTCAGATATCATTAGCAAGATACTAAACTTAACCAAGATATTGGACGGTTGGTTTCGTTTCGTTCGCCATGGAGGCCATGGCAAACCTACATTTAAACATTTTGCCAGAAGCGCATTCCACAGTGTCAAAGCAGGACTAAATATGCGGGCGTTGATAGAGCATGAATATCCAGGAACTCGCTCAAAACGTCTCACCATAGGGTCAAAGCTCTTACTGTACAAGACTATGATCTTGCCAGTCCTTATGTATTCCTCGGAAACTTGGATTCTTAGCAAGAAAAATTACGAACTCTTGGCCGCGTTCGAGAGATGAATCCTCCGAAATGTATGAGCGATACCATGACCGTCCGGTTGTGGATAAAATCCGGCTCAATAGGTGGGCGCAAAATCGGGGTGTCTGGAGTTCCTTATTAAGGCAGGCCTAGACCGGATACCGGTTGTTGCCCCGTAGACGACGATGATGATTCGATTCCTGCATTAATTCCTTGGCATGCAGACGATAATCAATTGGTTCCCGCCTATGACATATGTACGTGTGTTAAAGGAATTGATTATTTATCCATATAGTCATGCAAAGCAGAATTGATTTGGAATATGAACAATTGGTTCTGCACGCATTCCGGTACCTACTGGGTAGGCTGTAACACATAAACACATACGCATTGGCACACAGCTGTCAGTGAGTGATCGAATTGAGATTCCTTTTCATCGAACTCGTGTCGGCAATGGACGTAATCATAAGACATGCAGTTGATTTTTTTTGTTCTTGAACAAAATGAGATTTGCCCCGTAAATATAATGTTTTTTAATTTTCAGCTACACAACATTAACTAATTAGTTTTATTGCTGATTTTTTTGCTTAAACACAAACGTGCAGCGTTGTGTTTGTTGTTTATATTTTTCCGGTGCATACGAATGATTGCAAGAAGTGGTCATAATATTAGCCTGGCAACAAATGTGCATCATTTATAGTACAGTTAGCAACCGCTTCATTAGGTGGTAACTGCCCATTTGACGCTGAATTAAGGCAGTGCTTTATGCCCCACGGTCGCTATAAAAATCAGTATACATATCTGGTTTTAAATGGCAAATATTTTAGTATTGTCCGCGTTATTGTAACTTACTCCTAGATGGCGCTGCGGCACATCAACCTATACGCCGCTCACCCAATCGCTATGAAAATATGAATGGTATAGATGTGGTTTTTACTACAAAATAGTTTGGTTCTGCCCACGAATTTATAAATTGCCCCTACAATGAATCAACTTATACAACTTTTGTCGTCATGGCAAATAATGACTGTTCTGAAAATAATTGAAAATTCCCCCAAGAAATCGGATAGGCATGCAAAGCAATTGCCAACCAGTAGAGCTACTGAAATATCTAAAGAACGATACCCACGACTGGAAACAGAACGAACCAGAGCTTCTACTTTAAGAGCTGCTTAAACCAAAGAAGAATAAGACCCACACCGAAAACATGACCGGTTCAGAACTTCTACTTCAAGTGCTGCTGAAACATCGAAAAAGCGAGATGCATAATTTAACAAAATGCGAATTGGAGCTTCCGCTTTAAGCGCTGCCGAAACATCTCAACAACATGGGGTACGAACTGCAAATCTTCGAGCTAAAGCGTCTAATTTCTGCTGCAATTTCAGAAAAGGCACGGAGTGACTTGGAGACTACAGTCAGAGTCCCTGCGAAATTGGCACAGCCAAGGTTTATACTTAGTACATGAAACGCCTGTCTAATATGTCTGCCGCAATTAAGGGGTGCGGCGCCGCAGTTCTAAAGCGTAACTTGACGCTAGAGCCCTTAAGCAGCTCTGCACGAGATATGGGAAACCACAACCACCTGGAAGCTACAAGGAGGCCAACCGTAAATAACCGGGCCGGGAGAACATCCCCCAAGAATTCTTCTGGTGCATATGCGTCAGACAGTCATTCCAATTCCGATGGTACAAGATAACCTCCAGTGAGCTTCGTGGCAAGGTCCATTTCAGATGAGTCCCATTGCGGATCGCCCTCCTCGAGTATAGGGGAATGAAGTGGAAGCGCATGGGTATCATCTTATTTGCTTACTTTTGCAAGTACACGAAAAAAATCCGCGGTTTTCGCAAATATATTTTGGCAGAAAAGCACCTGCTGGGTTCAGCTAGTTCTAAATAAAATAATATGTATGTATTGTATTATGGGAAAGATTTAAACAATATTTAAGAGAGGTAAGATAATGCCCGTCGTACTCACTCATGCTACGTTGTATTTGAAAATTTATAAAATGCAGTAGACTTTCGGTCCTGTCCAAATCTGTTTGGGGGAAACCAACTCCGATTATATGAAAATGAGCATTTACAATGGATTTCATGTTTGCATTTTTAATATTAAATGTAATAATAATAATCGTTGGCGCAACAATCCAATCGGATCAGGACCTTGAAGTATGTTAGAGCACTTCATTCAAGATGGTAACGGTACACTACAGAATTACAGTACAATATAGGAGGCAATGCGATCAGCAAAAAATGTTCGGTTCACCTTTGTTTCAAATTTTCCTGCTTCTCACCATCTATTATATCTCGCCAACTTTTAAGAAGTAGTACAGTCGATCCTGGTTATAAGAAAGTTAACGGAGTAGGTGTCATTATTTCTTATATAGAGTTTTTTCTAACACCCAAATTGTCTTATACCCAGTTTTTTTTCATCCGAGTTTCTTATAAGGAGGTTCTAGGTTAAAAAAGAAGTGGTTTTATATGAATGTGTGTGTATTTAATTAGATATGCGTTATGTAAAAATCAATAAATTAATTACATTATTTGGGAAAAATCGGTGACTTTCTTCTATTCCCCAATCGATGTTGCGACGACAAATCTGTAAATACTGTACAGAGTATCGAATGCTGCTGGGTTGCTGCAAAGTCCCCAATGCGTTTTTAGCTTCTTTTTATAAGATACTTGCAACTGCTTCTTCAGTGCCAGCATTTTCGCTGTTGTGAGCATACTGTGTAACAATTTCTTCATCCGTTTTGTGCTCAGTTACTAAAACTACACTGTCGACATTGAGGAAATCTTCAGAAGTAGGAACTTTTGGCGTAGGTGGTAGATGGGTAAGAACTGTGGACCACGTTGTTTCCAGCATTGTTTCCTCTATAGGTTCGATAGTCGAACCTCAGCCGTAAACTGATCAAGAATGTTGAAAAAACTGGACTTTTGGAAACAGTTTGAAATGGTGGTGGCTATCACATCATACCATACATTTCGTGCAAATCTCATGGCTTCAAGAAAGGACACTCCTGGTAATTCCAATGTGCCCTCTAGTTTCCTTAGCATGCGGTTTACTAGCGCTTTCCTTGAAATTATGTATAATATTTTGGTCCAAAAGTTGCATTTTGCTGCTGATACTGGCAGCGAGAAACTGAATTTTGACATACTTTAGTTCTGGTAAGTTGGTGTGGACCGAGCATTTGTCTATGAACAACATGATCTTCCGCTTCTGGAGTTTCATTGATCAGTTAAGGCCCTTTATCCGCTCGATGAAAAGTTCCCGTGTCATCCAAGCTTATTTGCTATTTTTGTAGATGATGGGGAGATTGTTGTCCCTTGAAAACACCTTGGTGATTTAGACTAACCAATGAAAAGCAGGGAGAGTTTGTCTGTGCCAGTCGCATTGGCACATAACAGTAAAGTAACATGCTCTTTGCTGGGCTTACCCCCGTGCCACTCCTCATTTCTAAAAAAAAGCCGTTTCATCAGCGTTATAAATATAGTCTCGAGAGCAGAGTTGGCAAAATAATGATCATTGTTTGGAATATGAGGGATCCTAAGCCTACATCCACTTGATGTTGCACCGGGGCAAATGGAGAGCAACTTACTTCCATGTTTTTGGTCCATGGACCCCTTGTTTGGGGCATAGCACCCAAGCATTCAAAAAGACGGACTGACGGTTTCGTCCAGGGTAGAGGAAACTCATCGGACGCCGCCTTACCTTTTTCGGTCACACTGCTCCCAGGATAGAGGTGAGGCAGCGCCCTGGATGAAACCATGATTATGCATCATGGTTATGATTACGATTGCGATTATAATCAGAAATGAGTGTGATTTTGTGATTACACGATCGTAATTATAATCACGGGCCATGAATATGATTGCATTCATGTAATCATGAAATCGTAATCACCGTAATCATGATCATGGGATCGTATGAAATTACCGTAGTTACCATTAGAATAGATGTTGTTTGTGCTCTGTGCAGATGCTAACTGGTTTGCAAATATTTTAATTAACAATTGAGTGGATTAGATACAATGGGGGAAGTAAGTAAAAATTGGTTTAGTTGTTGATTGAATTTATGGATGCATGAGTTTGAGAGTTATGCAACTTGAAATTGGAACTGTTTTTAAGGTTTTATGGTGATAAATGACAAAGCCGTTTCATGACTAATTTATTGAAAGTAACTGAAAGTATATATAAAGACATGATTTTTTATTTATTTGAAAAAAGGATTTCATTGCGGAGGCGGCCTCTTTGCTGGGACAATTTATTTTTTAAGGTTTTGTGTGAATCCCTCTACATATAGCAAATGGCGTCATTTTGTGTTGAGTTTGAGGGTGGAAGCCCCCCCATTTTTGAAGCTGATCTTATTTCTGATATTGGGTGAAACATATGAGAGCGAGCGATCTATACATTGCATTGCTAATTGCTATTGATACTAACAATTTGTTTTACCCGAAATTTCTCCCTAATACACAAAATCGGGTAACATCTTTAGATCAAGCAAAATGTTTAGATCGATATGACTCAGATAGGACCTATAAGATCTTATCGAAATGACTTAATTATTATTACTTGACAATAACTGTAGTGATCGTGACAACGAAATTCGATAATTGTGTTTGTGGTTGCAGTACCAACGTAGATTTATGCGCATGTGAATCCACCATTTCGGCTTGCTGTGAATATGCTCGTAGATACATATGTATGTGCCAACAAATTGCAAACAACGCTTGACGGTACGCATATACATGACCCGAAATTGGCTATGGGATCGATTGCTTTCCAATTGTAGGAATACACATAATACGTACATATCTACGAGCCTGTCAATAGCAAGTCGAAATGGTGAATTCAAATTCGGACAAATATACCAATATTTTCAATTTAGAAACTGTCGTGAAGTACGGATCAGATGGAAAAATTTGACTGACATAAGTAGGTACATCGATTTGTCTGCCTGATATCGATATCGATTTGTCTGCCAGACGCAGACACTTGTCTGACAAATGTTTGTCGCAGAGATTTGTCTGAAGCAAATGATCATTTGAAACATGCCTGTTGTCTGAGGCAAGCAGAGGCAATTTCCTACACCAGATATAATTTAATAATAGTGGTTTTAATACGCATATCCTGTCAATATTCACATTTAAATCGTAATAAAATTTGTAGCAACCGTTAATTGTTTTCTTCGCTTTTGCTGCAGTACAGGTACTGGAAGCGGGACTGCCTTCGACTTTTGTTACGTGAACTATTGAACTGGTTCTACTCCAGTGGTGAAGCTTGCATACTACACCATGATTTTTTTTATCGACCTCGACTCCAGTCTCCAATTGCCACTTTTTCAACACCATAGATCCGCCCAATACTTTCAATAGTTTTCCCAACATCTACGCTTTTGATGGCTTGTAGCTTTTCTTTAAATAATATAAGAATCGTTTTAAGTTTCTTCAACAACATTATATATCCCGACATAAATAGAAACCTGTACAAAAATGTGCCACCTCACCATAGCACCATAGCACCATAGCACCATAGCACCATTGATATAAAATTTCGTAGAAAATGAGGATTCCCCGAAAAACGTTTGGTCTGTACGTGCTCGGATCAAGCAGAGCTTGGTTATTCGGGAGTTCACTGTAAAAATAATATGCAACATAAAAATAAGTAAGTGCTTATCAATTAATACCACTTTTGGCATATGGAAATAAGTTCAAACGTAATCTTGAATGCTTTTATTTGCACAACAGATACGGTTATTCAAGCCTTAAAAATCAGAAGGTGATCGTTAAAAGTTCTTTTTTTTCGAGAAACCAAACAAAGTACATGATGTCGTCGCATTCTTATTCCGCCGAATGATAGCCACCAGGTGAAGCAATATAAAAATAGAGTGATTGGTTTTTTGTTTTAAGACCGGATCTAGCACGTATTAGGTTGTTGCAAATGAAATGGCCGTTTTGGTACTAAAATTTAAAACGACTGTAAAGCTTACAAAAATTTATTTATTTGATCAAAATAGGTGCCAGTCGACTCAAAACACTTCTCCCAATGAGATTCAAGAGCATGTATGCCAGTTTCGTAGAAGTCCAACTGTCGGGTATTGATAAATTCGTCCCAAATTGTTTTTCCGCCAAAAAATTTTCCAAATGCTTAAAAAAGTGGTAGTCGGTTGGCGAAAGGTGCGGTGAATATGGTGGATAAGGCAGAGTCTCATACTGCAATTCGTGCAACTTTTGAACCGTTGTTCGGGATACATGAGCTCGTGCATAATCGTGAACGCGCGTGAATCACCATCTCTGTTGACCAATCTCGGTCGTTGTATACTCAATTTCTGGTGCATTTCCTCGAGTTGGGCACAGTATTTATGTGCATTTATCGTTTCTCCAGGTGCCAAAAAAGAATAGAGGATAACTCCAGCTGTAGACCACCAAACAGTCTCCATTACCTTCTTCAGATGGAGGCTCGGTTTCGGCATATGCTTCGGTGCCTCATCAGCATCTAGCCATTGTGCTGATCGACGCCGATTGTCGCATAATATCCAATTTTCGATACATGTCACTATTCTGTGCAAAAAGGGGTTGATTCTGTTGCAGGAGAGTAAAGAACTGCAAATGTCCATTCGAAGCGCCATATTTTGCCCCGTAAGGGCTTGCGGTACCTATTTATCGAGCTTTTTCACCTTTCCAAGTTGTTGCAAGTGCCGGGAAACTGTTGAATAGTGTACGCCCAGTTCCTCTGCAATGTCCCTCACAGACTGACGTGTATCGGATTCGCCTAACACAGGTAGCTCGTCGTTACCAATCGATGGTCTTGGATATCCATGTGGCTCAGTTTGAAGGTTTACGTCCCCTGACCTGAATTTTTCGAACAACCGCCATATGGTTCGGTCGCTTACTGTATCAGCTCCAAATGCGCTGTTAATGTTCCTGGTCGCCCGCTGCTTTATGACCGAGTTTAAACTCATACAGAAAAAGAATACGTTTTTGGCTCTTTTCCATCATTTTTTCCTTTTCATCCACTGTTATTGCAACGATGGTCAAAACTGAAATGACTCCTTGATTAAATGTAGGAGTATTTATACTTCATTATCCGACACCAATACTGACGGTGGTTTGATACACAAAAATCGCAACTAACTTCACTTGATTGCCAAAACGGCCATTTCATATGCAACAACCTAATAGTTTCTACACTCACCATTCTTGATCAAGGCTGCGTTCTACTGCAGAAGCTATAACAGAATATCAACACCCAGAAACCAGAAAAAGGAAGGGAAAGTTTCCCCTTGTGGGCGGCTCCTGAAACACATTGTTATGATAGGTTCCTTACCAATAACAATAAGGATCTTTCTTCATTATTCCACACGTAGTCATACCATAGTCAACTGCTGTCAATTTCGTTTTGATTCGCTGTAGTTGAAAGGATTTAGGCCGGCAATTTTGGCCCGGATGTTACCATCCCAGCCCAGGTTTTCTGGTAAGCATGCAATCAAGCGATGGTTTGGGAATCTACCAACAATTCGACTTCATTCCGCTCATGTCAAGTCGATCGGTGAAAATTTTCCTCGTGGGTGTCCGCACTCTTTAAAAAGGACTGACAACCGGATTGATTGCCAAATGGAATCACAACGGTGTGGGTGAATTGGTACATTCCTGGTATCTCTCTAGGAATACCAAAGAAAACCAATGAGAATCGTTCTCTTCTTCTTCATCGAAGTAAGTTACCAGTTACGTTTGTACAAATTGGTAATAGCTATGAGAAGGAAGGGAAGACAGACCGATCTACATATAATCGATGAAGCTACCAATAACGTCCCCAACATATATACGTATGCACTCCTGATAATGAAATTAGAGTGTTTACTTGTGCGATGCAATTTTTCGACCCTCTTGCAGTTCAACTACTAGGCAACCCAACTACATCATTCTTGATCTCGATTTTTTTACAATAATGTATTCCTCTGGAACGAACGAATAAAGGGGTGGAGGAAAGCTAACTTCAAACAAAAATTATAAGTTGTAGCTAAGATAATTGACGTGAATATTCAAAAACAAAATTCGGCTCCCGAAATATGGCTGAATGGGAAATAATTGTGTAAGCTTTATTTCATTTAAGTTTGTAGGTCTGAAAAGTTGCCTTGAATTGAGTTTATAGAGACAAAAAAACGATGAAATTAGTGAACTCACTTTACCTTCGCATTATAAGTTCTCTTGAAAGGCAATTTCAACAAATCGCGACCAAAATCCATCTCCATTTTAGATGTAATAATAAATTAGCTTTTGCTTTAATTTTACTGGAATTACATAGAAGAAGAAATATCTTTGTTATAAGATGGAATACGATGCTATTTATTCCAAATTTTATTTAACAAATATCAATACGTCATTAAGCTAAATATCATATCAAAGTGCACATTGAATTTTTCCGGAATGAATCTCAAGCGAACAAAATTTATAAATTTGTCAAACGCAAAAGCAATTTTCATTTTTTCATTGATATAAGCCAAATACGACTCCATTTTCAAAAAACGGCTGTGGGTTTAGTCGCTACCCCAAAAGGCGTATCCCGAACTCAGTTACACCTCCATGGTAGGCGTTCTTCAGCAGTTGCGTTCTGAGATACTTTCTCAGCACTGAGATAGACTTCGCCATACAGAGATACACCTCTGTATGTACAACACATTCGTTAAAGGCGATATCTCGCTTCTGTTTTGCTTTTACATATGAATCCAGGGTGCACTGTGTTGGTGTGCTCGCGCTGGCAACAGTTTATGAATTGGAAAGTATTTAAATTCTCAGTTGGTTTCTACATATTTTCTTAATTTTCCTGCAAATGGCTAACATTGCAAATATGTGTTATCTCAGTTGTCAATAAGGATGATGTGAAGTAAAACTGAAATGACATTTCTGCTGTAGAGGAATGGCTTTGTACATATATGGATGAGGAATTGTTATTTTTTTATTTTTATATTACGAATAAGAAAGCATTTCCACTCTCTACGGGAGTAGAAAACAGGAAAATTTATATCCGGAAAATTTCTTCGGGGAGTACAGGAAGATGAATGGTAGTTTTTATGCGGTCAGTGGTCCACTGCTGTAGTCGTGTAGTTTGCTAATTTTCTGTCATTAAGCTAAAGGGAATATGGGAACTTCTTCAGTAAGTTCGTGGGGGTTGGCTTTATCATTTATCTGGATTATAAGTCCAGAGATTTTGTAAATGTTGTCTACCCTATGAAGCTATCGCTACTTTAGGTGTAATTTCTGCAGCCAAATTATCGTCAGCTGGAAAGATCTTTCCGTTGCGGCTTCTTGATAATGGGCGTGACACTATAGCTGCCATGGATGTTCTTATTTCGGATGCCATCATAGCAAACAAGGTTATTGATCCACTAATCACTCACTGAAGGTAAAAATCGGGTGTGTCCTCTGAAATCTTCCGTCAACATGGATTTTGTGATCAAAGTCGTGTTACCCTGGATTTTAGAAGTTATATATGCTCAATATGCGCTTTTTGTTTTAAAGGGGTGATTTTTAGTTTGGAATTTTAATTAACTTGTCTCGAACATTCCCACCCTTGATGATAATGTCGACAAAGTTGACAAAATACATATTTTTACAGCAAAAAAAAAACAGTTTTAGAATTTATTTTTGTGAAACAAAACACTCACAGAGATTTTATTATATATGTATAATCTACTGCAGCCTTTTAACCCCCAACTACCACCCCTTGCCCCACAAAGTGGTTTAATTACTAATGTAAGCATTATTTCGCTTAAAACCGTCCATATGTGACCTAAAATGGTGACATAAAGTATTTTGAATGACGCAATCAAAAATCCTTTAACGATGTATTTTATAATTTATTGGTACGTTTCAACCATTGATTGTGTACTGGGGCTAAACGGGTTCGGACAGACAGGGCAAACGTTGCTGGATAGCAATGACCGTTGTTATTTCCGAACCTAGTCTACACACACCTCCCAGTTGGTAGCGCGGAATAAACCCTAGTCAACCTGGTGGTGAACTAACGTGAGCAGGGAAAACGACGACGACTTGGCATGTCGATGACTTATGATTTGGCTGTGATATTCTGCCACTTTAGTACATGAGAGTGACATCTCGTGGAAACGGCTTTCAGGTAAATGTTACAGTTGCCTCCGTCTCGATAACAACCTTGGCAAGCCTGCAAGTTCGTTCAAAGCTATGGCACTATTAAGTTGGTAGTGCAGGCCCAGTTGAGATGGACTCCTGACTAGCTCCTGATCCCGCCTCTGAAAGCAAATTCCCACAAAGATTAGGAGTGGGTGTCAACCCACGTGTGATTTCCTTGCTTGCATTTACAATCACGGGTATCATTTAAGGCGACTGCACTTTCTAGCGGAGATTGCGGCTTGCAGCTGGGACCCAAATTGATATGACAACAACAACAAAAAAAAAAGAAACATGACGACAATAGCCAAAATTTTTGGAAGGAACAGCAATACACCACGCTCACCGGTTCTGGTAGCTAAAGTGGGAGATCCCACTATAAATCCCTTTCCAAGAAGCGCCAAGTTACGACGGTCACTTACTGAAAAAGTAGAAAGGCCCGCTGTTGCAAGGGTGAAGGCGGCTGGAAGTGAAAAAAAAAACCATAGAGGTTAAGATTCCACGCGACCAAAAAGGAGGTATGCCATCGAACTCGAGTTCGCAAAAAAGGGCCATGAGAAAAGATTGCAAATTCCGAGCTACGTGACACCCTTTTGTCCAAAAAAAGGGTGGCGAACTCTCCAATCAGGCGGAAATGCATGTCATCTCACCAGAGAGGATGGACCTCATCAGAAAGACAAGAGTAGAGAGAGGAAAACTACTCAAGAAGTATGGTAAATGAAGGCGACTACAATCGGCCGAAACATATGCATGGATGATAAAAATGGCATAATGGAAGAATAATTGCTGGACCTTATTGTACACCGGCGAAACTCCTGGATGATAGCCGAAAAGAGCCTGAGGGAAAAAGCACAGCTCTAGTGTGCAAAACGCAGTGCCCTCATACTGCTAGAGGGGAACAAAAAATCGAAAAAGGAGGCGAGAGGAAGGCAGCGGAAGTCCGCCGACGAAGATTCAGCAGAACGAATTCCGCGAGGTGGTAACCAAGTGGACCAAGCAGCGTCAAAAGCAGGAGAAAATTCAGCAACAACAACCTAAGTTGAATAGCGACAGTAGTGGCTCCACTGTGACAAAGTCGCAGTCGACTATAACATCAACGTCAAAAAAGAAGAAGGAGCAAACAAGGGGATTATGGTCAAATCGAATGAAGCGAGTTCTTGCGCGGAAGTTCTTCAAGAAGTGCACAACAACGCCAAACCGCAAGACCCTGGGGTAGACGTTAAATCTATCCGGCTGACTCGAACTGGCGATATACTTGTAGAGCTTGGGTCGAACACTGAAAAGAAGAGTACCTTCTTAGCTCAAAACATTCTAGGCAGGAAAGCCGTGGTTTCCAGCCTAGAATGCATGTGCACCCTTAAAATAGGAGATCTGGATTGTCTCACCAATACACAAGAAGTAGAAGACACGATAAAAAGGGATTACCCAGATGCGTCTGGTAATCAGGAGGACAAAAATTGATCATTGTCACTGTCCTTGAGAAGACAGCGAGCCAACTTCTCCATTGCGGGAAAATAAAAATCTGGTGGATTATTTGCAGAGTCAGCCGAAGGGCAGTTCCAACCCGCTGTTTTAAATGCTGGACATACGGACATATAGCAGGCGCTTGAAAGAGACAGGGCAGAAGCACTTTTTGTTACAAGTGTGGCGAACCCGGGCACAAAGCGTAGACTTGTAATTCGTCGAAGTACTATCTCCTTTGCAAAGACCGAGGTCTGCAGAAGGAAAATATGGCTTATGTTCCTGGTTCTAGGCGTTCTCAAGTCTTCAAAGAAGAGTTACAGGAAGCAAAAAGGCAATCACCACCAACCACATCCAGCAATCAAAAATCCATAGGAATGCAACTGCTTAACCCTGATGGTGCAGCTGGTGTGAAAAAGAAGAACTGACTTGTTGCTTTTCAGTGAACAGTACCGAGATAGGACCTCACCATCGTTGTATGCCGATATATCTGGCGCTGCTGCCATCTGGGTGAGAGACACGGCTAACTTGCGAGTGTAGGCCCATACGCGAGGGGACGGCTTCGTTCGGGTTCTTTGTGCGGAAGTTACGTTTTTCAGCGTTTACCTCACCCCGATCGATTTACAAGCTATTCGGAATGGGTTCGCCGTCTTGCAGAATGAGATTAGAAACACCGATGGAAGAATTCTAGTTGTAGGAAACTTTAGCACCAGAACAATCTAAAGGGACGCACCTCAACCAGATTTACGAAGTGCCCAGATTTTGAAGAGACTCATTGTCCCAAATACCGGCAGCACTCCGACATTCCGATGACATGGTTGCCTCACGTAATGTCTGCGGTCCAACGATGGAAGAAGATTTCATGGCCAGTGATCATTAGTACATTTCTTTCGAAGTGACAAACGACTCTTTCCAATGTTCTGCCGTCCGGCAAACATCCGGCGGAACGGCGCAAATAGAAGAACTTCAACAGAATTACTAGTTCATTCAAGGTGGTTGAGGCTTCCGAATCCGCAGGGCTCTTCTCCTATACTGAATAGGCCTGGCCTGATGTAATGTGTCAAACGTGTCCAGGTTATAATCGTGGACGCTTCATGGGGGCGCGGGGGTTGGTTGGTGTTTTAGAAGGTAGTCTGTCTGAGACGGGTGTCCAGCACTTTGTGCGTAAACGCATTTCACCTCCCTACCCAAAAACTTCATTGAGTACTAGAATCTGTAAAAATTAAGAAGCACTGTAGCCGTCCGGAAATTAAAACTCGCAGAAATTAGAAAATTACGCGGGGAGTTGAGCGTCAGCCTCCCAATCTCGCTGTTCTGGGATCCCAGCCGTCATAGGTGTCTGTATTCGTGTGTGTTTGCCTCGCTGCTGTGAGCGTATCACTTGTACAGCGTTAAGTGATAGTAAAACTGAAGCACAATCCGACTGTGTGGATACTCTATATTCCACCAAGAAATAAACAGGAAACACAATGCACAGCAATCTATTTGCATGCTTACATTTTTCCCAGATGTGATCACACTTCTATTCATTTTCTTTGGGTAGGGAAGGTGAATATGTCTACGCACAGAATGTTCGACTCCTGAAATGACATCAGATAACTAGCCCAAAACCATGTGATACGTTACTTCATGTTAGCCTTCACTTTGTTTCGCTTTGGTGAGCCTTTAAATCAGGGAATTCCGTTCACCAAAGGGAGGAAAGAGGAGAAAGGGAACCATTATTTTAAAGAACTCACTGCCGTCCTAGTCCTTCAATCAATCGACCTCAATCTTCTTCGGGGAATAAGATCCCGAATGTAATTTGTGTATTACTATTATTGTCACTTCAATATGCCATTTCTTCTTTGCGCGTGCAACGACAGGTGCCGCAACATCGTCTGCATAAGTAACCAGGCGCGACTCTTCTGGTATGTCGAGTCTTATCAGCTAGCCGTGCGAGGCCTTCCAGAGGTTCGGTCCTAGGATGAGTCCATGTGCTACTCCCGCCGAAATCTTCATTCTCTTCTGGTCCTTTAGCGTCAGATAATTCCAGTCCTCGTTGATATCAACGTCCACGACAGTTTCCACTCGGACTTCCCATGGAGAGGTAATTCATTTTGCTAACGGTTTGCTTATCTGGATTAAGCGTTTATCAGTCCTCGAAATTATTGCTAATGCTAGAGTCAAAGTCACTGACAATCTGAAATAAATGTTCCCCCACTTTCCTACTCCTTGTGATTTTCTTTGCAAATTATTTTTTACATTATTAATTCTTTGAATAAATTATACACAATTTTTTTGAAATGTGGCCAAGGACCTTATTTTTAAGGTTTTGTGTAAAACAAGTTTAGAGCGCTGGGCTTTCGTAGCGAAAGGTCGTAGTTTAAGTCTCGCCGGTAGCAGAGGGATTTGTTATCGGGGCTGAATATCGCCGTCGACTCAGCTGTGGAAGGGTACCTGAATAAAATTGGGGTAATAATCTCGGGCGAGCGCAATGCTGACCACATTGCCTCCTATGGTTTACTGAAGTGTACCGTTACGGTCTTAAATGGAGTGTTCTAAAACACTTCAAGGCCCTGATCCAATATGGACTGTTGCCTCAACGGTTATTATAATTTTAATACAGGTTTAGACCAAATATCGGCTGTTGTGCCAGTATCAACCCGAAACTGGTTTCGCGTCTACCAGTGCAAGGCTTACAAAAATACAAAAGCACAGTCCCGCAGGAAGTAGAGGAGCGTTATCCAAAGCTCATCATTTTATTGGTGGCAAGCTCACGGTGTCCACTGGTTCAATTTTGTAAATGGTATGCCCACTGGCAGATGTCGAAATTCTCGGTTGTTATATCGAGTCTAAATTATTCGCAGGATTCTTTCTGGTGAGTGTGCCTGCTCCCAGACTTGCCTATTAGTCCTGTGGAAATTAGGTGATGTTATGGTTAAAAGTGAAATGAGCATGTTACATTACCGTATACATTATATTACATTCAATCCTGTGAATCATACATTACGATAGCAAAATTTTAAAGATTCAAAGCGGAGAAATAATTAATAAATTTCTCAAATGCAAGTGAATTCAGAGCAATATCGTAGATGCAAACTAACCTTCAGAACTTATTAGTTTCCGTGAATGAAATTCTGATTTATTGAAATAGGTAGCTCGGCGCTTTAGGTATGGAAAATTTTGTGTATTTCTTATTTGGGATCGTTTCGGCGATCGGCAACGAAAGTTGAATGCAGCTGGTATTTCCTAAAGTATACTAAATAAGATACATTAAACCATTTACTGATGCCGGTGCTTCTTTTGCCTTTGCTACCAATCTGTTAATGATGGTAGGATTTTCACCAACTTCTCCAGTATCCTAATTATATTAAGGCCTATATTATCGCACAGCCTCGTACTTCCAGAATGAACTTAAAGAGGGTTCTCAGTAGATCTAAAAAATATCATAATCTACTATTACCGAATTTAATTGAACAGACATTGGGATCGAAACTACTTGGAAGCTGAAATGGCATATGAAGACATCATAATCATTTGTTTTTTTTGAAGATTTTTGGTTGAGTTTCGAAGAATGAACCCTTGATTTAAGTAGTTCAAACACTATCGGTAAAACAAGGATCTGTTGCAAAAAGTGATAATCGGGAGATTTCATTTAGTACCTCACATAGCTATATTTGGAAAAAAATGAGCTTCCGTTTATATAATTAATATAAAATGATGTCATTCACTCTATCCACAGCGTTTCAAAAGCCTTTCCTAAATTTCGTGTCCATTTGTAGAATGGTTTAATTTTAAGTACAGCAATAGTGATTGATCAAATCTATTACAGTATTAATTAATGCATAGCATTTAAAATATCTATTTGTAGATGCTTTTTGCCATCTACAGTTAAATTGCCAGCCTGATTTCGTTAAAATGCAAGTGCGAAAAAGGTGGTGCACATGATATTTCGTAACGTACGCCCAGCCGATACTTGCGCTAATTTACATAAACTCCGAATAACGAACCTGTAGTTAAGGGTACATAAAAGACGAAATAGAATTAATAGCGGAGCCCCGAACTTGATGCAGGTCTGACTCAGTCCAGACGATCTTCTTATCAAAGGTAATGCCGATTCAGAAAGATATTAGCATAGAATCACGTTTCAAATATAAAGCATACATAACAAGCAAAATCCTACAGGATTTACCTGTCAGGTATGGACTGCCTCAATTCACTTTATCACACAGAGGACCAACACGATCCCCTAAGAGGTGATATAATCCAAAAACGACCATCCACGCGATTTACATTCATCGCATGCCACTTTAAGGGCCAAATGGACATGGGTTTTAATATGTCGTACATGAGTCCTGGTCGGACTTATAATTCTTTTATCTCACAAGACATGTGTTAACTGCTTGGAGGGAATTCGTTCGGATTCGATGTATCAGTTCATTCATGAATCCATGAAATCTGTAGGACTTGGTATTTATGGAGGCAACCACAACAATAGCAACAAATTCCACCTCTAGCTCCATTCAGATCGTTTCCATTTTTGGAAGCCAGGGGCGATCGACTGGGATAAGGAGGCGTCTAATAGGAGCCCGAAGGAGACGATCTGAATATGAAAGGCACCGGAAACGGGGCGAATTCCAGGTCGAATTAGATCAAATGCCGATAGCGCCAGTGAGCGCCTCAATGATACCTTCAGTGCGATCGATCGCATCTCGTTAACGAGGAGGCCCTTCGAGTCAATTTGGGCGAGTAGAAGGTGTCCATGTGGGAATTGTGATCCGACCATGAAGTATTGCCAGAACAGGAAATTTTTCCGGGAGAAAACGCCAAGAATTGAAGAAAAGTGAAATATCGAAAATTATCACGAAAAACACAATTTTCAAAGAATTAAACAAGTCGGGAAACCGGAAGCTAGACGCTTTAGGTATGAAAGGTTTTGTGTATTTCTTTTATAAAGAGACTTGAGTGTGCATTTGTCCCATTAGTATGTAGCAGGTAATATATGCATATATTATGAGAGAATATCCACTTTCAAATGATATTGACATTCAAAGTCTTGAAATTGCACAGAAGCGACCGCGACCTATTGTAACTTTATTAGTAAAAGTGCGATTTTCACCAAATTTTGTAGGATCATGCTCTATGCTGTAGCCTACATGCAAAACTTCGTAATTCTAGGATGAACTTAAGAGGGGTTTTCCCGTCAATTACTAAAAATTATAGTAATGTACTATTATTAACTTTATTTGAACAGGTATCGGTATGGAGGTATTTTAGAGCCGAGGCACCATACACTAACAGCTCCTTGATTTTTTTTCCGATTTTTCGGTTGAGTAGTTTCTGAGAATCGGTCCGTTAAAAAATTATCATTTTCAACCCCCCGGAATCCCCACCTTTCTAACAAATGTCAAAACTAAGACCGGATTCGAAAAGTAGCAACTGAGACCTTTAATTTGATACACTGCATGACCATATCTGATGAAAAAAAAATTATACCTCCCTTTTGCATGTATGGGGACCCCTCCTTAAATTCGACGTAAAAGGATGTAACTCACTATATGCGTCAGCGTTCACAGTTCCCACCTTTCTACCAAATTTGGTGTAAATCGCTGTAACCTACTCCGAGAAAAATCCGTGTGACGGGCAGACAGACAGACAGTAAACTGATTTTAATAAGGTTTTGTGTTTACACAAAACCTTAAAAAGCCCTTGATGCGTAATATTTTGGCATTCATTAAGTTATAAATGAACCACCCGACACATCCCAATACAAAAGAATTCAGATACAACTAATTTATTGATGTTTGACACAACACGCAACAAATTGCTCCGGAGATGTTTGTGCATGGGTATGCTTATGGGCAGACCAGTTAGATGGGAACAAAAGGTTCGCCCGTGGATAAAAATTCGGTTGCGTATAGCAATGCCCGTGACGAAAAGGGGGTGAACAGTCGAGCGGAAAAGGCAACATACATAAATAACTCTAGTTCAAAACATGAAAGAAGAAGAACAGGGGAATGAGATCGAATCAACAGATCAGCAAAGTCCGAAAAAGGACTCCGTTCGCGAAAAAAGTGGAGCACGTAAGAAGAACGCCTGATGTTTCCGCCGGAATTCACGTAGCCGTGACTCCAGGAAAAGGGAGTGGCAATGTGAAGGTACCACCTAGGAGGAAGGTAGAATCGAGGTGATCATAATCTCCAAACGAGGTGAAATGTCATATAGACAGATCCTATTTCATCAATATCAACGGTACTAGGGGGTTTGAGAAAGAGGACTTTATGTTGGAGCTTATCAAATCCAAGGATGTGATCGTTAGGGACGAAAGTCAACATAAGGACTATCAGGTCGAAGATATAGATGAAATCACCACGCGAGGTCTTAGAAAAGTAGCTCGATCTTTTTCGGACTACAAGAATCAGTGGTGAAAACGTTAAGGAAAGTCTACTACAAGGCACAAATCGCAATAATCACTCTACCAGTTGAGGCAGCACTTAAACTGTTAGCACCAGAAGGTGGCATTGAAACGATGCTTTAGATTCCTTGGTTTCAGTCAACGACTGTGAAGCTGACTCAAATAACCCACTATGCAAAGGGAAGGAGTGTGTGAACCATTACCATATTCTAAGCAGTAGTAGGCGCCCTGAATTCAAGAGGTACAAACCAACCTCAACCATTGCCAGGTGACGTATGATCTACTATCGCAAACCATCTGCGGGAAAAACAATGATGTGGCCATAATTCGTGACCCATATCGAAATCAAGGCGGTGGCATTTGGGTTAAAGACCAAATGGGCTAAGCAGTGCTATGGGCTTGCGGAGAACAAGCCTTTCAGAAAATAATGGGACACCTGGATCAAGGCCTCATCAGACCGAAGGTGAAAGAAGTTCCCATCTGCAGCTACTTTGGTCCATTCAGCGCTAGACTTGCAGAGTATAATAAGATGCCGATAATTATAGCAGGTGACCTTAATGCATGAGCGCCTGAATGGGGCAGCTGGACAACGAATGTTAGAGGACATGTTCCCCTGGAAGCATTCGCGGAACTGCACGTGGTAGGTGCAAATGTTGGGTGTTTTAGCCAGTAAAGTCGCTTCGTAAGTTAGTGGGCATCATACTCGTAGCGACCATCAGGCAATCTGCGTGGATATCAAGGGCTTAGCTTGAAAAAGAGCTCTCGTTGAGTGCCGGGTGATTTGCCAGGCTAGACAATGAAAGCTTTTGAAGGGATACTTTTCCATCATATCCCTGGAAGTTGCGGCCAGAGAAAAAGTAGCCCAAATCACCCGATGGGTGGTGGAAGCATGCGAGGTAATTATACCCAAAAGATGACTGCTCCTCAGGAGGCAACCCAAGTACTGGTGGAACAACGAAATTGCAAGTTTGCGGCCCAAAGATTCAGGTGAATACTCAGTAGCGACAGTTGAGAGGAGACATACAGGAAACTGCATGGCCATTCAGAGAAGTAAAAAGAACAGCTTCAAACCGTTGTGTGAGTCTGCCGGTATAAGCCATTGGGGTAGGGCCCACAGAGTGGTAACGAAAAATCTGCGAAGGTCGCCTCAGGGCTCGCGCCTCCTGAAAGAAAATCCTCTCGCCATGTTTCCTCACCACGAATACAGCATAAGGCAAACAGTTATGCAGCTTAACGAGGTCATAATACCTCCAGTATCTGTAGAAAAGCTACGGCGGCAACAAAGCCCCAGGTTTGGATAGCTCCCCTAGCAGAGCTTTGAAGCTGGCGGAAAAGACTTGGTCTGACATTTTTGTTACCACCTTCGAGGCGTGCCTAAAAAAAGGAATATTCAGTGGAGAAAGCAAAAATCAGTGTTGCTTCCCAAACACTATAAGCCATCTGGAGAATTGGCATCATATCTTTGGATATGCCTGTTAGATACAATGAGGAAGATGATGGAGAGAGTCATCTAGAACAAACTCCAACCAATCATCGAAAACAGTAATGGCTTGACTGTGCGCCAGTTTAGTTTTCGGTGCGCCCAGTCTACGTGGATCCAGTAAGCATGATGGTGAATCTGGCGCTCCTGGAGGCTGATGTGCCCTGTGGGCATTGGATGTCAAAAAGCATCCAACTCCACAACTGGAACCAAATTAAAGGGACGTTTGTTAGCATAAGTGTTCCTGGATAGGTGGAAAATTTTCCCTCAAAGAAGACCCTCTGGTATGGGACGGATGAGGATATATTGTCATAGGAGGGGTGCCAGAGGGCTCTGTACTGAATCCTCTGTCGTGAGATGCTATGTATTATTGGGTGCTTTCTCTTCCCATCTCAGACGCAACTACAATTGTCGGCTTCGCAGATAATCTAGTTGTGGTTGTTACTGTAAAGGAGCCAGAGGATGTGGAGGTCTACGTGATGGAAACGCCTAGAGTGGTGAAATCCATTAGGGCAGCCCCTGTTGACTGTGTGCTGGACCATGCAAGGCGTATGAAGGGCCCACACAATGCAGGATTGCGGCAACGTCAGAATCGAATGATCTTTGGCAACGCTGATGGGACGAGTCTACGAAGGGCTGGGGGATGTACAGGTTCATTTATAGCATTTTCCAGTTCCTCACGAAACACGGTGGTTTTGTGTTTAAGGTGGGCGAGAGGCAAAGCCTCTGAGCACTCAAATCTTAGTGGTCCATTGTACTCGATTCCCCCGTCTAACTGAATATCCCGGATTCATTTATGTATCGCAGGGTTTCCCTTAGTGGATGTGATGCTATCCGCTGCAGTTGAAGCACATCAGCGCTGATACCGCATCTGATGTCTGATGCGTTCCTTGGCGGGGCTCTCAAATAGAAAATGTTCCGTGGATCCTGCTTCCTCATTATAGGATGGACACGTATCATCTTGGATAATTCCTATTTTGAACATATGCCCAGCGAGTGAATTATGGACAGTCAGAATGCCACAATATTTCTGCATATCTTCCTGCTTTTCGACAGGATAAACTTTGCAGTATGTTTGTTTGGTTCTGACAGGAAAAATTTGGTCTGTTTAGCAGCATTAAGGCTTCATCAGCTGTCATTATGGGAAACTTGTTCCCAATTTTTGATAGCAGCATCAGTCAACGTTACCGACACCCCAATTACCGGTTCCGGTCCGGGCGTGGGGAAAGTTGAGGCCCCTTTTTCTGAAGCATCCGAGATTTCATTTCCCTCATTTCATTTCACCACAATGACCAGGTACCCAGAGTAAATCCACCGTATTGAATCCAGAAACAGAATTCAATCGGTTTCTACATTGCTGAACGATTTTTGAAGTGATCAAAGTACTACACAGCGCCTTCAATGCAGCTTGACTATCATTACAGATTGCGATGCGTTTGCCCTTCCACCGCTCGTCAATCATGCATGTTGCCGCACTTAGGATCGCATACACTCCGGTCTAAAGGACCGTTGTGAATTGCCCCAAAGGAGAAGCCCACTTCATGTTTCTATTCGGGAGGTAGACTCCTGCTCCAGAACTATTTTCTGTCTTTGAGCCATGGGTGTAGAAGGCGTCAGTATATCCTGACACGCATTGTGCTGGTTCATTCTAATTTCCTCTTCGTTTCAAGATAACATCATATCTTCTACCAAACAGATGTATAGGGATCTGAGAATCGGAAGACATTGCGAAAAATAGATTTAGTTTCCCCGATGACGCTTCCAATACTCTGTGCCCCCCCCCCCACCTTCGTTATTTTCCCAGAGATCTAATCGAATTAATCTATGAGCTGCTCTCATCGCAATGCTCTGAATAAACAAATCCATGGGCTGCAAATTGGGTAACGCATGTTCATGGCACTGGTGATACCCAGACTATGTGTTCTTTGTAGTGTGGCTAGTTTACAGCGAAAACTCTTTTGTTTCACCTTCACCGATCACACTACGGATGCATAATCGAACATCGGCGTAATGATATCAACATATATCCACATTATTACTTCAGGCCTGAGTCCCCATTTCGAGACAAAGGTCCGCCTACACAGCCCATAAGCTGTGAGAGCCCGTTTCATCTTTATCTCTACATGTTTGTTCCAAAGAAGCTTCTTGTTTAGAATAACTTCCAGATATTTTACTTCTTCGGAGAGTTAAAGGGTTATACCCCTCATCTCTGGAAGAAAAACCATTCAGTTTCCTCCTTTTTGTAAATGATACCATTGTGGTTTTATTTGGATTTACTGAAAGTCCATGCCTGCGTTGAATATTTCAACACATAATTCCGGGATCTCGACCAACAGACAGCACAGCCACGTCATCCGCATAAATTTGAATGTGTATGGGCAGATTTTGTAGTTCGCATAGTAGTGAATTGATCAGCATACTCCGCAGGAGTGACGATAGCACACCTCTTTGAGCGCAGCCTTTTGTCCCTTCCGTTGTTAAGTAACGATCAACAACGACAATCTCTGCGTTAGCATAGTGTAGGCCCACTTTATTCGAGTTTCGTCAACAACATGCTGTCTGATGGCATCACAGAACTTTTGGAAGAGTGCACAGTCAAAAGCCCTTTCAAAGTCAAAAAACACTCCAATCGCGTACTCATCCTTCAGAGTTACATCCTCCACCAGCCTCTCCAGACATTTCAGCGAAAACGATTTTAGACTGATTTGTCTAAAGTTTCTTGGATTTGAATAGTCATCTTTCCCAGGCTTTGGTATGAAAACAACCTTCACCTTCTGCCAAGAGGAAGGCACGTAGCCCAGAGGAAGATATACTCGACAAAATATTTCTTAGAAGTTGCTCTATACCCTCCTTTAGCATCGCTGGGTAGATGCCATCCATGCCAGGTGCTTTGAAGTGTTCAAATGATAGTTTAGCAACTCTTGCCTCCTCATTGGTAACAACCGCTCTCACAGAGTACCAATTCCCCTTGCAACACCTTCATGTTGAACGGTTTGCAGAAACCGCCAACTCACTTTTTCCCACTTCTGAGACCTGTTCTCCCGGGTGGTGTATTTCCAGGAAAAACTGTATAGACTCAATTTTATAGTTCGTGAAAGTACCATCCGGTTTTCTAAGAGAGTCCAACTTGGCCGACTCATCCTTATTATGGACTCTGCATAACCTAGAAATCTCCCTTTCACCTTCCAGTTCCTCAAAGTATGCTCTAAAAGAGTCTCATTTCGAACGTTTTACGAGCCTCTTATATTCATATTCATATATATATATATTCTCTTATATTCACGTTGTGCAAGCATGGTTTAGAAGTCATTTGGTTGATTTCCTAAGTCTCTGCAGTTCTCGGTTACACCATGGAACCGTTGTTGCTACAGGCATTAAGTGCACCGCTTGGGTTCGCCATTTGGTTCTATCAAATGCCTGATCAGAATGTGCGAATTACAAAAAATATCTGAAAACGAAACCTGCCTCTCACTCTATGATCCGTACATTTCAACACACTATTCCTCTTTATATGCGCTACTATTAAAAACCTTATCAACATACCATGCCTGAAGCGCCCAGCTTTACCTGCATGGTTATAGCTCGAGGTGGAAATCTTGGACAAAAAATAACGTTTCTCCAGGCAGTAGGAATGTTTAGAATTCTGAGCTACTAAGAAGTTCTCACTTCTTCTTCTTCTTTCTGTATATTCCACCATGTGAAGCTCTACCTGGATCCTCATTATCATGGAGTTCGCTGAGCGCTAGCTTCCCTTCAGCTTTGTATTTTCTCCTTAATGTTAGCAATGTTATGATAACCTGAATCGATGCAGATAATTTCTGCGATTACCAAACCCTGTATTCGGGGAATTAGTGTTTAGGTCCTTTTGTGAATCATCTCATCATTGGTATCACTTTCTCAGTGATTCATATTCTGTGGCGTTTTGGTATTTTTAATCCTTTTCAAGTGAATTCATTTTCCTTTGTTCATGCTAACAGGATATTGCAATTACGAAGAGATCCATCTGAACCCTTCCGAATATGAAGAAATAGGAATGGTTGCTATACTTGAGGTTGTTTCGAAGACGCTACACACCTGTATCATCACTAGCGGGTCTCAAACCGTTATTCTATTACTCTCCAAGAAGACGAATGATGGTGACCTATGGTGTAGAACCCTTCAGCTTCTTCATAACAACCCTGAACGCCGTCCTCAGTAAAATTGCTGCTTGTTCATATCTGTGGCATGCTTAGGCGTACTCCAAATATTCGCATATGATTTTTGTTTTTCATCGAAGTTCTGTCCCCCTTTAGCGTAACTTAGCCACCAGCAATATTTTGGTCGCTCATCGTATCAGGGAGAATTCACGATATAAATCCGTGGCCGTCTATTTGGCATCGCGGCATCGAGATCGTGACTTCTAAATAGCAATTATGTGAGCGTAACCCCTCCAAACTGTTCACAAATTAACCCCAGTTTGTTTGTTTGTGAAGAAAATCATCTATTGCTCACTATTAAACCAAATCATTCCCATTGGTAATGTGTAATTCACACATCATAGTTCGACTATTGGGTGTAAGTCTGTTGCTCGCGAAGTGGGTGCCATTCTGGTTTTTGCGAACACTCGATCTAGCAAAACTCCCGAAAGCTTGAGTGGCAAGCCATATCACGGCCTTGGCAGTTATATCTTTAGCCCAGGGCCCATTATTATGGTTGCGATAAGGGTCGCAGATTATGCCCATTTCAATTTCCTTTTTGCAAATGGCCTGTGAACGCAGGTGTTGCGGTTTCTCATAATAGCTGAAATTAATTTCTATCTATTTCATTCCTTCATTGGGTTACAGATTCTTTTAAATATTAGGCACTCTTTGCTGTCTGTGGCAGATCGACAGGAGGGCTTTAACAAAGTTAGGTTATTGTACAAGGGGGTTTTCTCCTCGGGCTCGAATTTTCTCCCTACGATCCTGCCTATGCTTAAAGCCAGTTTAAGAGAAGGAAGGAAAAACTGCAGATCGTCGTAACACTGACGTAATCTCGCAATCAAAAGGGAGTAAATAGATTACCAAGGCCACCCAGCGCTATGTAAGTTGTACGGTGGAATGCGGCATCCACACTGTTTCTTAGTTTGAAAGGGTGTAAATTCAGGAATCTCCAGCATTGTTGTAAGTAAGAGAGATTGAAATAGCAGAGACGGGGACGATAGTCCATCATCATCAACGGCGCAACAACCGGTATCTGGTCTAGACCTGCCTTAATAAGGAACTCCAGACATCCCGGTTTTGCGCCGAGGTCCACCAATTCGATATCCCCAAAAGCTGTCTGACGTCCTGACCTACGCCATCGCTCCATCTTAGGCAGGGTCAGCCTCGTCTTCTTCTCCTACCATAGATATTGCCTTTATAGACTTTCCGGGCTGGATCATCCTCATCCATACGGACTAAGGACCCGCCCACCGTAACCTATTGAGCCGGATTTTATCCACAATCGGACGGTCATGGTTTTATTCTTCCTGTCTGACCAGCCCGGTTTGATATTGTTGACTGGTTCGTCTTCGTTGCTGACGTTGCCACCATATATTTTGTCTTGGCTTCATTGATGTGCAGCCCAAGATCTCGCGCCGCCTGCTCGATCTGGATGAAAGCAGTTTGTACGTCTCGGGTGGTTCTTCCCATGATGTCGATATCGTCAACATAGGCCAGTAGTTGGGTGCACATAAAGAGGATCGTACCTCTTACATTTACCTCAGTATCGCGGATCACTTTCTCCAGGGCCAGGTTAAAGAGGACGCATGATAGGGAATCCCCTTGTCGTAGACCGTTGTTGATGTCGAATGGTCGTGAGAGTGATTCCGCTGTTTTTATCTGACCTCGCACATCGGTCAGGGTCAGCCTTGTGAGTCTCATCAATTTCGTCAGGATACCGAATTATCTCATGGCCGTGCACAATTTGATTCTGGCTATGCTATCATAGGCGGCTTCAAAGTCGATGAATAGATGGTGCAACTGTTGTCCATATTCCAACAGTTTTTCCATCGCTTGCCGCAGAGAGAAAATCTGATCTGTTGCTAATTTGCCTGGAGTGAAGTCTCTTTGGTATGGGTCAATGATGTTCTGGGCGTATGGGGCCATCCGGCCTAGCAAAATAGAGAAGAATATCTTATAGATAGTACTCAGCAACGTGAAACCTCTATAATTGCTGCACTGTGTGATATCTCCCTTTTTATGTATGAGACAGATAATGTCTCATTGTCAATCGTTAGGCATTGATTCGCTGTCCCATACCTTTGTTGATGAACCACTTGGTGTAACTGGTCGCATCCATATTTAACTAACCCGGCTGTAATTCCCTCGGCTCCTGGCGACTTATGATTTTTATGCCGATGAATTGCACGCACTGTTTCTCCTATACTTGGTGGCAGTATTTGTCCGTCGTCTTCAGCTGGTGGGACCTCGAATTCGCCGATGTTCTGGTTGTTCAGTAGCTCATCAAAGTACTGAACCCATCGCTCCAATATGCCCATTCTGTCAGAAATCAGAATTCCCTCTTTGCCTCGGCAGGATGAGTATCGAAGTGTATAAGGCTTCATCCTGCTGACTTGTTGGTAAAACTTACGCGCCTGGTGCGGTTGCTCCCTGTACTTTTCTAGTTCACAGACTTGTTGGTTCGCCCAGGCTTCCTTTTTCCGTCTGTGAAGTCGCTTCTCCGCCCGACGGAGTTCGTGATAAGTCTCTGCGCGTGCATGCTTTCTTCGAGAATGCAACATTGCAGCATTGCAGCATTTTTCCGTTCCGTTGCTAGCTTACATTCATCGTCAAACCAGCCGTTCCGACTTTTTTTGAGGCTGGGGTGAAGTATGTTTGTGGCCGTATCAATGATAACGTTCTTCAGGTGGTTGTGAAATTCATATGTTGATGGTTCATCTCCAGGACCTCTGTTGACTGTGATTATTGCGGCATCCATTTCGCTCTTATAGTTATTCCGGAGGGCTGAGTTGTGGGTGGCTTCAGTATTCACTCTCACCTGATTGTCAGAGGGAATTGTAGGTCGTGTCGTAATTCGAGCTCGGAGCACGGTGCCAACGAGATAGTGGTCCGAGTCTATATGTTCTGACATTCATCAAGGCTGAGATGTAGGCGGCGTTCAATCAGCACGTGGTCAATTTGGTTGAGTCTGGAGAGGCCCACGTATGTTTGTGAACCGCTTTTCGCGTAAACCAGGTACTCCCAACAACCATTTCGTGTGATACTGCTAACTGGATCGCAATCCATTATAGTTGGTATTCCTATGTAAGCTATGGGAGCCAACGTATCGCCTGAATACTGGCTCCGTCCCTACTTGACTGTTGAAATCTCCAAGTATGTGTTGCCTCGTAGAAGGTATCCTTCTACTTCTTCTGAACGTTGCTTATGTTTCTAAACTTGGCTCGCAAGCGCAGAGTGCATAGCCTTTCGCTTATATTTTCAAAGCCGATAATAGCATTTTTCATTTTTTTGGCTGACTAAGAAACCTACTCCGAGCGCATGATTTACTGGATTGCCGCTATAATATATGGTGTAGTGGCTCTTCTCCAGGGAACCGGTCCCTGTCCATCGCATCTCTTGTAACGCTGTTACATCAGCCTTATATTGGGGCAGGGTATCGGCTAGCTGCTCAGCAGCATTCGGTCTGTACAGGGAGCGCACGTTCCATGAGAGTTTTAGTCGCGGGAGACTCGCCTTCATCCTTCTCCGTCTGCAGTTTTTCATAAAGAACGAACTCCCAGCGATCACCATGTGGAGGTGGAGATAAGGTTTGTTAGTGGAGCTGTTGGTGTTGGTTTAGTAGACGTTTCTCAGGTTTTATGCTCCATCGTGGGTACCAATCCGCGTTTCGCCCCGGGACCTACACTACCTTTTGACCGCGATGGTCCATATGAGGCAAGTTCCTCTTGAAAAAGGCGTTCGTTTGAATTTAATTTATAGAGCGAGAAATTCACACAAACCAATTTTACAGGTCGTATTCGAACTTGTTTCTGAGGAGAGAGTTTAAGAATGTGAGGTTTGAATCGAGTTAAAGTCGGCGAAGGGAGTGACTTTCTGGTTGCAGAATTGGAAAAATTTTAGTTCGACCTTTATTCCCTGAAAGAGTAGAAAAAGGAATTTAAAGAAGTATTTAACATCGAGTGCATCGGTTGATATTTTCCAACATTTAGTGATGGCTTATGTTAGGTCAGATTGGAGGGTTACGTTATCCCTGTAAGTAATCAGTAATGAAAGTCAAGTGAGGGTGGAAAGAAGGTCACTGATGCGAAATGAAACTAACAGGGATGACAGAATGACACTCTATGGTACTCCAGAGGAGGGGAAAGGAAACTTGGTGTACGGAATCAGTAAGAGAAGTAGCTAATGACCCATGTAATAATTGAGGGGGACAATCGAGGTGAATCAAAGGTTTTAGAACAAGAAATAACATGACCTTTCTACTGACAATTTCGATATTACCCACAATGTTGCTAAAGATAACTAGGTTGATTGCAATGGAGAGCTGTGTTGATTTCTAACTATAATGCCAGTCAACCAGTCATTGATACACCTCTCAAGGATTTTAGAATAAGTGGAGAGGACGGTAATCCCCAGGCAGAGTCCCGGATTAGTTAGGGCCTTTTCCAAAGGCTTGATATGCTAGATACGGGTCTGAAAACGTCGTGACTGTGTCCAGATCAGGCCTTTGATAGAAGAAAATTGCGCAACCGATCACGACGAACCGATCCTGTTTGTGAACGGGACAAAGACTAACAAAATAGAAGGGAAATGATTTCTTCCTAGAATTTTTATGCTGAGGGGAACAGTGATGGTCTGCCGTCGTCTACATAACGACGAAATTTATGAGCGATACCACGACCGTCTGGTTGTGCATAAAATCCGGCTGAATAGGTTACGGGGGGCGGATCATTTAATCCGTATGGGTGAGGAAGATCCACCCAGGACAGTTTATAAGGGCAATATTTATGGTAGAAAAAGACCTTGCCTCAGATGGCGCCATGACGTAAGTCAGGAATTGATGGACATTCTGAGAAGGAAAGTAACTGCAAAGTGAATGATTAAGACGGTTGAATCGAGTTAGCCATGGAGTGGTTGAGATGAGTTTGCTGGAGCCGGCAAAATGAATAAAAGTGCGAGGAAGCTAGGCGGAGTTGATTATGAGACTAGAAGAGTTTGAAGTTTTTGCACTCCAATGCGATTTTGATATTCATCATCAACGGCGCAACAACCGGTATCCGGTCTAGGCCTGCCTTAATAAGGAACTCCAGACATCCCGGTTTTCCGCCGAGGTCCACCAATTCGATATCCCTAAAAGCTGTGTGGCGTCCTGACCCGCGCCATCGCTCCATCTTAGGCAGGGCCTGCCTCGTCTTCTTTTTCTACCATAGATATTGCCCTTATAGACTTTCCGGGTGGGATCATCCTCATCCATACGGATTAAGTGACCCGCCCACCGTAACCTATTGAGCCGGATTTTATCCACAACCAGACGGTCATGGTATCGCTCATAGATTTCGTCATTGTGTAGGCTACGGAATCATCCATCCTCATGTAGGGGGCCAAAAATTCTTTGGAGGATTCTTCTCTCGAACGCGCCCAAGAGTTCGCAATTTTTCTTGCTAAGAACCCAAGTTTCCGAGGAATACATGAGGACTGGCAAGATCACTGTCTTGTACAGTAAGAGCTTTGACCCTATGGTGAGACGTTTCGAGCGGAACAGTCTTTGTAAGCTGAAATAGGCTCTGTTGGCTGACAACAACCGTGCGCGGATTTCATCATCGTAATTGTTATCGGTTGTGATTTTCGACCCTAGATAGGCGAAATTGTCAACGGTCTCAAAGTTGTATTCTCCTACCCTTATTCTTCTTCGTGTTTGTATTTGACCAGTGCGCTTTGATGTTGTTGGTTGATTCGTCTTCGGTGCTAACGTCGCCACCATATACTTTGTCTTGCTTTCATTGATGTGCAGCCCAAGATCTCGCGCCAATTGACGCCTGCTCGATCTGGATGAAGGTAGTTTGTACGTCTCGGGTGGTTCTTCCCATGACGTCGATATCGTCAGCATAGGCCAGTAGTTGGGTGGACTTGAAGAGGATCGTACCTCTTACATTTACCTCAGGATCACGGATCACTTTCTCGAAGGCCAGGTTAAAGAGGACCCATCCCCTTGTCGTAGACCGTTGTTGATGTCGAATGGTCTTGAGAGTGATCCTGCTGCTTTTATCTGGCCTCGCACATTGGTCAGGGTCAGCCTAGTCAGTCTTATTAATTTCGTCGGGATACCGAATTCTCCCATGGCCGTATACAGTTTTACGCTGGCTATGCTATCATAGGCGGCTTTAAAGTCCATGAACAGATGGTGCAACTGTTGTCCATATTCCAACAGTTCGCTTGCCGCAGAGAGAAAATCTGATCTGTTGCTGATTTGCCTGGAGTGAAGCCTCTTTGGTATGGGCCAATGATGTTCTGGGCGTATGGGGCTATCCGGCCTAGCAAGATTGTGGAGAATATCTTATAGATGGTACTCAGCAACGTGATACCTCTATAATTGCTGCACTGTGTGATATCTCCGTTTTTATGTATGGGACAGATAATGCCTCGTTGCCAATCGTCAGGCATTGATTCGCTGTCCCATACCTTGAGCACAAGTTGATGTACCACTTGGTGTAACTGGTCGCATCCATATTTAACCAATTCGGCTGTAATTCCATCGGCTCCTGGCAATTTATGATTTTTTAGCCAATGAATTGCACGCACTGTTTCTCCTAAACTGGTGGTGGCAGTGTTTGTCCGTCGTCTTCAGTTGGCCGCCGATATTCTGGTTGTTCAGTAGTTCATCAAAGTACTCAACCCATCATTCTAATATGCCCATTCTGTCGGAAATCAGATTTCCATCTTTGTCTCGGCGGGATGAGCATCGAGGTGCATAAGGCTTCATCCTGCTGACTTGTTGGTAAAACTTACGCGCCTGGTGCGGTTGCTCCCTGTACTTTTCTAGTTCACAGACTTGTTGATTCTCCCAGGCTTCCTTTTTCCGTCTGTGAAGTCGCTTCTCCGCCCGACGGAGTTCGTGATAAGTCTCTGCGCGTGCCCGCGTTCTTTGAGAATGCAGCATTACTCGGTATGCGGCATTCTTCCGTACCATTGCTAGCTTACATTCATCGTCAAACCAGCCGTTCCGACTCTTTTTGCGGCTGGGGCCAAGTATGTTTGTGGCCGTATCCATGATAACGTTCTTCAGGTCAAAATCATTAGTTGATGCTTCATCTCCAGGTCCTCTGTTGACTGCGGTTATTGCGGCATCCATTTCCCTCTTATAGGTGTCGCGGAGGGTTGTGTTGTGGATGACTTCAGTGTTCACTCTCATCTGATTGTCAGAGGGGATTCTAGGTGGTATTGTTATTCGAGCTCGGAGCACGATGCCAACGAGATAGTGATCCGAGTCTATATTGGCCCCCCTATATGTTCTGACATTCATCAAGGCTGAGAGGTGGCGGTGTTCGATCAACACGTGGTCAATTTGGTTGAAAGTGGTTCCGTCTGGAGAGGCCCACGTATGTTTGTGGACCGCTTTCCGCGCAAACCAGGTACTTCCAACAACCATTTCGTGTGACCCTGCTAATTGAATAGTCCGCAGTCCATTATCATTTGTTTTTTCGTGTAAGCTATGGGAGCGAACGTATCGCCTCAATACTGGCTCCTTCCCTACTTGGCTGTTAAAATCCCCAAATATGATTTTGATATCATATCTGGGACAGGCTTCGAGGGTTCGTTCTACTGCCTCGTAGAAGGTATCCTTCTCCGACTCTGCAGTCTCCTCTGTAGGGGCGTGAACGTTTATGAGGCGTATATTTCTAAACTTGCCTCGCAAGCGCAGAGTGCATAGCCGTTCGCTTATATTTTCAAAGCCGATAACAGCAGGTTTCATTTTTTGGCTGGCTAAGAAACCTACTCCGAGCACATGGTTTACTCGATGACCGCTATAATATATGGTGTAGTGGCTCTTCTCCAGAAAACCGGTCCCTGTCCATCGGGGGGACAGGGTATCGGCTAGCTGCTCATCAGCTTCCTCTCTGTACAGGGAGCGCCCGGTCCATGAGAAAATACGCAAATCGTTGTTCCGTTGTCGTTGCCGGGTCCGTCGTTTTAAAATCCGTCCTGTCCGAGGCTCCTGTTGTGGCTTCGTTACAAGTTGTTTTCCGTGTAGGGTTGTCAGCCCTACCCAACCCCCAACCTGGAGGACCAGTTGGTGCAATTCCTCCAGTTTTTAGGCGCGGGAGACTCGCCTTCATCCTTCTTCGTCTGCAGCTTTTCGTCAAGAAATGAAGCAGTTTCAACTTGATGTTGGTGTTTTCAGTGGACGCTTTCAATATTCTGGCCACTAGTCCATGTAGAAGAATGCGATTACCTTCTAGAATAAGAGTCTTGATTTCATTAGCACATATTTTTATTTTGGCTCTATTTGGCCAAGATGCTTTTCTAGTTAGGACAACAGCAAATTTCTTTTTCACAGCGCAGCACTTCGAAAAATTTATCGTTGAGGTAGACGTATATGGTTACGTTCAGTACGATTTACGACTTTTTTAAGTTAATCAATGGGTTTCCATGTTTCTGCATTCAGCGAAGCCTCAGGCAGATTGATAAATGTCGTATGTGGCTGATAACTCTAGTAGCGCCAGAAAAGAGACCTTTTTCAATAGCGAATCTTCTTTCGGATCCATTGACGAATGCCAACAATATTAGACGATTGATCTGTGTTAAACTTGGGGGGTAGAACTCTTTAACCCTGTGATCGCAATACCCAAGGGAATACAGGAAGCCAGTGAACCTGACGTCAAGAAATGGAGTAAGTCATTATCTCGCCGAGTTGTGTTTAGTGGGGACTTTCTGGCAGCATCAATTTCTTTATTTTTTTGTGAAAAGCCCCAAAAACTAATAGTCAGGCATTCTAAGGAGTATAGTGTAGCCCTTGAAGAAAACTCTGCCCCTAATCACAAAGCCAAAAAAAACTCAAGAGTGACTTAAAAATGGTGCACTTGGCTTTATTAATACTAACTATAAGCTATATAATCAGCTTGCCTATGAACTGTGATTAGCTTTAGATCACATAGAAGGGACCATCTTAACCAGGACTCATAAAAGTAGGCATTTTCTCATGAAAATTAGGGATGGTATCCAGAGAGTAGTTAAAACACGTACGAGTAGTATTCAGCACAGTAAAACAAGCGAGGATAGGCTTTAAACCGCAAACCACCCTATGTAGAGATCAAAGTGGCAATATCGTTAACGACACATATATTGAAAGCAATATGAGCCCAGTATTTTCAAAACCCTTTTGGACCCAACGACCACGCATTTCCACCCCTTTGTCATTCCGGATGACCCAAACCGCGAACAAGTGTCCACATCTTCGACTTTGTACGATATAGAGGCAGTGTTATGGATGGCTGCAGTGTTAACTCTTACCTGATTGTCAGAGGGGATTCTGGGTGGTGTTGTTATTCGAGCTCGGAGCACCTTGCCAACGATACAGTGATCCGAGTCTATATTGGCCCCCAATATGTTCTGGCATTCATCAAGGCTGAGAGATGGCTGCGTTCGATCAACAATTTGATTAAACGTGGTCCCGTCTGGAGAGGCCCAAGTATGTTTGTGGACCGCTTTCCGCGCAAACCAGGTACTTCCAACAACCACTTCGTGTGAGATTGCTAATTGAATAATCCGCAGTCCGTTATCATTTGTATTTTGGTGTAAGCTATGGGAGTCAACGTATTGCCTGAATATGGGCTCCGTACACTACAGTAAACTGTAGGAGGCGCTCGCCCGGGATTATTAACCTGATTTGACTCAGGTACTCATTCACAGCTGAGTCGACTGGTATCCGACATCCACGATACCAAATCGCTGCATCTCCAATGTAATTTGAACCGCGACCTTCCGCTAGGGCAATTCAGCTATCCTGATACAATTACAGAATCAAATAAAGCTCCCGAAACTGAACTGAAACAAAGCTTTCCTATAGTGTCACGACTTAAGCGAGGGATGGTCTTAGTGGAGGATTTAGGGCAGATTACTCATCAATTCTAAGATTTCCTAACTAGAGGACGTGGGCCTTGGATCGAAATAATTGGAAGCGATACTTTGGGAGGCCAAGGCTCGGTTTGGGCTGTAACGCCATCGAAAAAAGTATTGATTGATTGGTTAGAAATGGTTCGATATTGTAGCTTAATTGGAATCAAATAGAATCGGGACTGTTGCTCATATTCGTCATATTCTCAAAGCCTTTTACCTGGGCCAAAGGTGCCCCTAATGCTTAATTTTGGTATACATACGTTATGAGTTTACGTAGTACTTTAGTCTACCTCCAATTTACCTATTTGTCATGACTTTTGTAGTTTATTGTTATAATATAAAAAAGAAAACAGGGAGCTATCCGAGACTAGATGCGACAATGTTGAGAGGGTTTACAAATTGTAACGCCACATGTGGTGGGCTTTGATGTATTTATGGGAACATAAAATTAGCAAAATCGAAAGATTGTTGCATCTCGGTTTCATTGCTGAACAATAAACTCCTAATCTGGTAACAATGCCACAGACCAGAGACCATCCAAGTCTGAGAGTAATACGTGAAATCACCCACTTCGTCTGATGGCTTGAACGAAATGGGAATTAGTGCTTTTTCTTTATATTCATTCTTATTGCTCCCGTTCGGACTCACAGGAATATCACCTTGATCGAAATCGCAGATTAATTAATGAACTAGCGCTAGCAGGTAGACAGCCTATCTCTCGTGAAATACCTTACATTGGCCGTGTGGCTGAGTTCACGCATTTGAGTTAATGAAAAGTATCTACATATGTACGTAATGCATGCGGCAGATAGCAAAGGAGAAAGGCCAATAGAATCATCTTCTTTGCACAGATGCAATTTAAGCGAATATATATGTAATTAGCATGCCCGTCAAGTGTACGAATTTTCGATTTCTTAACTTCATTTATGGGAAATTAGTGGAATCCTATCGTGAAGATATACTATATGTGTATATAAAATTAAAGGTAATAAGTAAATTCATACACCGTTCTAAATTCGAACATACTTTGTTTTACATAAAAACCTTGGCGGATAGATGGGGTAATTTGGTTGAATTTACATTGAAACTTTTTGGCGTTTTGTTAAAATAATATCTTTAAAAAAAACGCTTCCCCAACCCACTGTTCACTATACGAGTGTTCATACTTACCAGTAGCAAGAGTTACGTATCCAACGAGGAGCGTGGGAGACACAAAACATGTAAAAATATTCATACTAACCAGCATATTCCATAGGGTGTCCAATTTAAAAACATGCAGGTATGTAGGTATGTATGTGCGATATTCTCTATGCCTTTCGAGGAATCGCTTAAATTTCTAATGTTTTCGGTGGTTGATCTGGTCCTGTGGACGCTAAGTTGATCCGATAAGTCTCTTAAATTCTGAACAATGAGGAACAATCGTTTATCCCGTTGGTCTCATTTTTAAGGTTTGTGTAAAATAAAACCTCATTAAAATCGGTGTACCGTCTGTTTGTGTCCATCTGTATATCTGTCCGTCTGACTGTCTTTTTTCTCAGAAATGGTTATGCCCCTTAATACCAAATTTGGTGGGAAGGTGGAAACTGTGCTTATGGTGACTGCGGCAATACCCTTTTGGTTTTCTGCCTTTCGGACGTAACTTCAGCTTGTTCTGTTTAGGAATTCTTCATTTTTTTGAGTAAGTTTCCAGGGGTTTGCCAGAAGATTTTTTCATCTTTAAAATCCAATCACCCTTTTGAGAACATCAGGCTCAACCGACGTTTTCTGCAAAGTTCATCCTAAGACTAAGACTGGAAAATTTGGTGGACACTACTTCCCCTATCAAAGTTATAATAGGTCCAAATTATAATTTTTGTGGGCACTTATTGCAGGCCAAGGACTCGCCAGATCTTCTTCTTTTTCTTCTTTTTCTTCAGCCTTTGTCCCGTTCACAAGCGGGGTCGGCTCGTCGTGATCGGCTTCGCCATTTGGCTCTATCGAATGCCTGATCTGGGTGCAATCTCGAGGCTTTCAAATCCCCATCCAGCGTATCAAGCCACCGTTGCTTAGGTCTGCCTTTTGGTCGTTTACCATCGACTTCGATGTTCAGACCAATCTTTGCAAGTGAATTCGCGTTTGCACGAATTGCATGACCATACCATCGAAGACGCCTCTCTCGCAACTTTTCCACGATCGGTGCAACCCCATAACGATCGCGGATATCCTCATTTCGGATGTGATCTAAACGTGTGACGCCACTAGTCCAACGTAGCATCTTCGTCTCCATTACCGCGAGACGCCGTTCATTGTCTTTTATGGTCGGCCAACACTCAGAACCATAGAGAGCGACTGGACGGACGACATTGCGGTAAATTTTAGATTTGAGACGTTCGTTGATACGTCGATCACAAAGGACACCAGTTGTGGAACGCCACTTCATCCAAGTTGCGTTAATGCGTGAAGCAATTTCATAACGCAGCTCTCCATTGGCTGATAGCGTTGACCCGAGGTATTTAAATCGCTCAGTTCTGGGCAGATCACTGCCGCTGACAGTGATTGTGCCTGTTTCATGGGGATCGGTCGTCAAAAATTCAGTTTTGTTTAAATTCAATGTGAGACCGTGTTGCATGAGGCGATCATTCCATTTTTGAACAAGTTGCTCGAGATCATTTTTGCTATCAGATGCTAGGAAAACATCATCTGCATAAAGCAGTGTGTAGGGCGCTGGACGTTGGATATCCCGTGTGACGGTGTCCATAACAAGGACAAAGAGGAGTGGTGAGAGGGCACTTCCTTGATGAACTCCAACAGATACTCGAAGCGGTTTTGATACACCCGCCATACTTCGGACTTTACTTTTCGGATCGTGGTAGAGCAATTGAACCCAGCGCACGAGTTCTTCTGGCACGAAGTGTTGTCGTAAAGCATACCAGATGAGTTCGTGTGGTACACGGTCAAACGCTTTCTCTAGATCCAGAAAGGCAATGTAAAGAGGGCGATGCTTCTCACGGTGTTTCTCCATGAGTAACCGCGCAGCGTGTATTGCGTCAGTAGTTCCGCAGTTCTTGACAAATCCGGCTTGATTCACGGTTATTTCAACGATTTCGCGAATACGGTTGTCAAGAATGCGTTCAAAAATCTTCATGGTATGGGAAAGTAACCGGATCGGACGGTAATTTGAACATTCTGCTGGACTACCTTTCTTTTTCCATATTGGAACAGTGGTACTTTCTTGCCAGTCAGATGGTGTTCTTCCTTCCTGAATAACCCGGTTAAAGAATTCACTGAGCCACAGTGTTGGGTCCCAGCTCTTTGCTTTCCAGAGCTCAGATGCGATGTCGTCAGGTCCTGTTGCTTTCCCCGATTTCATTTGTTTTATTGCCTCCTCGACTTCAGTTGCGCTGACTGGTGGAACTGCTCCAAATGTCGGCAATGATTGTGGAAGTGGAGGATGAGCAAATTCTTGAGTTGAAATCTGCTCGAAGTATTCTCGCCATCTATCCGTCGCGGCTCGACGATCAGTAAGCAAAGTACCGTTCTTGTCATTAACACAACAGAAGTGCTCGATATCCTGTGTGCGTTCATCACGGCTTTTAGCAAGTCGATACAGATCTCTCTCGCCATCCCGAGTGTCCAGTTTATCGTAAAGATTTTTGAAATGGTTCGCTCGGGTGACAGCGACCGCTTTCTTTGCTTCCCGGTTGGCATTCTTATAAATTTGCCAATTAGCAGGCGTTTTATCGTCGAGAAATTTGTGGTAGAGGCGTTTCTTTTCACGGACCTTCATTTCAACATCATCATTCCAAAGCCAAGTATCTCGGTTGATGTACCGCTTACCCGGCTTGGTGACCCCGAGGGTTGCAGAGGCCGCTTTGTGGATCGTGTCTTTCATTTGGTTCCATGATTCTTCCACATTCGTAATGGTTGGCAATCGTATGAGTGAGACCGTTTCTTCGTTCTTCTCACCAAATCGCCACCATTTAATGCGCGGCGGGCCAGTGCGTTCCTCACGCCGTTTTATCGGTGGCTTAATTCGCAGGACAGCAATCAACGGCCGATGTTGAGGTGCGATGGTCTCATAGGGAACGACTTTGCAATCAGTGACAGTGGTAAAATGTTGACGTCTTATGAGAATATAGTCGATTTGCGTTTTATTGTTCCCACTATAAAATGTGGGAAGATGAGACAATCGTTTGATGAACCATGTATTCATAAGTACAAGGTCATGGGTGTCCGCAAAATCGATTATACGCTCGCCACCTTCGTTGCGCGCTCCGAACCCCTTTCCCCCATGGCACCTATTACCGTCTGCCTTTTCACCCACATGACCATTAAGGTCGCCGGCAATGGTTATGTAATCGTCAGCAGGCACGTGACAAGTCTTTTCATCGAGAAGTTGCCAGAAGGCATCTTTCTCGGCATCAGGTCGGCCTGTCTGTGGTGCATACGCGGTGAAGAAGTGAATAGTGCGATCAGCTGATATAATGGTGAGCTTCATCAGCCGATCATCAAATCGTTCGACTTCTTTAATGGCATCACGGAAACCCTCTGAGATGGCAATGTCAACACCATATTGAGTGTGTGGGTTACCAAAATAGAGAAGTTTGTAGCCATTTTTACCGCGTTCGCGTTCAATGTCCCAGCTTTTGGAACCAGACCATCGGGTTTCTTGCAGAGCGCAGATGTCAATGCACCTTTTCCGAAGGGCTCTTGCGAGTTCCTCGGTCTTTCCAGTTAGGGTACCAACATTTAGCGTGCAGACACGTATTTGTTTTGTTCGTTGTGTGCGGACTAACTTGCTTACGTCCTGACGCCGTCCATGCGTCAAGAACCCTTGATCATTTCTCGACAGGACCGGGGCCCGTCCTGCCGCGTCGACTGAGGTGGACGCCCTAGCATTTCTCCGAGGCCTGTGACTTAATCCGATCATCATGTTTGTAACGACATTCTATGCATTTTCTTGGTCGACCTGTCGCGGGGCCTGTCACCAAGAGAGATCAGGTAGGATTTAGCATAGTAGAATAACTCCAACTATACTCTATTTATCTCTTTCCCTGATCTCAGCATTTTATTTTTGTTTTACTGAGGATAGTACAGAGTACGTTGCCTCAAACCCTCCTCCTTTACCTGGGCTTGGGACCAGCATACTATGTTAATAGCATGGCGGAGTTCAAGGACTCGCCAGATGGAAATATCAAAAGAACGTAAAGCCTGCATAGAAGCCGTAAATTATTGATCGGTGGTTCCAGAACTACATTCAAGTAAAGTTCATTTATCAGCAATATTAAGACTACCGGTGGTCAAAGGGTAGTGTAGGTCCTAGGGCGAAAAGTGGATTGGTACCCACGATGGAGCATAAAACCTTGGAAATGCCTGCTGAACCAACACCAACAGCTCTACTACCAAACCCTATCGCAACCTCCACGTGGTGGCCGCTGGGAGCTCTTTCGTAACGAAAAGCTGCAGAAGGAGAAGGAGCGGGAGCGCCTAAAAACGAGACAAACTGACAAACAGGATGGATTTTACAACGACGAACCCGGCAACGACAACGGATTAACGATTTGCGCATTTTCTCATGGAACGTGCGCTCCCTGTGCAGAGATAAAGCTGATAAGCAACTAGCCGATACGCTGTCCCAATATAGGGCTGATATAACAGCGTAACAAGAGATGCGATGGGCAGGGACCGGTTTCCTGGAGAAGAGCCGCTACACCATATATTATAGCGGTCATCGAGTAAACCATGTGCTCGCAGTAGGTTTTCTAGTCAGCCAAAATTTGAAACCTGCTGTTATCGGCTTTGAAAACATAAGCGAACGGCTATGCACTCTGCGCTTGCGAGGCAAGTTTAGAAATGCAATCCTCAGTAATGTTCACGCCCCTAGACTGCAGAGTCGGAGAAGGATACCTTCTACGAGGCAGTAGAGCGAACCCTCGAAGCCTGTCCCAGATATGATATTAAAATCATACTTGGGGATTTTAACAGCCAAGTAGGGAAGGAGCCCGTATTCAGACGATACGTTGGCTCCCATAGCTTACACGAAAAACAGATGATAATGGACTGCGGATTATTCAATTAACAGGGTCACACGAAATGGTTATTGGAAGTACCTGGTTTGCGCAGGAAGCGGTCCACAAACATACGTGGGCCTCTCCAGACGGAACCACTTTCAACCAAATTGACCACGTGTTGATCGAACTCCGCCACCTCTCAGCCTTGATGAATGTCAGAACATATAGGGGGGCCAATATAGACTCGGATCACTATCTCGTTGGCATCGTGCTCCGAGCTCGAATAACAATACCACCTAGAATCCCCTCTGACAATCAGGTGAGAGTGAACACTGAAGCCATCCACAACACAGTCCTCCACGACACCTATAAGAGGGAAATGGATGCCGCAATAAGTGCAGTCAATAGAGGACCTGGAAATGAAGCATCAACAAATGATCTTCACAATCACCTGAAGAACGTTATCATGGATACGGCCACAAACATACTTGGCCTCAGCCGCAAAAGGAGTCGGAACGGCTGGTTTGACGATGAATGTAAGCTAGCAACGGAACGGAAGAATGCCGCATACCGAGTAATGTTGCATTCTCAAAGAACGCGGGCACGCGCAGAGACTTATCACGAACTCCTTCGAGCGGAGAAGCGATTTCAGAGACGGAAAAAGGAAGCCTGAGAGAACCAACAAGTCTGTGAACTAGAAAAGTACAGGGAGCAACCGCACCAGGCGCGGAAGTTTTACCAACAAGTCAGTAGGATGAAGCCTTATACACCCCGATGCTCATCCTGCCGAGACAAAGAGGGAAATCTGATTTCCGACACACAATGGGCATATTGGAGCGATGAGTTGAGTACTTTGATGAACTACTGAACAACCAGGACATCGTCGAGTTGGAGGTCCCGCCAACTGAAGACGACGGACAAATACTGTCACCACCAAGTTTAGGAGAAACAGTCCGTGCAATTCAACGGCTAAAAAATCATAAGTCGCCAAGAGCCGATGGAATTACAGCCGAATTGGTTAAATATGGAGGCGACCAGTTACACCAAGTGGTTCATCAACTTGTGCTATGGGACAGCGAATCAATGCCTAACGATTGGCAACGAGGTATTATCTGTCTCATATATAAAAAGGGAGATATTACACAGTGCAGCAATTATAGAGGCATCAGGTTGCTGAGTACCATCTATAAGATATTCTCCACTATCTTGCTAGGCCGGATAGCCCCATACGCACAGAACATCATTGGCCCATACCAAAGAGGCTTCACTCCAGCCAAATCAGCAACAGATCAGATTTTCTCTCTGCGGCAGGCGATGGAAAAACTTTTGGAATATGGATAACAGTTGCACCATCTATTCATCGACTTTACAATCGTCTATGATAGCATAGCCAGGGTAAAACTGTACACTGCCATGAGAGAATTCGGTATCCCGACGAAATTAATAAGACTGACTAGGCTGACCCTGACCAATGTGCGAGGCCAGATAAAAGCAGCAGGATCACTCTCAACACCATTCGACATCAACAACGGTCTATGACAAGGGGATGTCATGCGTCCTTTTTAACCTGGCGCTGGAGAAAGTGATCCGTGATGCTGAGGTAAATGCAAGAGGTACGATCCTCTTGAAGTCCACCCAGCTACTGGCCTATGCTGATGATATCGACATCATGGGAAGAACCACCCGAGACGTACAAACTGCTTTCATCCAGATCGAGCAGGCGGCGCTAGATCTTGGGCTGCACATCAATGAAGGCAAGACAAAATATATCGTGGCAACGTCAGCACCGAAGACGAACCAGCCAACAGTATCAAACCGAACTGGTCAAACAGGAAGAATAGAGATAGGAGAATACAACTTTGAGATCGTTGAAAATTTCTCCTATCTAGGGTCGAAAATCACAACCGATAACAACTGCGATGATGAAATCCGCGCACGGTTGTTGTCAGCCAACAGAGCATATTTCAGCTTAGAAAGACTGTTCCGCGCGAAACGTCTCACCATAGGGTCAAAGCTCTTACTGTACAAGACTATGATCTTGCCAGTCCTCACGTATTCCTCGGAAACTTGGGTTCTTAGCAAGAAAAATTGCGAACTCTTGGCCGCGTTCGAGAGAGGAATCCTCCGAAGAATTTTTGGTCCCCTACATGAGGATGGACGATTGCGTAGCCTATACAATGACGAAATCTATGAGCGATACCATTACCGTCCGGTTGTGGATAAAATCCGGCTCAATAGGTTATGGTGGGCGGGTCACTTAATCCGTATGGATGAGGATGATCCCACCCGGAAAGTCTATAAGGGCAATATCTATGGTAGAAAAAGAAGACGAGGCTGATCCTGCTTAAGATGGAACGGTGGCGTCGGTCAGGACGCCAGACAGCTTTTAGGGATATCGAATTAGTGGACCTCGATGCAAAATCGGGATGTCTGGAGTTCCTTATTAAGGCAGGCCTAGATCGGATACCGGTTGTTGCGCCGTTGCTGATGATGATCAAGACCACCAGTTATATAAGCATAACATAACATTAGATTGTATTAACGATTGCAGAAAAAGCCGTAGTTAACCGAATTATAGTATGTTAGGTGATCTGGGGAGTGGTTAGTATTTAGATGGAGTCTAAACTGGGAGCGTATAGGCTATGTTGCCGACATTTGATGGGAACACATGGCTTACGAAACTTTTTATATGAGTGTAAAAAGAGTTTCTCGTACATGTGAAAGAGGGACGCAAATATATTTTCTCCTAGTCGTGTGGGATATTAAATCAATGGACAGAATCAGAATAATTCGGAGGTGACGCTATTTAATATTAGTATGAAAATAAACGATTTAGTGCTCACACACCACACGTTCTCTAAACCTAAAATTATGCTGGCCTCCTTATTGTACATTTTTCACTGAAAATTCCTGCCCAACGAGAAAAGAAAAGCTGGGGGAAACTCTCCCCCTATATTCTGTGTTCTCAGTCTTGCTTGGTACATTTACCATATTATAAGAGATGAAAAAATTGTGTTCAGAATGTGAATTGTATCTCTCTGAAGGCCTTGTAGAATGGTCAACATCAAGGCGAATGGTATTCTTGCTGGCTATGAATTACTGGACACAAAAACTCAATTTGGATCTAGGACGCCAAGTGTGAAATGAAAAGGTAGAATTTTGATTATTTTTATTTGCACATATGGATATTTCCCTTCTTCAGTGATTACGATCTAAGTTAACGAAGTCTTTGCCACAATTTTTATCTGAAAATTCTCCGGATACTTAAGTTGCGAGGTAATAGGTCTTTCAATTTAAATATCGGGAGTTTTTAATTAATTGAGGATTAGTCTTGATTTCCCCCTCCCGCCTAAAATAAACTGAAGAGCCATAATGAAGCGTTGCCAAGATCCGTGTTCATCCTATCTTCGTGCGGTAGTCTGGAGATTTCTAAACATTCTAGGATGTCCAATGACCGCATTCTTATTACCCTATGTAGCATCTTTTAGTTATCTACGGTGATGTCATTGTTCCTGCTTACCATATGCTTGGTTACTGACGATTTTACGTTTTTCTTCATAAATGCAATCCATGCTTCCGCCATTCTTTTAGTTTGTCCAACGTAGACCTGATCGATTTTGTACATCCCACTCCTCTCAGTCTTTTGCACGTTTTTTTTGAGAACCCAGTTTTTGTCTTAGCTGTTGTTTTCTGCTTGTAGGTATTTGTTCACCCCATTAATTTTTTAATGTTATGCGTTGCTCTTGAGTAGATGCATTTCCTCTGAGTTTTCAGGTTGATGTATGCTTAGGTTCGTGAACTTCCCCCTCTTCAGTTGCCTTTCCTTTTGTTATGTGCCTCCCAGTTTTCTCCTTTTCGAAGGAGGGCGGGACCGTGTACATTCCATGGATCATGGAGATGAAGGGGGTCATTTTTTCACCCCATGAATGATTAGGTGTTATCGGGATATTCTGTTGGGTGTGGCTGATTTTTTGTGGATGTGTAACTTCACCTTCCCGTCCCTGTTTATTATTTTGATATAAAAAAGGCAAACTGTGGTGCACTTTCTTCTCCATTAAGTTCTATTTTCTCTTCCATTTCTTCTATGAAGATTTTTCTGAGTAGTGGTGAGAGGGGGTTACCAATTGCAACGCCTGAGGTTGGCCTGTAGAATCTACCCCTGAAGGTTCAGTTCATACATAGTGAGGTCAGTTTAAATATCGGCGAAACTTCTTCCTCCACTCAGGCGAACCTTCTCTCTTCAAGTCTTCTTCCCGGTAGCAGAGGGCCTTATTCACAGGGATACTAGGGAACTAAATTTTTACATCGGAAAAAACTAGCATTTCGTCGTTTGCTATCTTGATTGATTCTGGTAGGGCGTCTTCTTTAGTTCACGGAAGTTTCCATTGTTTGAGTTTTCCATGACTGCTCCGTCGTACTCCTTCTTGTCCATGATTACAATCGTATTTTTCTTGTCCGCGTTAATGTTAAACTCTGATTTTTCCTTGAAGCCCCTGACGCTAGTTTCCTTTTTTTAATTTATTTTTCGTCTGTTGGGTGGTATTGAATGGCCGCTTGGATGTCCACTATTATATACCGTATTGAGATTGTTGAGCAGAGAAATTTAACACTACAAACCACTCGAAGCGTGTTATACAACTTACTAGGTACACTAGAAGGCAATGTGGTAACTAATAACCTCCCCATTTTTAAGAGATCTCGATTATTGATCACCTACTGCAGGAAAAGGAATACAATTAGTATTTGAATTGCTGACCACACCATCATTTCAAAGTTGGAACTCAATTGCATGACCATATTAATTTCAGATCATTGTATCTTTAATGGCGCTGTTGTATCTTTTCTTCTTCGCCGTGTCCACAATAATATTGTTTGTTGTCTCGAAGTCTTCCTCTGGAGTGGGGATTGAGGGTTGCCTATCGCTACACCTGAGGTTGTCTTGAAATATTTGCCCCTGAATGTGAAATAATTTTCATTCACAAAGAGGGAAGCCAACCTCGCAAATTGTTTTGCCTTTCTCTTCTATTCTGATGTCGATCCAAACCGTAGTAGCCACCCTTCAAATTTTAATATTGCCTCTTTTACAGGCGTGGTGGGAAATAAAGCTTTGACGTCAAATGACACTAGGCGATCATTCACAGCTCCCGTTACACTCAACCTTTCAATCAACTCCTTCAAATTTTTAACAGATTGTTTTCCGTTGGTAGCCCTAACTTTCTGGCATTCCTTGACTAGCCACTTCGCAATGTTGTAAGTAGGGAAGTTCGAATCCGCAATAATGTCCCTCACTTCATTGCCTGCTTGATATATTCTTGGGATCGGATTCTGAGTTAAGAGGGGTTTAGTATCCGGAGCCGAGCTGGGTTATCAACCACTAGAGAGCATCCTTTCAGGGCCTTCTCTACTCGTTTTATTGAGGCTGATAATGGATCATTCCTTAGTTCAACTTTCCCATTATTAAATTGTGGTAGTGTTGATTATCCATAATTACAATAGCATTACCTTTGTCTGATTTTAAGTAATATACCGGCTTCATCTGCAGCTCTCTTGCGATATTAGTTTAACGCCAGTTAGCAGACTTTGCAATCTTTGTTTGGTATACAATGGCTTTTGACACTTTGTGCCGGATTTCCTTCTTCGCTTCGTTGGTCATGAGTTTTATAGCTTCTTTCGTATGTACTACAATGTGTTCAACCTGCAGATCTGCCTTTACGGCGTAGTTCCAGCCATTGTTTAGTAGATCCATTTCTTCCTTGGTGTAACTGATAGATGACTTATTGATAACCTGATTGGGAAAATTACGCACCGTTGAGTTTCTGCTGTCTAGTGCGCGGTGAATTTTTAATCAATGGATTGAGGTTCGTCCTTAGCAATGTCCCCTTGTGCCCCATTCCGTATTCGGAACCCGGTTGAATTTTGAACAAGGTAGATTCCGTACAGCGTTCTGTTGCAGCTAATTGCAAGTGTGCATTGTATGCACATATTGTAAGCTGAAGCTGTGCGAAAACTGGCAGGCATCCTCGTAATAAAGGGTATTCAGGCGGAGCTTGGCAAAGAGGAGCACATAAGAAAATCGTGAAGAGCGGAAGGCACGGTTGTTCCGTTGGGAAGGAAAGAGCAGAAAATGGGTTTGGTTTTAGTGACTGAGATTCCGATACAGTGCTGCAACTTGGCGCGGCCATAAACATGTTGGAAATGGAAACCAATTATGAGAGGTACCGTGTTTGTCAGAGTTCGATATGAGATGATTTGTCCAGATTAGGTACTTTCTAACAATGACCCTCACCGCTACTTTGTAGCCGTAAAGTACTAGTCGAGACCTACGGTTCGATGTTTCACACGGATATGGTCGAAGAAAACAAGTTTTACACTTCTTCCCCATTTTGCTTACATAAACACCCCTTCAACTGCAAACAAAATCATGTCATTCGTGAGAACTTATAGTCTACATATGTCTACCGAATTTCATATTAACGGGCGCAGCTGTTTCTGGAAAAGGCGGGCGCGACAACAGATAGATGGACAGCAAACCGATTTTATTATAATTTTTCGGAAAGGTTTTGTGGTTTTTTTATGTTTGGGTAGCTAGTTGTGTCGTCTATTAAATCAGATTACTTACATTAATGTGATGCTGACTTTTAAATATGTTCATATGTTGTCTTGAAGTACACTACGTTTACGCAAAGCAGATGATTTAGCCTATTATCGCTCTATTAATAATAGTAAGACTTCCACTAAACTCTCTGGTGGGATGCTTTAAATTGTGGTCTAAATTACTGCAGAATTTTGTGTTTCTATGATAACATGAACTTAAGGGAGATTCTAAAAAATAGTATTTTGAGCTCAGTTAAAGGAGGAAGGTTTAAAGTAAAATATCTTGTGCTATCCTCAATAAAACAAAAATAAAAGGCTGAGATCAGAAAAAGAGATAAATAAAGTATATTTGGAGTTATTCAACTGGGATAAATCCTACTTGATTTCTCTTGGCGACAGGTCCTGCGATAGGGCGAGCAAGAAAATGTATCCAATGTCGCTAAAAACAAAATGATCGTATTCAGTAACAATGAGCGTCGGAGAAATGCCAGGACGTCCTCATCTGTCGACGCGCCAGGACGAGCCCCGATCCCGTCGAGAAATGGGCAAGACATAAGTAAGTTAAGTAAGTAAGGAAAGACCGAAGAACTCGCAAAAGCCCTTCGAAAAAGGGGCATTGATATCTGCACTCCACAAAAAACCCAATGGTCTGGTGCCAAAAGTTGCGACATAGAAAGTCATAAAAATGGCTATAAACTTCTTTATTTTCGTAGCCTACACACTCAGTACGGTGTTGGCATTGTCATCTGAGAGGGCTTCCGTGACGCCATTAGAGAAATCGAACGATTTGATGACCTCCTCCTCCTCCATTATATCAGCTGATCGCACTTTTCACTTCTTCACTGCGTGTGCACAACAGACAGGTCGACCTGATGCCGAGAAAGAAGCCTTCTGGCAACGTCTCGATGAAAAGACTTACAACGTGCCTGCTGATGACTTTATCAGCATGGAAGGCGACCTTAATGGTAATGTGGGTGGTTAAGCAATAAAATGAATGAAATCTTGAAAAGCGACAGGACCTGATTACAACGCTCTGAGTTATGCAAAGCCGGGACCCAACACTGTGGCACAGTGAATTCTTCATTGGAGTTACTTCGGAAGGTAGGCTATCTATCTGGCAAAAAAAAGAAAGGTAGTCAAGCAGAACGTTCCAATTACAGTCCGATCCGGGTACTTTCCCATACCATGAAGACTTGAAATAACAGTGAATCAAGCCAGATTTGGCAAGAACTGTGGAATTACTTACGCAATGCATGCCACACGGTTACTAGTAAAGAAACACCATGAGAACCATCGTCTTCTTTACATGCATTCCTGGATCTAGAGAAAGCGCTTGACCGTGTGCCACACGAACTCATCTGGTACGATCTACGACAACACTTAATATCAGAAGAACTTGTGCGCTAAGTCCAACTGCTCTACCACGATCCGAAAAGTTAAGTTCGAAGTGTGGCGGGTGTATCAAACCCGCTTCGTGTCTCTGTTCGTATTCGTCAAGGAAGCGCGCTCTCACCACTCCTTTTTGTGCTTGTTATGGACACTGTCACAGGGGACATCGAACGACCAACGCCCTATACACTGCTTTATGCAGATGATGTTTTCCAAGCGTCTAATATAAAAATGATACTTGTCCAAAAATGGAATGATTGCCTCATGCAACACGATTTCAGATTGAATCTGAATAAAACTGAATGAAAGGTCAATGCTGTCAGCCAATGGAGAACTGTGTGAACATCGATGATAAACGACCAAAAGGTCTGCCGAAACAACGGTGGCTTGATATGCTGGATGAGCATTTGAAAGCTTCACGATTGCATCTAGAACAGGCTTTTGGCAAAAACAAAATGGCGAAACCGATTGTGAATGGGACAAGGGCTGCAGAAAAAGTAGAAGAAGATATTATATGCGGGCACCTTTAGGTTTTTCTCAAGTTGTTCAGTCGTTGTTTCGGATTAGAAAGAACTAGATGTTAGCGTTTGCTAGCAAGTAAAATTATTGGACCCTGCTTCAATTTTGAAGAGAAACATTTTCGGAATAGCTTGCCTGTTTTCCACGGTAAAGTCCATGGTCCTGGGAGAAACGGGCATTTCTAACCAGCATAGTCGAACAATATGAACTATATGGAGTAAGCAGTATCCGTAACAGAAGAAATTATTGGCACTCCTGCACATTTGGCACTAATTGGCATGGTGGCGTGCACGCAAATAGTCCAACAATATCTAAGTTTGACTGTCGATAGTCATATATTAATAAGACTACTAATATCACTAGGCATAATCAACCGTGATCATTACTAAACGGCATGTGAGTATAAATACTACGTGACCCACCTTGAGTGGATAATTCTATTTTCAAGTAAATATTCGCCGCATCTCCAAAATCAAGCATTTCCGCTGCTAATGAGTCAACTTGCTTTGAGATAGTACAGCAGCTCGAGCACACATTATTTATTACTAGTCTGGACCATTTTGAAAGTGTTTGGAATGGTATTAATTTGCCGGCATCTTCTGTTCACCAAAAGATGTCGGAACGTCTCAAGGGTCGGCCTAAACTGTATTCTTTCGAATCACAAATCATCCCATTCATATTTTCTCTTCACTGGCTTCTCTGTTTTGTCTTTGGGATCTACTACATTTTCTAAGAAGGAGCTGGCACTAAAACATTTTCATTCAACATTTTTCGCTTGGAGGCTGCGACCGCGGAAATTCCATTCATGTTGGTTTTTTCTCATCGAAAGTGTTCGACTATCATCCAAACAATACATGATTGAAACTACTTCATTTGCGATAGGCAGTTTAGGATGTTGAATGGTATCTCGGGGCCCACCACCGCGCGGTCTACTAAACGGCAGGATCGGCGAAGAAACGTCCAAAGGTAATGGTCGGTCACACCTATAAGGTAATACTAGCAGAGGTAGCGAAAAATGGACACTTTCGAAGCTGCCTCGAAACCCCCCATTGTTAGGCCGGCCTTTTGTTTGCAGTGTGTGAATCGGTAAACAGAACCAGCCGCCACCTTCACACAATCCAAATCTGAATTTCGACCCGTACCCTCGTGACGGACACAAAAGAGTTTAAGTTGGTCCAAAACGAGATGAGGGAAAAGAAGAAGCGAAGAATTAAGATGATCACCTCAGGAATTATTTTGCTTGCCATGAAATAAGCAGTTTACACTCTCAGTGTAGCCGTGTTCGAGTGAATTTATTGTATTTCAGGAATTGCTCTCATTTGAATTAGCGGGTCTAAGTTTTACTTTTGCATGCATAAACTTCTAGGTATATTCATGTTTCCGAATGTGTTTAGAATTTGTATTAAATGGAGATGTCATCTTACTTGTTAGTGGATACTTACTTTCTACGAGACAGCATACAATACTCGAATTCCACCGCATGCTGAGGGCACATATACATATATGTAAATGTATCTGAATTGAACATTGTCATATGCTCAAAGAATGAAAATAAAATGTTCCATATAGGTCCTCATGTATTTCAAGCTATATCTTCACTCCATTGTGGTACTAATATTTATATATATATAGTATATATTTTACGTACGATATTTTATACGATGGCCAACATCCCCTAAATGAGGCATCGACTACGCCTACGTGCAATCATTCCCAGTTTGAGAAAATGCATGTCAGTTCTCTCCAGGCCTTTTCGCAAAGCTTAAACTTCTTCTCCACTGTTCTCGGTCATGTGTTTTTGGGGCGATCCACTCGTCAGTCAATCTGGTAAGCGGATGCTATTGCATAACATAACCAGTAACGGTGTTGTCCCCCTTTCTTAAAGTGTAGCCTATCCACTGTTACTTCCACTTTCTTAATAACCCATCTGCTGGTACCTGACCCGTACGCATTTCTTTATTGAAGATTTTCTCGGGCCAGAGTACACCTATGAATCAACTGTTAACGAAGGATTGGAGCCTTTGTGCACCAGTGGCGGTCACTTTTCACGTACTGTTCCTACATAACATCACAAAGTGAACATTGACGCGAGCCAAAAATTCAACGTTGATGTTTATGCATTTCCAAATTTTGGATAAAAAAGCGAAAGATTTTGCGCTGCTAATGCGTCGCGTAACACCATGCTTGGTGTCGTCATCGACAAAAACAACGATCAACAAATCGATGGTCAGCTTTAAGGGGATCATCCCGTATGTCGGGTTGGAGAAATCGATTTTTTTTCCATGAAATGTACCTACGTATAGTGGAGGATATGTGGGCAAAGGGATTTTCCGATATTCCGAGTCCTTCAGAAATTACAGTGTTAAACAGGTAAGGAGTTTGTAGCCGCGGCTAGAGTACTTGATGAGAAAGAGCATCGAATCTTTTTTACCTGTTAGTTTTTTACCTGAACCTTATAAATTCGAACACAGGTATAAATATAAAAAGATGGGAAGCCAATCAATTCTCTAAACTTATTTGCTGTTTGGAATAAAAAGGATAATCCAGTCTAGAGAGAGCACTGAAAGACTTTCAAGCTATACTCAGTTATATTTTGTTGTAAGTATTGTGCTGTTTGTGTGTTCATTTATCTTTTTAAATGGATCCTACAAAGGAAGATCGCTTTAACGTTCAAAGTCATGCTCGCACTAAAAAATGAGTATTTTATGAGAATCGATACTTATCAGAGAAGAAAAAGGACTTTGCATCAACATCAGCAAAGGAACTTTTAGCAAATATGAACATGGATGTTCCAATTGCGACAAGTTTTGTATATTGTATATTGGATTTTGCTGGAGTTTTCTCTGGTATTTTTGCAAATAATAAAATATACGTGGTAGTAAAAAAGGAATGCGTAGGATATGTCGAGAAAAGAACGGGGACGGGGCTTAGAAATGCAAAGAAGAATAACAGGCATTGGTGGAAAAGGGGGTGGAAAACTTAATGATAAGGTTATTAATGACCTCACTGCATTTTTTGGGCTAGCTATTCGTCGACACGCAAATTCGATAGAAGGAATGAAGCAAGAAATTTGGGCAACTTTCTTCCATAAATGTTCTACAGACGAAAATCCTCAGCATCAAAATTGTCCAGCAGGCGAGGACAGTTGGTGCAAATGGCGCAAAGCGGAAGCTAAAGGAGAACTGGATAGTTTCCACCACGAGAAAGCACCTTTGACTGAAGAAGTTCAAACAGTCATCCAACCAATCTACGAACATTTGTCACGAGATGATCTCTTGAACAGATGTTCAGGAGCAGAGACCCAGAATAACAATGAGTCGTTAAATGTATTTGTCTGGACGTTCACTCCTAAACGCCTTCATTCTGGAGCCAAGGTCGTAGAAATTGCCACTTTTCTGGATGTAATTATTTTCAATGAAGGATTCAATGCCATTCTCAAAATTCTGGTGACAATGGGATGTCAAGTTGGTCACATATGTCAGGTTTATGTTGACCGCCGTAATAAAGCGCGAATTTGGCGGTCCGAACGACGATCGACTGACCTCGCTAAAAGAGCCAGAATTGAAACCAGAGAGCAACAATCGGCCTTACAAGACTTTTTTGAAGAAACGGAGGGTGCTTTCTATGGACCAGGTATAGCAGATTAATGGTGAGTTAAAATTTTACTGTTGATAATCACATTTAAATTTTCAAATAGCTCAAAATCTATCCAACCAAATTCTTTGAAATTTTCCCTACTTCTTTAATACATATTTCTACGGTCCGCAAACTAGGATAATTGCAATCGGCGGGGTCGTTTTTTTATGCATAAAAAAGCCGTAAAAAAACACCAAAATCCAAAAAATTAAGTTTAAAAGCCCACCAAAAATTTACTTTTTAATATTTTCTAATTATCCTAATTTGCGGACCGTGGAATATTGTCCACATTAAAATGCCGTTTAGTTTTTTTTCCTCAGATGAACACAGCGCCTTCCAGCGTGGCAGCAGAGAAACACCTTTTTTTGGAGATGGGTGAATAAATTGACACGTATTCCAAAAAGTAGCCACGGAATCAAGCTGAAAAATTTATCACATATACTAAAGATATCAGTAAATATATGGTGAAAAAATCACGTTTCTATCTTTATCCAGTCCCCAAAATCATTTTTCAAAAGAAGGCGCAAAAAAAACGGTCTTCACACGGGATGACCCCCTTAAAAGCTATTGGTAGTACCCTTTCATTTGATACCCGCATGGACATATTTTCAGAACAGAAAATCCTGCCTTTTCGTCTGGGTGGGTAATTCTATTAAACTCCATGCAAAATAATGCTACTAATTACATGTAAAAGTTTTCACATAGTACAATTTTTTTGGGTGTGACAGACAAATGGACTGGCAGACTGACAACCGTTGAATCGATTTTCAGAAGACATTGATTCAGTTTTGATTTGTTTTACACAAAGTATTAAAAGTATATCAGGTAACATTCCGAAATATTTTCGACTCTACTGTTAAAATTGAAAGGTGGCAAGATGAATCTTCTGGAAATAAATAGAACGGTTACCCTGGTTGGGTCACACCGACTCCCGAACATTGCATATGATGTTCTCATCCTACTTCCATGCTTCTTTTTTATGATGGATTTTCGCTTGAGGCCAACAAAAAGGTATGGACATGAAGGTATTTAAAAAAGGCCCAATGCATTTATTTCTCAAGGCTCAAAGCCTCGTATTCAGTGCGGCTAACCTGAACCTCCTCAATCCCTATCCTCGCACGAAGATATATCTACCGAGCAGTGTGTGAATAATGGCAGTGGGCAAAGTGGCCCATTCAAAAAGAATTCTATGACGGCGCCAATTGGTCGTCTGATCGACGGTGATCAATTGATCGTTTGTTCATCTCTTTTGTCATCGTTTTTTCAACGGGCATTTTTCGACCCTGTTCACATACCTCCGTTTAAATCCAAGCCGAAAACATTTTGGCTATCGAAAAGCAAAATAGGAAATTTACAATAAAGAGAAGTGTTTGACCACCATCGTTACAATTGTGATCGGTCTTTGAGTCATAATTTATCTACTCGTTCCAATGAGTTCTCCTGGGAACTCCTTGGCAATCAGTTCATTCAAGAAAGCCATTTAAAGAAAATTCAAAGACTGCAAAACTTACTCGTGTGAAATATATATCGTTGTATCATAGGATAATAGAAGCGGGAAACCAAATGCAAATTGAGCAATAATCACAAACTATATGGAAAACACAGGTGTGAAAATGCTTGCATTTAATCAGAAACCACTTGTTGGAAGTTTGAAGATGCTATGTATATGCGAAGACAATATGGAGTATTATGCCCTTAATTTGCAACTCGTAAAGGAGTTTTAGGGGAGTACTTTCTCCATTTTCGCTTTAAGTTTTATGAATTATCCTTTCACATTCTAATCCTTTCCTTACTCCGTAGTTTTCTGGAAAGAATCTTTCGATGTCAATTCAATCATCTAGCTATTATAGTTAGCTATTCACTCACATTAAGTCTTTCTTAAGGGGTTGTTACATACAAAACCTCATCAAAATCAGTTCATTGTCTGTGTGTGTGCCATACCCACTTTTCTTAGAAGCGGTTATTCTTATTAGCAAGAAATTCGGTAGAAAGGTTGGAATTATGAACCCCCATATATGCAGTGAATCACATTTCCCTCGCGTTGCACTCAAGGGAAAGGGGAGGGGGGAGATCCCCACACGGCCAAAAGATGCCACAGTTTTTTTTCCACTGGATATAGCCAAGGCATTAGAGTTGTTAATAAGTACTGCCCGAAGCAAATATTAGTTTGATATTGGTTGCAGAGGGGAGGCGTGGGGGTGGGGAAAGGAGTTAGTTACTTAAAAAAGCTGTTCTCGGAAAGTATCCAACCGGAAAATCCGAAAGTGTTCATGGTGGTCCATGCATACGGTATCTAGGCCTCGAAATTCTAGCGTTACGAAAGTTAATCAAATAGAGTTAGTAATACCATATTATTATATTTTGACAATTTACTACATCCCCCAATGCAACGTTCTATATTTCAAACGCTTTTTGACAGAATAAAAAAATAAAATCTCACTCTTTATATATGTATGCCTTAGTCTCTCTAGTGAAGTCTCGAATGATGAGACAAAACTTTCTGAATTTCAAAATCGTTTGTATTTGTTTTTTACAGGCAAAGTGGGGTTGTTTTTGGGAAGCACTCCTCCATTTATAGTAATCTAGAATCAAAAATAAAAAAAAAAAAAACTTGAAAAACCGATATCCCGTTTACTTTTAATTGAAAATCCAGAATGAAAAAAAGGGATTGTTAACGGATATACACAATCGTGGTTCGGGGCAGAAATATAGTCTCAAATAATGCCTACAAATTTTAGCCAAATCTAATCAACAGAATTTTAGTTATGCTTCCACCAGCTGGCAAAAGGTGGTTTCGAGAAACATGCGTTCGTTCTGTATGCACGGCAACCAGGCGTGTGTTCGTCTGTTCGCTGTAACGTCTAAAATTTTTGCACTATACTCCCAACAGAAGTAAAAATTGATTTCTGCAAACCATCACATAGGAAAACTTCCTTATATTCCACCTCCGTAAAGCGCGGTGATATAGGTTTTAATATGAAGCATCAAACTGAGAAAGTTTGGTGAAAACCCTACTATTATTAACAGAGTTATAGTAAATGAAAATTGTCCCTTTGGCGTACTTCCTCAAAATGTTAGTACCACAACGAATTGAATATTGGTTATACACATATTTAACGTGTAACGCTACGAGGTACGTATAAATAGAACCATCGTGACCCCAAATATTCCTACGTGAAAAATCAACAAAAATGTACCTGAAGCTCCGAGCTCCCGTTCTGTTATTATATTATATTTGTTTGAGAACTAGCAAGACAGTTAAAGTTGCATGAATGGTATGTGATTCTACACTATCACCATAATTATAAATATAAGTTCATGCTTGGCGCTAAAGTTACCGAATAATCAACTCCTTCATTGCTCCTGTCGTCAACCACAACGACATTGTTCGATTACCCTAAATTTGTTTCTACATTTTTGGTTTCGCAAAACATTAGATTAAAACTACACAGGCAAATTCCACATAGTATAAACAGGAAAACGGAACCCCCTAATAGTATTCTCACGGGAAGTCGCACTGTATCTTAAAAGAACTATTGTGGCTCTTTAATGGTTATATTATACCTAGAAACTCTAGTATCTCGTTTAAATCTGTAAACTTTCTAATGTTCCCTGCTTCCAAGTATTCCAACCTGGCATCTGGTATTAAGTATTCTCCCAGGTGCAAAGTACAAGTTCCGGGTAATGTCACAGAACATGTGTGGGGGCTTCATCACTTTATCCCTAGCTTTCACAGGTGATAATTTAGCCTGAAGTGACCAGTAATCATTTCCACTAACACACCGAGGGTCTTCTTGGTGAGTTTTAAACAATCTTTGGTTCGCTTGGGTTCGTAACCCTCAATAAGCATTCTGCAAACTCCCATTCCCGCAAGTTTACTCAGTAAATTGAACCCACTAGCTCAGATTGTTATCGGACAGGAGTCTTTAGAATATAGCTAAATTCACAACAATGGCGGTCTTTAATGTCCTATTGTGTAGTCTAGCTTTTAGATCGAGTTTGTACATGCCCCGTGAGAGTCGAGCATAGCAGCAGAAATGTTAGCTGAAACTACTTGAATTTGTATTAGCCTCCATGTTTGCTTTCTAACCCAGTTTTCATTTTTAAGATTTTGTTTCCAAAACAAAACCTTATTAAAATCGGTTCAATGTCTGTCTGTCTGCCTGTCCGTCCGTCTGTCTGTCTTTTTTTTCACCAGGTGGAAATCTTCAAAAGACACTGGTCTCGACACACCAGCGTGTGCGATTTTTACCCACTAAAACCACCCCCGACTCCTCCATTCTAGCTTAGTCACCTTTCTTCTATACGCGGGGCACGCGACCACGCTTTTCTTCTCTCCTCTGCCTTTCGCAGTTTGGTTTGGAAGAAGCGATCATGGAGTTGACCGCATCCCAATTTTCTTGATGTGCTAGCATGTTCTGCACCAGATTTTTTGGTACCAGCACCTCTCCTAGAGTGTCGTCTAGTTTCCTACTTTATTCCACAAATCTCGGACAGTGGAAGAATACATGCGCTGGCTCCTGTGGGACTCCATCACAATTTGAACAGTCAGTTGAGGTCTCCAATTTAAGCCTGTGAAAATATTGGTGATATCCTCCATGCCCCGTGAGAAACTGGGTGAGATTATAATTAATCTCACCGTGTCGTCTCTCCAACCACTCCTTGATGGCAGGAATGAGCCTGTGAGTCCACCGACCCTTTCTCGAGCGTTCCCACCGCTCTTGCCATCTATTCATGGATCTCTCTCTCTCAGCGTTCTTCGTCTGTAATAAGGAAGAGATTGGCTTCGCATTGTATATATTCGCCATCTCGTCTGCCAAGATGTCAATCGGCACTATTCTAGGGATGACGAATGCTGCATCATCTGAAACAGTCCTGAAGGCAAAGTATACCCTCAAGGCTGTCCTCCTGTATACTCCACTCAGTTTGTTAGTGTTAACTGACATCCGCAACTCCTCCCTCCAAACTGGGGTCGCATCGAGATTAAGTACATCGTTGTACTTGATGTTCAACAGTAGTGGGCTCAATACGGACATCCGCGGAAACAACGTACTCCTGGGGTCCACCATCGGTATAGTACCAGAGCCTCCTTTCAGTTAAATAATTATCGACAATTGCATCGAGATAGGCGGGAATACAAACCTTCGGTACGTATTTGCGTATTAGATTCCAATTGGCCGAATTGAATGCATTTTTCACGTCCAGGGTTACTACCACACAATATTTGCTGGTACTACCCTTTCCTACATGTAAAAGGGTGGTGTAAAATTTTTTTTCACCAAAAATAGCCATGTGGGGTATCAAATGAAAGGTTACTACGATTACTACTTTTCGAAGCCAGTGTTAGTTTTGAGATTTGTTAGAAAGGCGGAGAGTGGGAGGGGTGGAAAGTGACGATTGTTTTAACAGACCCATTTTCAGAAACTACCCAACCGAAAGATATAAAAAAATTCATGAAGCTGTCTCTATACGGTACCAAGGCCCCAAAATACTCTCCATATCGATATCCGTTCAAATTAAGTTAATAATAGTATATTACCATATTTTTGGGGAAATTGAGTAAAACCCCCCTTAAGTTTATCCCAGAGTTATAAATGTTGGTGGTAGTATAAAATCTGATATGAAGCATATTATCCCCAAGTTTGATCAAAATTATACTATCAGTTACAAAGTTACAATAGCTCAAAATCGACTTTACTGTGTAAATTTACTGCAACTGAATATTAATATCACATTAAAGTGGGTAGTCAGACATGCTAAATGCAGATACATAACGGGCTACGTATAAATGGGATAGTTTTACACTCAAACGTACTCACAGAAGAAGCAAACAAAACCTTTCATACATGAAGCGCCCAGCTTCTGGTTTCCCGACTTGTTTTCTTGCTACTTCAGTCCAACAGGACAGGACAACTTCATCGATTATAAAGTACGCCCGGTAATCTTTGAGAAGCAGGGTTAAATCGTGTTTCCATTGTACTTAACCCTGTGGTCGATGTGATCACAGTAGTTTGACCGGGACATTTTTCAAAATTATTGGGGTGTGTACTCATATTTAAAATAAGAATGGCAGTCTGTCTATTGCAAACAGAGATACGTTAGCTTGGGTAAATGGCCTGCTAAGCATTTTACGCGAACAGGTACGTATTGCATGCTGATCTATTCGTAACTGCGCATGCCCGAGGTTATTTGTCGAGAATTTTCGCAGAATATACCACCTTTAGGCTCTAGTTGACTAGGTCAGCAGATTACTGACTAACAAGAAACAGTGTCAAAAAAAGTGCACTTGATTGTAGTAAAACGTATCCATATCAGACACACTTTTGATCCTTAAAGACGATAACGATCTTCTGCTTCTCGGCAGCTCGATTTTGCATAGTGTTTTTTTAAGGAGTTAATTGTCAAATTTCAAAGTTACAAAATAGAGTGCTCCACCGTATTACACTGAAAGTGTATAGAGAGACAGGAAGGAGAAAGACCTTCCTTTTTTCCAACAATATGAAACATACATGGAGTATTCACTGATACTCGAGGAGGCTAGCACACTCCCGAGATTCTGAATCAGATATGTGAATGCTATGCAAGCAATCATCAAAATGGAAGAAACAGGATGACAACCGAGCACACAGAAACATTGACTTCACCATGGATATCGACAAGGAATGAGAGATACCTTGCCTGAATTTAAAAGTAACCCGGGGAAGCGGGGACTTTAATTTCGATATTTACAAGAAACTGAACCAAACAGAACGAACCATCATATATAGCACAAACCAAAATTTCTACCATATGATAGCGCTATACAATTTTATGATCCAGAGAATGGTCACAATATCGCTCTAGGAGGAGAGAAGGAAAAAGAAAATGAACTATATCCTGGACACAGCCAAGAGAAACGGATGCAATAGGATCATCATCGTATATTGGATCCAAAAGAAACTGCGGCAGACCTCAAGGCAACAACCTTCAACACTTCTCCGGGAGCCAAACACAGTACCAAAGCAATGGGTAACATTAATCTATTCGGGTCTGATGCAGAACATTAAAAGGCAACTACATAAACGTGGATTCCGGCTCACCTCATCCAGTAGACGATACTTACTGAGGACTCAGATACAATTGGTTAAGGATAAAGAGAGCGTACTGAAAGAAAGGGGCAAATACAACCAGAATCTGCAAGAAATACATAAAATCCCCGGGTACCAGACATGTAATAGAGCAAGGACACCATTTGCGTTCGATAACGCCGACATATTGAACGAAGTAACCGATTCTAGGAAGCTAGGTCCATAATGAAGCCTGCATAAAAAACAAGGACTAACGGTTTCGTCCTGGGCAGAGGCAACTCTTTAGACGCTGTCTCACTTCTGCTTTGGGATCAGCGTGACCGAAAGTGGCAACAGGTGGAAAACGGTCCTTCATATAATCGCAAAAATATGACAAGGTTGCGAATAATATTCAAGTCAAACCGCCAAAAGTTTGAGCTTAAGCTAGGCTAAAGCTAGGTTATGGGGCATCCTAAGTCCACATCCACATGATGTTGGATCAGGCCAAATGTAGAGCAACTTACTCTCACGTTGTTGGTCTACGGACCCCTCGTTGTAGCTGCCACTTTCGGTCACGCTGTTCCTAGGGCAGAGGTGGGGCAGCGTCTGAAAAGTTGCCATCTTTCGCTGTTCCTGTAGGGTATAGCACCCAAGCATCCAAAAAACAAGGACTAACGGTTTCATCCAGGGCAGATTTAACTTGAATATAATTCGGAACCTTGTCGTGTTTTTGCGGTTATATAAAGGAGCATTTTCCGCCTGCTGCCACTTTCGGTCACGCTGTTCCTAGGGCAGAGGTGGGGCAGCGTCTGAAAAGTTGCCATCTTTCACTGTTCCTGTTATTAGGTAGCGATTAACACCTACTACAGAATATAGTAATCCCTGCGTTAGCATTACAGTCGTAAAGGTTTCATCGACAACATGCTCTCTTTTTTCCTGCTATGGATCTACAAGACGTCACATCAGAGCCCTCGTGGCTTTCCGACAAGTGTTTCCGACATGTGTCTTTCAAAGTAATTTTTGGTCTACCGTAATTTCCAAATATTTGACGTCTGTTTCTAGTTTCACCTCCATATCATGTAATCTTTTCGCTCTCTGGTGATCAAGCTTACGCCTCCTAGTGAATGGTACTATGGTGGTTTTGGCTGGATTGATCCGCAGTCCCACCTTCCTGCACCAGGCACTAGTAACCCTTAATCTAGTTTGGATTCCATCAAATAGGATATCTTCATATTTGCCCCTACAGATTATATTCCAGTATTTGTCCAGGAGTTCGTCCACTACCATACTCCACATTAGCGGCGATAGGACACCACCCTGAGGACAGCCTTGAGTGGTGTTCATGACGACAGAATTTGTATCTGCCAGTATTTCTATTTGCCTGCTTTCTAGCATTTTGCCCATCCAGAATGCCAGGGTATTTCCCACTCCATTGCGGCTCAGGGCATCTTGTATCTCTATGTGCGATGTGTTGTCGAATGCTTCAGAATTTTCAGTAAGAAATGCCTGGTATTTGTTGTTTCTTGGCAAAGTCAATTTATCATTACTGACTGAGATACTTCTAACTCGTTTTGCTGGAGCTACTCAAGAATCTAAACACTTTTTGTGGCATATTCGGAAATACAATGCATGTTTTCAAATGGCATTGTTTGGAGCAATCAATATTTTAAATTATGGTCATTTCACACCCACATTTAAGCTGAAAAGGCAAGTGGATCATCAGATTCTTCCAGTGCCAGAAGAAAGTCCGCGGTTTTTGCAAATATATACAGGAAGAACAAAGTCTGCCATGTTTAGTGAGGGTCATATATTAATAATCAAGGGCGCAACAATCTAATCCTCGAAATGTGTTGAATGCTTCATTTTTAGATTGTAACAATACATTAGGCGGTAATGTGGCCAAAATTACGCTCGATTGCGATAATCAGCCTGACTTCCTCAAGCACACAATCACAACCAAGTTGATCCATGTCCCATATCCATCCTAGGGTCATCATGACTTTACTGTCAGTGAGATTTGAACCTCGACCTTCTTTTGTAATAGTTTAGTGTTTCACACAAATTTCACAGTGAACAAGATGAACCACATCACTGCCAAGTCAGCCCTAAAGGAGTACAAATTTATTGATGAAAAATTCAAATTAACAAATAATAGGTACTTGATGAAATCAATAATTAATAGTATGGCTAATTTTCTATGAGCTAGGCAAAGTGGGGGGGGGGGGGGGGGGCTTTTGCACGCAAACTATTTTCTGCGAACAGTTGTTTAGATGTGTCGTTACACTCACCATGCAACGAAATTTTAAGCCACGATACAGTGTGACGTTTTACTTCAAACTGTTAAAAACAGCCAAAGAAACCTTTGATATTGTTAAGCAAGCGTACGAAAGTAGTGCCATGAGCCTCCCAAAGTAAGCCTTTCTTGAAACACCCTTCAAACCATCATCGCTGAAAATTTTGCAATGAGAAAAGTGAACGAACTTGCTTCCGAGAATTTCTAGTAATAAATAAAAAGCGGATCATTTGCTAATTTCAGCAGATATTTTCCAACGCATTAGAGCAAATTCAATTTTTTTCCTCTAACGGAGATACCGGGGACGAAACCCATTACTTTCGGTACAACTTCGAAACGAAGTGTTAAAGTTCAGAATGGAACACTATCAGCTCTACTCGTCCGAAAACAGTTCGAACAAGTTCAAAATGAAAGCAATGCTTCCGGTCTTTTTTGATCAGCATGGTGTCACTCATAAGGATTCCTAGGCAAACCGTGAATGCGTGAAGTGTTACGCAAAAGTTCTCGGGATTTCAGTTTGGTGCGACCAGAAATAGCTAGTGGACGCGGCTGGCTCGGTGTGACATGCCACGTTACCTTGCGCCTTCCACTCCGTTTGCCTGTCAGTACTTTTTCCATTCCTTTGCCTGAATAGAGCTATTCCGCTCATCAACAGAAAGTCGATTATGTTAGCCAAGAGGTCGACGGTGGCGCGCAATTTTGAATTATGTAAAACCCTTTCGTGCTAAACATAACACTTTTTCTACTTCAGGCTAAAACTCAAAGGGGCCTCAACAAAGTAAATGCAGGCTTAATGATAGCTTTGAGATATGTTTATGCTCTTATAGTTAACAATATTGCTTGTCAGCTCATATAACACTTGAACGTCCTTAACTCTTATGTTCATGACATAATAAGCAGATATATTAAATGGAACTAAACAGATTGAAACAACGCTAATATCATGCATCTTATGTTGCACAAAGTGAGCCCTCTCTATTGCAGCAGGGATGCTAAAATCGAAAAAGCTTGTTAGCTCTGATGAAGGGAACAAGTGATGCCCAGAATATCGGCATTTGCAAGACCAGTAAATATCACTAGCGAATAGAAAAAAAGCATGTTTTAATTATTTCAAATCATTTAATCGCTAGAAATACCGCGAAATTACACTTAGAATAAGCTACAGTTTGTACGATTACGATTGCTATAAACCAGGAAGTGGAGAGTGCGACAACCAACATCATTATTGCGGAGGTCATGGATGCAAGCTTCATTTTCATTATCAAATCATCTCAATCGACATAATTTAAGCAGCGGTTACCCTGCTGGAAAGTCGGTCTGCTCCTTTTCAAACAACAAGGGTAGTGGCAAGTATACAATTTTCCCTGCCATTGTTCTACTCTGGGAACTAAAAGCAGCATTGTTAAAACAAATTCTGCATTAACGACTTTTCACCAAGCAGATTAACGATACCAAATTGCATGTCAACTAACAAAAATAAACTTGCTTGGAATACTAACAACGCAATCTATTCTTCATGAGTATATTGCTTTTATTAGCTGCAGAATGTATTGTTACCACGAGCAATTCGAACCCAACTTAGATGTTACCTTGAAAAACAAGATCGAATTACTTTCTCCTTTGATATTAAATGAGAAAGCGCATTTAGAATCTGTGACTAGATTGCTAAATGAAGTTGAAATTTACTAGTACAGGTTGTTAGGAAGGAGACCAAAAGTAAAGAAACTGCAGATTATAAGATATGACAATCAATCCTGCAACAATATCCAGAATTAGTTCGTTCATATACGCTACATATATGTATATTAAACTTTCTCAATGTCTATTCCCCAGTATCAGTTCATGGAGTTAGCATTTTAATTATGTTTTAATAACGTAAAGTAACACTATCAAAAATAATTAAGAACAATGACATGGTGTCATTAAGAGTTGAAATCTATTTGAAGCTTCCTATGCTTGTAGGGAGTCAAATAATAATCATTTATTAGCATATTGCCACCACAGAGAAAACTATCTATTTACGCTTCCCGCACCCAAAATATGGAATAGTATCAGTGCTGATGACGGATGGATAAACGATAAAGGGTTGGAAGAAACTGCTAGCGAACTAAGCAATTATAACTGGAAACATGCGGGAAAGAAGAGGGAATGTTTTGTGATTAGAGAGAAGTTTATTCTTTATATAATTAGATAATTTAGATAATTTTAAAGACCAACAAACTTGAATAAGTGCCTTTGATTTCAATTATTCTACATGTCGTTCGGATTGGAAGTTGACCTAGACAGACCCAAAATGTTCAAGAAAATAGCTCCTGCCTATTAAATGATGATATGCAAAACCCTCATAAAATCTTGCCAACTTCATTACGGCCAGATTCTTTCTGTACAATTTATAATCTTTTCAAGATCATTGTAACTTTTGGAATTTCCAAAACCTTTGCATTGTTCGCTTGGTCCAAAACTAATCCGACTACAATAGGGTCCTTCGTTCTGGTCAATAGAACACAAATCATCGAAAAATTTCTTCTTTGTGAGTCGCTCAAGGTATTTTGGTCTGGAGACAATAGATCAGACTTGCTGTCGCCAAACTCTACCCTCTAAAACCCTCATTGAATTATGCCAAGCGAAATTATCATCGTCAAACGATCATTGTCGGTAATCTCAAACGAGATACATGTGATTAGTGAAAATGCGATGTAGGTGTGCAGAGTTACGATTCCTATCTTTTGGCAAATCGGATCCTGGATTCAAAAGGAGCAAGAGTGTCAAATAAGAAAATGCCTTATTTTTTTCAAATACGGACTCCAGCATTTAGATATCTTGGCATTTTTTCTGCATTGAAGATCAGCTGTGTTTATATCCTGGTACAGGAGGGACATTTGTTAACACATTGACATCAGACGCCTTCGGTCCTAAGTATTATTGATTGTGCTAGGTTTCTGTGTTCTCGACTATAACAAAGACCAGGAAATGCGACTTTGTGAATGGCCTCTGATGTAGGTGAGGTTTTCTTGCAATTCTTTTGCAAGCTGCTCTTTTAATAAATTCATTCATGAAATTTCGTTTGATCTTGGTCCGCACCGACCACAATTTATTGCGATTTAAGTGTACTAACCATTTACCAGTAATTTTTATGAAAACTATGTAAATAAAAAATGCCGCCATGTCTAGAAGTCACTATTCCGAAAAAATTCAAATAGAATCATAAAACAAGTCGGGGTACCGGAAGCCGGACGATCGGGGATAAAAGTTTTATGTACATCTTATGTGGGGAACTATCTATGGACGATTTTCTTTTCGTACATAGCTAAAAATTCAAAATATTCCTTCATATATTCCCTCATTTTTAGATATATGTATGTACTCGTAAAAATTGAAGATATAAAGAATATGCTCATCCTAAACTAATAAACATTGCCTATATATATATTTTTTGAGAGTAGGGTAGGTGAATGCGTTTACGCACAGAGTGTTGGACTCCCGCAACAGCACGCTGTCAGACTATTAACTAAACACCTTAGTGTTATCAAAAAACTAGCCTGGAACCGTTTAACACATTACTTCGGGCTAGCTCTTCAGCTCTCCCGGTTTTGGGAGCCTTCAAGTCAGGGAATCCCTTTCACCGACGGGAGGGGAAGGGAGCGAGGGAGTTGTTAGTTCAGGGACCCATTACCATCCGTTCCTTCCGCCGGTCGAGCTGAATCTTCTTCGCAAAAAGAAGAGCCCGAACATAATGCGCAATACGATTCCAGCGCTCTCTGATCTCTCTGACCTCTCTGATAATGTTGTCTGGAGAGAGCTCCCCTGTGTCTGCATAAAGCTGCTGACGAAAGCTGCCTTACCTCCCGCAAGAGAAAAAGTGTGTTCAGCGTCGTCGGCTACTCCATTGCAGAACACACTATCAGGAGATCGCGCCTTCTCAATCCTGTGCAGGTAAGACTGGAAACCTCTATGCCCCCTTAGAAGTTGGGTATGGAAGTAATCAATCTCACCGTGCATTTGGTTTAGCCACGGGTCCAAATTGTCGATGAGCTGCGCAGTCCATCTGCCCCTTGGCTCATTTTGCCAAGAAAGTTGCCACTCGGTAAGGGTGCGTTGATGTTCTTCACAACAACCACCTCTTTTAAGTTCTCACCCTTGTGGTAGGCAAGTTTGCGGCAACGGGGATCACTCCCACGATCACTATCACTGCCGGTTCAGAGACAGTGCAATAAGCAGACGCCACTCGCAAAGCTGCCCGCCTCTGTACTTGAGCAAAGCGTTTACGATGCACCTCTTTTTCGAAAGGATCAGACCACACCTCCACGACATAGAGCAGAACCGACTGGGTTGCTCCCATAAAGAGACGTCTCCTAGTAAATATAAGGCCTCCAACATTCGTCATTAGCCGACTCAAGGCCGTGACTCCTGTTGCAGCCCTGTCTGCTGCTGCTTTGATTTGCTCGAAGAAGCTCATCTTCGAGTCGAGCATGAAACCAAGGTTTTGACTCTGTAGCCAACCCATCGATCGATATGAGACGCAGGGTCGGGATTCTCCTTCTGATCAAGATGACTACTTCGGTATTTTCCGGCGCAGGGCTGAAAGCGTGCACAGTCTTCCATCCGCTTACCCGTCGCGTCAATATGCCGTCCGGCAACAAGTGCCGCAAAGTTATCTGTAAACACCGGATCCAGACAAACCCGCTCCTTCGGCAAGGTCACGAAATCGAACGTCATCCCGACCCCAGATGGCAGCGGTGCCCGATAAGTCGAGATGCCATGAGGCCGGGTCCTTGTTTCGGTATTGTTCCCTAATTAGCACTAGATCTGCATTTACTTCCGCAACAAATTGCGCTAGCCATTGGTGAGCGGTTGCACTCCGGTGCATGTTAATTTGCAAAATGTGGATCATGCCATTCACACCCTAGCCCTTTCCAATTCGGCCCTGAAGATTGGACGCCGTTCCCAGCCGGCAGTGGCCTCGAGCATTTACAGAGGTGATACATATCTGGGCATTGGTTACTTCTGGAACATTGACTATTATCAAATAGTGGTGAGAACATATGTAAATACGGACATACCTACCTAAATTGATTGTACCCAGCTGACTATTTCCTCTTTACTCCATGCGCTAAAGCACTAACGTACATACATAAATAGCCATGTCTGTCTCGAGCAATTGATACTGCTACACAAATAGCCAAAAACAGCCAAAAAACTAAAGTGTTCCCATAGCCCGCGATTATGTGAGTTCAGTTCAAGGCGTGTAAATCAATGAAATATAAAATTTTCACCTTTTATCAGGTAATGTATGCGCTTCAGGTGTAGCGAGGCATGCCGAATAGTCATATGATTCGAAGCAATGCAAGTGCTTCCTGCATCCACCGTGTTAGGTGTTAGGTGGTTATTCAATTCTACGTGTTCTCGCTCGACTCGTCTATCATTACCCGAGTCAGTCTATGAATGCAGCGGGTTTTTTCGAATTCATCCCACCGTTGCTGCCATCGCCTGTAAAGTCCCTTCTTAGTGGTTTTTCGGAAGCTCGCAGTCGCCTTCCTTCACTGGTAGAGACAGTATGCCTTATTTGCTAGAAGACCCAAGGAAGTCATTCACGCCATGACACACACTGTCTCATCGGATATCGCCCCATTTCCCCCATTTCCCCCCCCATCCCGAGGTTGTCTTTTAGAGAGAAACCGCTTATAGCAGGATGGATTTCACTACCCCTACGATAAGCAGCCGGCGACTAGAATTTGACCCTCCAATATTAGGCATCATCTTTGCTAGAAATGAATTAGCCTTTGCTGCCTTTTTGAGCGCATAGTCCAGGTACCCCTTGAAGCTCAACTTTGGATGGATCATTACCCCCAGGTATCTAACGATCAATTTGGAAACGACCTCGTGATTACTAACCTGGTTTTGAAAGTATTATTTTTCCTGCGATTGGTAATGAGGTCCGCCTCCGTCTTATCATCCGCCAGGTTCAGTTGGTTGGGATGGTTTCACTTCCTTACAGTTCCACGTCCTCGAGCTACTCCCATCGCAACGTCGTCTGCAAAACCAATCAATGTGGCCTCTTTTGGAATGCGAAGGCCACACCCTGTTATACATTACGTTCCACACCAGTATGGACCCTTGGGGAACACCTGCTGCCAAAACATATTCCTTCGTCCCGTCGTCCGTTATCCGGGTTAAGTAATCAAGGACACCCAGTTTAGCCAGCGTGTTACTAATCCAACCCCAGTTGGCCAACTTGGCATTGGCATTTACATTCAGCGTCATCACCGCGCAGCACTTACCAACGGCCGATGCCTCACGAGCCAGGTTCACGACCATTGCTATTGCATCGACGTGCAGCGCGCTCTGCGAAACCCATTCTGCTGCTCCGATAGAAAACCCGCCAGCTGACGAACGGAAACAGCCTGTTGTACATCATCCTCTCCAGCATTTTCACCATGGTGTCTAACAGATAGATAGGGGGCTCCAGTAGCAGAACCAACCTCTGCCTTTTCCACTAGGCGGGAGACACTCCTTCCAACATGCACAATTCAAAAGTGTTTATGAGCCATGCGGGCTAACCCCAGGACTTTACAAAAATGTCAGGCGATGGCGGCTTTACGGTTTCTTACCAGGGCAGAGGTAAATCGTCAAACGCTGCCTCACCTCTGCCCTGGGAGCGGTTTGCGCTCAATATAATGTCGTGTTCTGCGAATTATATAAAGGAGCACTCAATATCTGCGAGCCGCTTCGGTCACGCTTGCGCAGACTGTGTTTCTGCGACAATGGAGGGAAAAACTGTTGGGATATGACTATCAGTTAACCATATTTTCAATGATTTTAAGGGCGCTCATGATAGTATCGCCAGAGTAAAAGTTTACTGAAAATTTGATATGCTGACAGATTAAACTTCAGCGCAATGCGACCTACCTATATTGCACTATCATGGCAGCCAACTAGGCGGAAATAAACCAAAACTAGATTATATGAAAATGACACGCGACAATGCAAAATATTTTCTGCCAGGCAGAATGTCGCGTCGCGCAGTGTCGCTCAAGTGTGTATTGCTATTTTGCCATATTTGATATTTTGACAGTTTATGGCCGCGCCGCGACGCCCCATCTCCGCAATGCGATGCGACGCGGTCACAAACTATACTGCCTAGCAGAGAATATTTTACAGTGTCACGTGTCATTTCCATATAATGAACTCAGTTGACTGCAACGATTTTTCAGTTTTGGTTTGTATTCACTTGCTAAAATGTCAAAATATGTAGTTGTTTGTAGTTGGCTGCCGCGCTAGTGCAATGTAGCCATGCCTCGTCTCTGTAGTTGTGGTTAATGTAGTGTCGGGTCGCGTAGTGTATATAGGGGGTCGTACCTTTAGTAAGACTGATGACGGCCGAACCTAACCAATATGCGAGGTCGCACAAAACGACAGGATCGCCCTCGAACCTTTAACTATCTTTAATAGTCCAAAAGAAGGGGATACTCAGACATGCATTATTTTTAACCTGACTCTGGGAAAAGTTATCTGTCGTGATGAGATGAGTATGATAGGCGCCTTCCGCTTTTACTTTACCCAACTGTTTACCTGCGCTAACAACAAAAACAACATATAAAAACACTGGCCTAGCTTACAAAAACTGTTTCGTTTGGAATATTCCCTCCATCGGGTAAAAGCTCCTATTGCACAAAACAGTAACGTTGCCAGTCTCATGCATTTTCCAGGAACTGGGAAGAATTTTTGGCCTCCTTCAAGGATATGGACGATTCTGTAGCCTATATCATCATCAACGGCGCAACAACCGGTATCCGGTCTAGGCTTGCCTTAATAAGGAACTCCAGACATCCCGGTTTTGCGCCGAAGTCCACCAATTCGATATCCCGAAAAGCTGTCTGGCGTCCTGACCTACGCCATCGCTCCATCTTAGGCAGGGTCTGCCTCGTCTTCTTTTTCTACCATAGATATTGCCATTATAGAATTTTCGAGTGGGATCATCCTCATCCATACGGATTAAGTGATCTGCCCACCGTAACCTATTGAGCCGGATTTTATCCACAACCGGATGGTCATAGTATCGCTAATAGATTTCGTCGTAGTGTAGGCTACGGAATCGTTCATCCTCATATAGGGTGCCAAAAATTCTTCGGAGGATTCTTCTCTCGAACGCGGTCAAGAGTTCGCAATTTTTCTTGCTATGAACCCAAGTTTCCGAGGAATACATGAAGATTGGCAAGATTATAGTCTTGTACAGTAAGAGCTTTGACCCTATGGTGAGACGTTTCGCGCGGAACAGTTTTTGTAAGCTGAAATATGCTCTGTTGGCTGACAACAACCGTGCGCGGATTTCATCATCGTAACTGTTATCGGTTGTTATTTTCAACCTTAGCCTCCGCACGCTATGCAGATACTGTGCACTTCTTCGCCAAATCGGGATGTTTGGAATTCCCTACTAAGGCGAGCCAAGACTGAACACCGATTGTTGTGGCACTTATGAAAATAATGTTCAGTTTCGCTTGATGTTCCTTTTTCACAGATCTAAGGTTATTTGGGTTTGGTATTGAAAGCCTTGAACGGGCATATAAAGAAGAAGGAATTATTGCCGAACGCGCAATTCGGATTTCGATCTGGACATTCGACAATACATGCAATAACGAAGGTAACGTCTGATATTTGCTGGGGGATTAACAATGGTGAATGCGTAGGCGCTTGCCTTATAGACATGGAGAAAGCCTTTGATACCGTCTGGTTGGATGGACTGCTTTTCAGGCTCCTGAAGAATGAGTTTCCCAGTCACCTCGTAGCGATGATGTGTAGTATGCTGTATGGCAGGTGCTTTGTTATTACGGATGGAAATCTCACTACTAGCAGAGAATTTCATGTTCTGAATGGATTACAGCAAGGGACAGTGGCTGCGCCTACACTTTTTGCGGTATTTGCCGGCGAATTGCTCAATTCTTTCGATTTTAATAAATCTCCGAAAAGGTCGTTGGTTGCCTTTGCTGACGATCTGATAGCCTACACGGCACACAAGAAGGTAACTGAGGTGCAAGTTGAACTTCAGAAGATGTTCAATGATATTAAGTTCTTCACGAATAGTTGGCGGATGAAAATCAATGCGCAAAAGTGTGAAACGATTCTATTTCGAAATTCCTTGGCGTATGCCAGTAGGAACTTGAAAAGGAATTGGAGAGATTTTCACATTGCCGCGAACGAGGATAGTTCTGAGCGTATTCCTCATAAGAAGTGCGTGAGATACCTGGGTATGCGTCTTGACGAGCGTCTCCAATTTAACGAGCACGTTAAAGTCGCGCTAAAAAGCGCTCGCAAGGCATTCATGTCTCTTCGAAGACTTTTTTATGCTCCACATCTTAGCCGGAAGGTTAAGATTATTTGTTATCTTACTTTGGTTAGACCGGTGCTTACCTACGGGTGTGCTATCTGGTTTAATTTGAGTGCTAGCCAAATGGAGAAAATAAGGATCTTTGAAAGGAAATGTCTGCGTGCTTGCACGGAGCTTAATAGGACTGCTTCGTCAAACTATGAGCACTATATAACTAATGAAGTGATGTATGCAGCTGCCAAGAATCGACACAGTTATCGTCAGATTGATTGGGAATCATATAGTACGATCTGCTTCGCATGGTGAGAACCCTTGGGTTTCGCAGCCGTTCTACCCAAATGATGGGTATTTCGAGAAAACTCTCACGACAGGCTTCATTCCTCCCGAAGTGTTCGTGTATCTTGACAGGAATGGTCTAATTCTTGATTCTGCCGGTGATCCGGTTATGTATCATATACATAGACGGGCCTCGGACAAAAGGATAGAATACCCCCCGAATTTGACAGTGGGGGCTCCTGGATTCGACTGGAGATACTCCAGAGCGAGAGCAATTGATATTAAGCGGGATGAAAAAGAGAAATCTTGGTACTGGTGGCTGCGGGATGCCGGTTAGCGGTGGCCGTGCTCAGTTCTGCCATTTGTTTCTTTCTTTCTTATTGTAAAAAAAAAGAAAAAATGTATAAAATAAAATATATAATTATGATAGTTTTAAAAACAATAATTTAAGTTAAAAGTATCTTTTGAAGCGATCAAATATTTATTATTACTTTTATATTTCTTTATTTGCCACTAAGGCCAAGTGAATTCTGTCGGGTTTTTGACCATTTCCCGACAACTTATTGTAAAATTAGATTTTTATTTCTTAATATTTCTCTTCTCTGCCTGTAAATTGTTATTCGAAAACTTTGAGAGCCCACAGTGGCCATTAGATTTAAGTTATTTTTGTTATTTTAAAAGATTGTTTTTTATTGTTCATTTTTCCAATCTATATACTATTGTTACCTATTTCTTAAAAATAAAAATGATTTTAAAAACAAAAACAAAAACAAAGTTTGGGCAGGATTCATGACGGTCAGTATAGCAAGATAAGTGGCTTCTTATTAATTAATTTTTCGAGATGTTCTCTTATACTAAACATTATAAATTTAGCGATTACTTTTAGGCGTTAAACTATCACATTTAATGTGTACGCTTTTTTGCAAGTCTATCAACTTTAGTTTTCTTTCATTCCTTAGAAAAGCCTTAATAAGTTGATCTACTACGACTTAGTTCGCATCGCCTACCTTCTAATTGCGCTTACAGTCTGGATCCGCATGCTACACCTAAATTGCTTATTATTGTTGAGGAGAAATCTAGTCCTCGAAAATTTGCGCCCATCTGCAAGTTCTTTCTGATGTGGTGTACGATATTTACAGAGGGTCATTTTCTCACCGCTGGAAAATATCCAGATTGCAGAAGCGGGATATTAGAAACAGGAGTTCGTCGTCCCTATATGCGAAATGCATCCGGTAATGTAATGGTATTTTCAAGGCAGATGTCGTCAAATGTACTGCTGATAAATCTTAATCTACTGTCTACTAATCTGGAAATCTAACTTAAAATGGCAATCTATTGTTACATTCTATTGTGTCTATTGTTAGGATAACCAATGTGCAAAAGAAGTAAATTTCTCGCTGTTTCTAGGTACAACAAGGCTATGTTTGTTCATGACGTGGATTAGGAAAAAGTTGGGAACATCTACCGGTATCAAGATTCCGCATTAGATTATGGTATCTCCTTTAGGCAAATTATCCTAGACGGCATTGCATAGTTCTCTACTATTGCCGGGATTTTTCCTAGTCTCGATTAGAATATTGGAGTCGATATTCTGTCTGAAATGAATGATCAGGCCATGAGGGAGTTCCGTGTAGATGCCGTTAAAGCTAGTTGCACCCCAGATTGGCATTTAACTGCAACAGGCTTACCCCACCATAAAAGTATAGTTGAAGGACAAGAGTGCGTATCAGGCCTCAATCACACTTACATACATATCAAAACCGTTGATCCTTATACGGCAGTCATAAGCTATAAGCGCATAGTCCCTCTTTCCCCAAGGCATGGAAACCGAATGAACTTCCCGCTCCATGAGCCAAAAATCGCAAATAAATTGCACTCCTCAGGAGTGAAGTTGATTTACCAATGTAAAGCGTAATGAACCTAAATTCAGGTGCCACCACACCTTCATATGAGCTCTACTCGATATTGCTGTTTAGAGTGTGTTGACAAGTCATTCTAGGATAAATTTCTCAGTAATATGTTAGTATAATATATCCTGGCCCTGTTTTTTACCTAGAAAAGGGATTGAATACTTGATGAAGTGAATTTTAATTTTTTGTTTGCAAATTTACTATACGGGGTTGAGGTTTTGAATTTATAAATAGGTTAATTCTATTTCCTCTGATAATATGGGGATGTATAAATGCCGAATTGATGTCAACATTCTAATTTGAAACTTAGCAACCTTACCGGAGTCAACTGCAGTCAATTCTGGTTGACGTTCCAGAACTTAATTTGAAACATCATTATTCGTCACCCCGACATATCTTACTCCAGTAAGTCGTTCGCTACGTGTTAACTAGCAGTTAACATCTCCAAGGCAAAAAACTGTACAAGGACAAGAAATGTGAACCTGGCAAACCGCACTGAGTCGGGTTCGGTTAAAATTTAACATTCACATATGTATGCCTCCAGGAAACAATAGAGACTGCATATTCAGGCCCTGTGCTGAAAGATGAGACGTTGTAAGAACTGCCCAAAAAAGTAGCTGAAGAACTTGGACCCAATTGGGTTCTGCACAATCACGGCGAGTTGGCGATATTTGACGGTTCGGTTACGGTTGTTGCGGGCAAAAAAGCAAACAACCCAGAACGTATGAGTAGCACGGCATTAATAGCTGTGAGAAACCGCGCTTGTTTGGTTATAAATAAGTTAATAACATGGCGGAAACCTTTTTAGCCATTGTAAGTCGCCGGCGATACCGACTTTTATATTAGACACCAACCAGAGTTGATTTTATGTTATCGCACATGCAAACTTGACTTGGCGGTTTGCCGCCGTCTGAAGTTGCGGAGATTGTTCGGAGGGTACAAGGTAACAATATCCTCAATGGCTGGTCCGCAACAAAATTGGGTCCACGGACAATAGCAAAACAACCACGAAGACCATTCCGAGATGCTGTTGTAGGGGCCCCCGTTTGTAATCTTGTTAAGTCGGGATCACGTCTTTTGGCTGTTCATTTGTGGTCCTCGTCTAAATGGTAGACTTTCAGCAGCATCTTCGGTCTCGGCACTTGGTCTTTTTGCATACTTTGACGGTTGGCCACCACGAAATCGGCGATGGTGCCATGCAATTTGACCCGTGGGCATAGTTCAGTGGTTAAGGGCTGAACTCGATGAAAATTATGTGCAGCAAACTAGTTTCGCAGATTAATAAGTTTCAACCGAAAAAACTCGGAACAAAATAAAAGTTATAATTGATTGGTGTTCAATTATGAAAGGAACAGACAAAGTGAGAAGGGTGGCATGCGGAGCATGGAGTGGCACGCACTCGAATATGTATCTGTTCTCTAAATGGTTGCAATTCTGATTTTCTAAATTAAGCTTATGGCCTCAATATTTACTTTATTTACGGCATTGTATCTTCAACTTCAACAATTTTGTCACTTCAGATATTTGCTTGAAATAATATCTATAATAGATGGTTACTTGAGATACACACGCTAAAGATTAAAAGCTCACAAACTTATCTGAACACTGCACAGATTTCTAGTCACATAGAAGTTTGTGGCTATCAGCTATGCTTAGATGTGTGCTAAAAATAATATAGATTTTGTTGTTCACTTGAATAAATAAAATCTATTAGGGTGATGGAGAACACAGGCCTCGATAGCGCAGTAGGTAGCGCGTAAGTCTCATAATCTTAAGGTCGTGAGTTCGATCCTCACTCGGGGCATCGCTTTTTTGATTAACTAACCAGAAAATGTCATCATACCTGCTTTAATTTGCAGTCTGTGTATAAATATCTTCTAATTTTTCTTTTACACTAAAATCCATTGCGATTTGAATTAATGGGAATAGTATATATATATATACATCAAGAAGTTTATCACGTGGCAACTTTTATGTCTACGTGTATATAGTGCCCTACATGGTGTTGATTACCCGGAAAATCATTATATAGATCCGTTACAATTATAGTACAACTTCGTTATGACCAACCTTCACGGGGGTGTGGAATTGTTAGCCCGATTTAACCAATTTTGTTTCAACCTGTAGAGGGTAGCCACACCTTGGAATAAAAAAACACAGTTTACGCGTAGCGCATGCATATATATTTCCTTGCAATGTACAAATTAGGTAAATACTATATAAGCGTATATATTAGTGTAATATTAATTGAAAACAAGTTGCTAAATTGATAACGTACTTATCATTTTCGATAGTCTTACTCACTTACTTCGGTAATCATTCGCATTGTAAAATATAAAGGAAACAAGTCGCGATACGGGAAGCTGGGCACTCCGGGCATAAAGGTTGTGTGAAAAGCTCTATGCACGATTTTCCTTCGTACATACCTATGAATATAAAACCTTCCACCATATTTTGTCAAAGTCCAAGATACACATATGTACATACGTATCAACGATATAAATGCTGTGTTCATTCTAAATAAACAAACATTATCGCATTGATAAATTGATTTAAGGTATCCTAATTGGTTACTACCATTTATATATATACACCTGTCCCCCTCAAGTAATTGACACCCATGTGCAAATAACTAAAAAAAGCCAAACAACGAAAACCAAAACATCTCCATGGACCCCACTGTTCGTATAAATTCATACATGTCATACATGGCTTAAGTTTTGAGAACGAGACCTGTTTAATTTTTCGGGGCGCACATTTTGAGCCTTATCTCCCCCATGCTTCCCCAATATCAGAAATAAGTTTCGAAAAGTACTAATGGAGCCCTTTCATTTAATACCCCACATGATCATATTCTCTGAAAAAAAAATTTACACCCCCTTTTGCATGCATGGGAAGCCAAAACAAAATACCGCCAAGCTTAGACTACTACCATTTGTCATTGTCGTCAAAATAAAGACCATACATTCAATCAGTTGTGTGAGTTTCAAATATTTGATACTAGTTAGTCGATATTTTTCGGATATTTTTTGCAAAGCTTCCTTCCTTTTTTGTCTCAAAACTTTCTTTGGATATTTGTCAAGCATTTTTGATTCAACAAGAGTTGCTATTGTGGTTACCAAATTTCAATTTATGATGGAACCGATAAATTCAGGTTTGATTGTGAAAATTAAGACTTGGGGGGCGAACATTCTCACCGTCAAATATCTGAACAGTTAGGTAAAGTTCTTCAGCCGACGGGAAGTTCATAAGCGGGGTTGGCTCGTCGTGATCGGTTTCATCATTTAGCTCTATCGAATGCCTGATCGGGGCGCAATCTCGAGGCTTTTTAATCCCCGTCCAGCGTATCAAGCCACCGTTGTTTAGGCCTACCTTTTGGTAGATGTTCAGAGCAATCTTGGCAAGTGAATTCTCGTTAGCACGAATTCCGTGACCATACCGTCGAAGATGCCTCTCTCGTAATTTTTCCACGATCGGTGCTACCCCATAACAATCGCGCATATCCTCATTTCAGATGTGGTCAAACCGTGTCACGCCATTATCCAATGCAATATCTTCGTCTCCAATAACCGCAAGACGCCGCTCATTGTCTTTTATAGTCGGCCAACACTCAGAACCATAGAGAACGACAGCACGGACGACACTTTAGATTTGAGACGTTCGTTTATACGTCGATCACAAAGAACACCAGTTGTGGAACGCCACTTCATCCAGGTTGCGTTAATGCGTGAAGCAATTTCATAACGTAGTTTTCCATTGGCTGATAGCGTTTACCCGAGGTATTTAAATTGCTCTGGGAAGATCGTTGCCGCTGACAGTGATTGTGCCTGTTTCATGGGGATCGATCGTCAAAAATTCAGTTTTGTTTAAATCCAATCTGAGACCGTGTGGCATGAAGTGATCATTCCATTTTTGGACAAATTGCTCGAGATCATTTTGCTATGAGATGCTAGGAAAACATCATCTGCATAAGCAGTGTGTAGAGCGCTGGGCGTTGGATATCCCATGTGACGGTGTCCATAACAAGAACAAAGAGGAGTGCTGAGAGGGCACTTCTTTGATGAACACTAACAGAGATACGAAGAGGTTTTGATACAGCCGCCATACTTCGAACTTTACTTTTCGGATTGTAGTAGAACAACTGAACCCAGCGCACGATCTGGCACTAAGTGTTGTCTAGATCCAGAAATGCAATGTAAAGAGGGCGATGTTTCTCACGGTGTTTCTCCATGAGTAACCGCGCAGCGTGTATTGCGTCAGTAGTTCCGCAGTTTTTGACAAATCCGATTTAATTCACGGTTATTTCAACGATTTCGCGAATACGGTTGCCAAGAATACGTTCGAAAATCTTCATGGTATGGGCAAGTAAACGGATCGGACGGTAATTTGAACATTCTGCTCGACTACCTTTCTTTTTCCATACTGGAACAGTGGTACTTTCTTGCCTGTCAGATGGTTTTCTTCTTTCATGAATAAACCGATTAAAGAATTCACTGAGCCACAGTGTTGGATCCCAGCTCTTCGATGTCGTCAGGTCTTGCGTTTTATTACCTCCTCGACTTCAGTTGCGCTGACAGTTAAATTAAGTCCTTGAGGGTTTAACGTGAGTACCTGTCTTGCGACTTAATCCTATGGTCTTCTAAAGACACGGATTGATTTTGTGACCACAATCAGAGCCCCGCTGAGACAAGCAACAACGGTACCAGTCTATACCAAGTGCATGGCTTAGCATTCACACTTGTGGATGCAAGACATACCTAAATCTCTGCCGAACTAAGGAGTACGGTACCCGTGTTGATACGCAACACCATGCCGAGGCCCGAAGATCTCTTCTCGCTCGAGCATAACCACAAGCCCCATGAAACTCCCATTAGGGGGCCTACCGCAAATAATCGAGCTGTGTACTCACATACAACGGGAGTTCACCCGAAGTATGTGAGTCCAGGGGCTATCCCGGTTCTCAAGGTATCAGTATACCCCTGGTAAGGTTCCGTGACTAATTGCCACTTCAGATGAGTCCTCGTGCAGATTCGGATCTGATCGCCCTAATTAGGCCTTTGGAGCATTCGCTTACTGCATCACGGCCGGCAAACCAAAGTGAGTACAGCGTCTCCCGGTGCCACCACTGTGAGGTTCTCCTCGGCCACCTGGTTTTGGTTTGGCCGACAGGGTTGCCGCCTCGTCTTCCTCATCGCTACCTCTGAGCACCAGTTGCGCTGACAGGTGGTACTGCTCCAAATGTCGGCAATGACTGTGGAAGTGGAGGATAAGCAAATTCTTCAGTTGAAATCTGCTCCAAGTATTCTCGCCATCTATCCGTTGCGGTTCGACGGTTGGTAAGCAAAGTACCGTTCTTGTCATTAACGCAGCAGAAGTGTTTGATATCCTGTGTACGTTCGTTACGGCTTTTAGCAAGTTGATACAGATCTCTCTCGCCATCCCGAGTGTCCAGTTTATCGTAAAGATTTTTGTAATGGTCCGCTCGGGTGACAGCGACTGCTTTCTCTACTTCCCGGTTGGCATTCTTATAAATTTGCCAATTGGCCGGTATTTTATCGTCGAGGAATTTGTGGTAGAGGCGTTTCTTTTCAAGGACCTTCATTTCAACATCATCATTCCAAAGCCAAGTATCTCGGTTGATGTACCGCTTACCCGGCTTAGTGACCTCGAGGGTTACAGAGGCCGCTTTGTGGATCTCGTGTCATTCATTTGTTCCCACGATTCCTCCACACTCGTAATGGTCGGTAATCGTGTGAATGGGATTGTTCCTTCTTTTTTCTCACCAAATCGCCACCATTTAATGCGTGGCAAGCCAGTGCGTTCCTCACGCTGTTTTATCGGTAGCTTAATTCGCAGGACAGCAATCAATGGCCGATGTTGAGGTACGATTTGCGTTTTACTGTTCCCACTATAAAATGTACATATGAAGATGAGACAGTCGGTTGATGAACCATGTATTTATAAGTACAAGGTCATGGGTGTCCGCAAAATCAACTATACGCTCGCTACCCTCATTGCGCGTTCCGAACCCCTTTTCCCTATGGCACCTGTTGCCGTCGGCCTTTTCACTCACATGACCATTAAGGTCGTCGGACCGGGCCCGTCCTGCCACCTCAGCTGAGGTGGATGCTCTACCATTTCTTCGAGGCTTGCGACTCAATCCGATCACCATGTATGTAACGACATTGTAGATCAAGTAGGTAGGTAGCATATTGGAATAACTCCAACTATACTCTATTTCCCTGAACTCAGCATTTTATTTTTGTTTTACTGAGATAGTACAAAGTACGTTGTCTCAAACCCTCCTCCTTTACCTGGGTTTGGGACCAGGATACTATGTTAATAGCATGGCGGAGTTAGGTAAAGTAAATATCGGGCAACCATTACAAAAGAAGGCTTGGATGCAATACCGCAACCTTGAAATTGGCCACCACTTAAATTATCTGAGGCAACGCAGCACAAAATTGTGCGACCGTTTAGAACTGGAGAAGAAAAAGATTCCGTTACAATGCACTACTAATGTAGAAACGGTGCATTCAGTTTGAGTAAAGGTCGATTTATGGTTTGATCAAATTGAAACAACAAATTGTTAAGGAAACGCTTAAGTTTGGTGGGGGTAATGTGATGATATGGCGTTACGTAATGTCAGAATGAACCGGTATTTGTAAGAGGGTATGGGAAAGGATGACTGCGCAGTGCTACATAGTTTTAAGGGGGTCTTCGAAAAAGGGGAAAAACTGTTTCAGGCATTATATTTCAACAGGATAATAATCCCCAAATCATTCTGCTAGGGTGACGACAACATGGTAACAAAGTCGGCGCTTTAAATGGTCCAACTGGACACCACAATTGCTGGATTTAAATCCGATCGAGCACCTTTAGCAACAGGTAAAACGCAAAATAGCGTTCTACCCTGATCTGCCAAGAAATTTCGATGAAATTTATGCTCGAGCTATTACAGAGTGGAATAAAATTGATCAAGAGGATTGCAAGAAATTAGGTTACAACAGAAAGGAAAACAATTACACTCAATGCCATATAAGAAATGCAGATAAAACTCCAGTTCTTTTTGACATGCTCCCATATCATAGTGTTAAGTTACAAAGGATGGGAAAATGAAGACCCGCGGCTATGAGAAACAAAGGATAACTGTTATGTTATTCGTGACTGCGGATGGAAACAAACTGCCGCTTTACATCATACTTAATCATAAGACAATTCCAAAAGAGGCTTTTCCCAACAATGTTGTTTTAAGAGCACACGAGAAAGGTTGGATGACAAATGAACTCATGGAAAATTGAGTGCGGGCGGTTCGGAATGCACGGTCAGAATCCTTTCGCTCCCCGCGGCACATTGCTGTTCTTGATGCGTTCAATGGGCACACTACTGACCACGTTAAGCCGATTTTGCGAAATGGAAGCAGTGACATGGTTGGTAGTTCGGGAGATATGACCAGCCAGCTCCAGCCTTTTGATGTGTCGAACAACAAACCACTTAAAGACCACTTGAGAGAAGAATACCTGAAGCTCCCGATCACCGGAGATTTGCCGTTTTCACCATCCGGCAAAATAAAGAAAGGACCTGCATTGACATTTGCTTAGTGGATCTCAACGTTATGGAAAGGAATTCTGGAAAAACTTGAGTAAAAATCATTCATGAAATGGTCTGGATGGCTCTGACGATGGAGTTGTGTTTTCGCTTGCAGATGATGCTAATAATTTAAGTGACGATTGAGGGTACCTATTACTATGTACTACCTAATAAATGTATAAATAAAGTTTCGTTACTAAAGAAACAAGTCGAAAAACTTAAGTTCGACACTACAGATATGATAGGTTTTGTTTATTTGTTATGTAAAAATAGTTGAGTGCAGAGCTATTCCATTTATACGTAGCTCGTACTGTGTATGTATACTTGACATGCAAGACTACTCACTTTAGTGTGATATTGATATTTAGTACTTTGGCAGTACTTTTACACGGAAAAAGCGACTTTGAGTTACTGTAACTTTCTCAGTAATGGGGCGATGTTGAACATTGAGGATATCATGCTCCATACTGTAGTCTATATTACTACATTCTATCTATAACTCTTGGATAAACTCAAGGAGAGTTTCTAGTCATTTTTCGAAAAACAAAGTAACATACTATCATTAACTTAATTTGAGTAGATATCGATTTGGAGAGCCTTTTGAGGCCACATTGAGCCAAATTCATGATTTTTTTTCAGATTTTTCAGTTTCTGAGAATGGATCCACTAAAGAAATCATTAATTTTGATCCTCCGAACTCCCCGCCTTCCCAGCAAATATCAAACCTAAAATTGGACTGTGGTGGTATTTATCGAGACCTTTCATTTGATACCCAATATGACTATATTCAGTGGAAAAAATTTTACCCCTCAGTCCCCCTTGGCATATATGAGGAGGGTCGTTCGGGTAGAGGATGCAGACAACTTTTTAGTTGACTCGAAGGGAGGCTGTATCTTGGATCGCCGGACCTTAGCGACCCTCGATTCTACAATTCATCTTGTTTTTCTCGGGTCTTATCTTTCTGTATACTAAAACTGTGTTCTTCTGTATACTAAAACTTATAATGGTCATCATCATTTACTATGATAATGGCGAAAAAACACTAACATGCATCATCGCGTGAAGTAATTTTTTCAACGTCTTAGAGTGCCATAAATTCACGTGCAATATAAAATTTTGACCTTCCGTAACTTTGTTAGTAATAGTTGGATGTCCTTCAAACTTCCCAAGATTCTGCATTATATTATTACTTATAACCGTACCATCCGTAAATTTTGTCCTTCTGGGATGGGAAGTTTTCGGGTGGATTTCTTAAATACGGTGATATATTATTATTAACTTTATTTTAGCAGATATCGGAAACAGATTCACACTTTCATATTTTTATATTGAAACACCACTGTGTTTTTCTTTTCAGATTTTTCGTTTGGATAGGTTCTAAGAACGAGATCTATTACACTTTTTGGGGCACACATTTTGACCTCTCACCCCTATCCTTCAGCCAGTATCAAAAATATCATCATATTCAAGAAGGAGGAGACTAACTTAACCCTTTTATTTGATACCTCCCACAACCATATTCTGTGAAAAAAGTTACACTCCCATTTGACATGTATGGGGAACCTCTCACCCCTCAAACTCGATGCAAAATAATGCCACCTATTGTACGGGGCCAGACGTTCTCACTAAATTTCGTAAAAATTCGTCGTTTAGGCGGACAGACATCGAATCGATTCTAATAAAGCTTTATTTTACACATGTAAATTGAAAGTAAGATGAATCCTTAGGGAATCTAAATTCAGAAACTGTGGTGGGTTTAGAATTCGTAGCTTCGAAAAAAAAGTGTGGTTTACCGAAAAAAATGACTTTTTCTCTGTTTATTTTTCTCTTATTCTAGATATTTAAGGAAAACTGATCTTTTTCGAAGAAACAAAAAATTAATTATTCGGTCAATAGAAGTAGACATTCTCTTTGCTATAAACCGTACATCTCTTGATCTCGAAGGTGCTTAGAAGAAGGACTTATGGGCTCGTGTGAAGCGAAGCTTGCAAATAGTGGGAAATTTATAAAGACATTACCCTTAAAAGATGTCAGAATTTGGTGGCTAATTTGCCGAGCCATTGTTCGCCCATCATTATGAATGAGTACTACCGGCCAAAATGCTAATAGAAATCCTGCACAAATTTTTCGATAAACCCTTTTTGGCCACAAAATAAGAACGCGTTTCTTATTATTTTTCCACAAATAATAATTGATTTTGGGTTATATAAAGTTTGAAGTTTCCTTTGCCAAAAATTATCAATTTTTTATTAGAGTCTTATGATCATTGTTATTTTTGCAAGATTATGGGTAATAGATAATTTTTCTTTGAAGAAACCATTTTCATCCAATAATAACGAAGTTGCATTTAAAAACTCCATGAAACTAACGTCGTCTCTAATTGGATTTCCACCACTGAATGCACATGTGTCGCTTGTTCCTTAAAAGAGTCCCAAACATCGGAACAGATGGAGATTTTGTTTCTTGAACCAGTTTCATAACCTGAAGATACCTTTAAATTTTAAAATTTACTTTTTAACCAAAGCTCCTCCTCCTATCGGCTTACATTCTGAACTTATTGACGTAGAAGGTAAAGAACAAAAAAGCAGTGCTTTAGATCGGTATAGGAAACTATTCGTTGCACCCACAGTTGCTGTGACGATGGTTTACTGTGTGGAGTTTTAGGTTATTTCATAAGTTGTCAAAGGTGCCTACATAACATATTTCTCTCGTTTCAGAATCTTTGAAATTTATTCGAGCAAAGAAACGTATGAAATATTCAAGAAAACACCATCGTAACTTATGTTAACCAAAATATCGGGTGTGGTTTAGAATGAACTTCAAGCACTGATGCAGAATCGCCATTACCAGGATTTAGACGGTAAAAATTCAAATTTCAAAAGTGGCTGTATAAATGCGAAAAAAGTAGAAGTAAAGGATATCAGCAATAATAACACCCCATCGACACCTTTGAATCTGTTAAAATGCACGCGTGGAGGTAGTCGAAACTTGGCTGCTTTGATGTGTTCATTGAATCTAGTCGTTATCAGGCGTTTAGTCTGTCCTATGTATATTTTATTGCAGTCGCTGCACGTTATTTGGTAGATCCCGCTTTTTTCCTCCGCTACCAAAGGATCCTTGATCTTATGCACGACTTTCCCAGTAAATTCTGCAAGGTGGACGATCGACTCGAACCTACGACTTCCAGTTGGTACTTTTTTGCCCAATTCCTGCTGTTGTTAAATAGGTAGGAATATGGGAATCTTAACGCCTGATAACGACTAGATTCAACGAACCCACCAAAGAAGCGGTAAGTAGTGTTCGGAAACAAAAGTCGTGCATACGATCAGTGGTAGCGCACTTAGTCGAGGAAGCCCATACCATTCAATGCGAAAATCTTGAACTCTTGCGTCATACAAACCGAACAACAACCTTGGACCCTTGGGAAAGTCTAGAAATTTTGAGAGAAAACGCGACGCGGTTATCAAACACAGATTCCGGTAATTGCCCCTCAAAGTTAATAAGACTCGTCGCGGTAATCAACAGGTAATTAGGTTAATAATTTAATGTGTTTTTTTTTTGTTAAAAAAGCAATTTAGGTAATTAGTGTTTAAGTATAAATAGAACCGTATAATCGCAATTGTTTTCAGTAGCTTTGTATTGATGAAGGGGGTAAGTTTCTCCCGAAATATATATATACACTATAAAATAAAATCGTAGTTTGGAGTAAGCTACTGGTCTATCAATTTTAGACTTAACCACAATTAGAAGACGATATCTGACCTCTTTATTATTGGTGTACCTGGTACTACAGGTATAAAAATAGTGACTCGGTCGACTTTCTAAATCATTTAACGATTCTAATGAGAGAACCCACAGAAGAAATCCCTTCGTCACTTGGTGATGAATTAACCGTTCATACACAATACTGCAGGTTGAAGGCAAAAGGGAGGCTTCAAGGGGAGCTTATAAAAATATCAAAACAGATCCCTTAATCTCCAACTCGTGCAGAGAAATACGGAAAGCTACTGAAAATTTAATAGCTGACTTGACTTATACTGCTATATGCACTGACAATATCGGTCGAGGCGGATTAATTCAAGTGACATTATTGAAAATACGAAAAAATTTTTTTTATCTGTGCTATGTATTTTTAAAAGAAAAAAGAATTCTGCCCCACAAAGATTGTATCATGGTTACAAGTCCATTCGTAGAAACTAATTTGCAAAGTTTAATAGACAATACAATTAACCGGTTAAGACATAGGAAGAAATTCTCTGAGTATTATCTGTAAATGGGGTTCTGACGGATGCCAGCAAGAATCGCCAAGATATTACAAACCATTACGATTTAGACTTGTCCAAGGAACTACTGACGTAATAAACAACAAAATTAGTTACGTTAAAAAGTCATGTAAAACAAAACCTTATTAGACTCGTTTCATTGTGTGTCTACCTGTCACACGCACTTTCTTCAGAAACGGTTGTACCAATAATTTGATGGGAAGATAGGAACTGTTAGCGTCGACACATGCCGAATTAAAGGGGGGTGGCTCCAAATACATGCAAAGGGGGGGGGGGGGGGTGCAATTTTCACCAAATATAGTTGTGTGTGGTATCAAATCATTGGTCTCCATTAATACTTTCCGAGGCCGACCTAGGTATTGATATTTGCTCGAAAGGGACCCATTTCCAGAAACTATCTAAGCGAAAAATCTGGAAAAATATGAAGCTATCTCTTGTATAGGGGCCCGGCTTCAAAACACCTTTGATACCGATATCTACTCTAATTAAGTTAATAATAGTAAGTTTATCCTAGGGCCAGACACATTTTTTACAAATATAGACTATAGTGTGAAGCACAATATGACCGAATTAAAATCATTCTATTACTTTTTCTTCCGTGTAAATTTACTGTAACCCAAACCAGTAAATATCAATATCGCACTAAAGTCAGTAGTAAGACATGCTAGAAGCATATACATTACGTGCTACATGCAAATAGAATAGTTGTAGACTCAAATCTAGCTAGACAAAAAATGTGCAAAACCATAATCTAAAGGATAAATATAAGTCTATTAACTATTAACCTTGGACTACCTATACCTCACCCTAGGATTCGCTTCGAAATTCGTTTTGCAGTACATTTAGTTGCAATTTAAACGATTGTAATTCTTCGGCAAATATATTGATTGAGTGCATGGGACTTACTCACCAGTAATTTCCTTGTTGCGCAATAAATTAAGTATTTTTACAGACACATAGATAATGCATTGAACTTCAATGGACAATTAACTCTGGCAATTTATGATTACAAATACAAGTTTTAAAGTTCAATGAATTCACTACCATCTCAGTAATGCGTTTGAGTAAATCAGAATTATCATAATTACTCACTTAGCGGAGCCCGTAATCAGAGTGCTGACCGACCTTGTAGTATATTCTGTACGTTTCAGCGTATTGAATTGATAACTTTTCCAAACTGCGGAGATGCAAATATTATTCATTTTCACTTTACTTCCAAATGTCGGTCACCTGTTACCCTTATCTTAAGGGAGATCACGTAACAAATTCAGTATTTCAAGCATCGATCTAGAAGCTAGAGGGCAGCTCTAATTCAAATTTTAGACACTTGAATTTTTATGGGGTAAGTCAACATATCATATGTGTATCATCGACGGGGATGTTCAAATTAACACCGCTATTTATATAGCATGCAGAGGAGAATATACACATGGATGTACAATATATAGGCGATAAAATAGGATATATATTATCATAATATACAGACTGTTTCCAAACAACCGGACAAACATCATTCCAAATGATTTCGCACATAATTCTAAGCAAAAATATAAAGTATTTTTTCGATTTCTTGACTCTTAAATTGTCTTTAAAATAGTAAAATACCAATAATTCAAAAACTGTGATAGCTAAGGTATCGTAGCTAAGACGCTTCTCTAAAATAAGAATGTTAATTTTTATGAATAATTTAAATTAATTAAATTGTGTTTTTCTCTCCCAAAATTTAGTTGTTCAATCCATTTTGGCTCGAACGGGAAAAACCACACTAGGTTTTCAGAATCAACTTTTTTTTATTACATAGATCGTAAGCCTAGCTGTTCCAGAATACGCTGCAGAAATTTCAAAGCGAAATTCGTCGTCCTTTTTATACGAGTAGAAGCGAAGCATTATCGAATACAGGCTCGGGGTCCACAGCCCAAAAGGTATTCGCTTTATGTCCTTACGAAATCTGGTAACGTTATGTAAATAGTGTATTTATAAATACTTACCGTCAGTACTAAGTACGATTGCATTTAATTTTGTTGGAACTATACTTTGTTCGTAATTAAGATGATAAATGCCTTCATATTCAAACGGGGATTTTTTAAACAATTTCGTTTTAAAAGGGATTTTCTCAAAACGACGTTTTTAAGGTTTTGTGTAAAACAAAACCTAATTAAATTCGGGTTACTGTATGTTTGTCCGTCTGTCTGTTTGTCCGTCACACGCATTTTTCTCGGAGACGGTTATAGCGATTGACTCCAAATTTGGTAGAACGATGGGAACATCCTGTTACGTCGAATTTAACGAGGGGGTCCCCATACAAGCAAAAGGGGGAGTAATTTTTTTTTTCATCAAATATAGTCATGTGGGCAATCAAAAGAAAGATCTCGGTTAATACTTTTCGAAGCTGGTTTTAGTTTTCACGTTTGTTGGAGAGGTGGGGAGTGCGGGGGGTTGAAAGCAATCATTTCTTTCCCAAAAATCTACAAAAAAAATCAGGAGACTGCCACTATATGGTGCTTGAGCTCCGAAATACCTTCCATACCCATACCTGTTCAAATAAAGTTAATGATAGTATATTACTATAATTTTTTGTAATTGGTTGCAAAACCCCCTTAAGTTCATACTAACACCACGATGTGATGTAGCCTATGATATAGAGCATGATTTTACCAAGTTTGGTGGAAATCGCACTATTCCTAACAAAGTTATAATACGTCAAAGTTGTTGCTTCTTTGAAAATTCAAGACTATGAATGTCAATATCGCCCGAAATTGGATACTCTCACATAATATATGTATATATTACGTGCTATACACTAAGAAATACACTAAACCTTTCGTAGCTGAAGCGTCCAGCTTCCGGTTTCCCGACTTGTTTTACATTTGCGGGAGTTCGAGCTCAAAAATTAAAGAATCGATCATTATTAAATTCCGAGGTAAGATTCAAATTACCAAGAATATGAACGAACATTTGGGATGAAAACGTATTTTTAACGGTGTCTCTAACTGCCTAAATAATGAAGAAAGTGGGAAAAATTGAAATATTTGTTGAGCACCTGCAAAATTTTTAATTTTGAATATTTTCACTTACATTAAGATTCGTGTTCTTAGAAAATAAGTCAGTGATTTAAAACTAAAAACCCTTTGTTTCAGATGAAAAATGGAGTCACGTCATACATACGTTCCGCAGTTGGGGAACTCCATCGCGGAATATTGTCGCGTAACTCGAGTATTGAACACTTCTGTTGCGTTAATGACAAGAACGGTACTTTGCTTGCTGACCGATAAGCGGCGACGGATAGACGTTTCTTCATCCTCCACTTTCACAAGTACTACAGACATTTGAAGCAATCCCGCCTGTCAAGAGCTATGGAATTAGATACGCAATTCACGCTGCGCAATTCTTCATGAAGAAACGTCGCCCTATCTCCGCTTGCCGCTCTTAATGGTTGTACCCCTTCTATAAGAAAGATTTCAAATTTCTAGGATTTATTCGCAAGTTGACGTATCAACTCTGAGAAACGCAGGTGCCGCAAATATTTCGCTTGGAGACTATCATGGTTGCGGGCTTTATTTCGCTTGGACGCCTGCAGAGGTCACTTCTTTTTGATTTGGAAAAACATTTCGTATCCTCTTTTTACGGGGGCTCTCGGCATCAGACACTGAAATTTTACCGGATTCTATAAGATTCAGTTGCTCTTCAACTTGGACAAAAAGTGTATCTTTGATATGGTCTTGTAATTAGGCCTAGCAGCACTTAAAGTCACCTACAAGCTCTTTGATGATACTATATTTTATACTTTAGCAAAGTGGTTCCTATTTGCCGCAGTTTTTGCTTTTCAATACAACACAGTTATGGAATTCTTGGTGTTTTTCTTTTGCGTTGTTACAATCCATTTGGAGTCATGACTTTCTGTAACACTAGCACCAGCCATCTTAGTGCAATGATTGGGACCCTACTATTCTATGTCCAACAATAATTTACACGGTCAATCAAAAGCCACAATTACGTCAATAGCATTTTCTTATTCTCTCATCCATTAATATGTAATAAATAAGCTGTATCGCTCTTAATTTGGAAGAATCATGGAACTAAATGAAAGACACGATCTACAAAGCGGCCTCTGCAACCCTCGTCGTCACCAAGCCGGGTAAGCGGTACATCAACCGAGATACTTAGCTTTGGAATGATGATGTTGAAATGAAGGCCCGTGAAAAGAAACGCCTCTACCACAAATTTCTCGACGATAAAACGCCTGCTAATTGGCAAATTTATAAGAATGCCAACCGGGAAGCAAAGAAAGCGGTCGCTGTCACCCGAGCGAACCATTTCAAAATAATAATAATAATCGTTGGCGCAACAATCCATATTGGATCAGGGCCTTGAAGTGTGTTAGGGCACTTCATTCAAGACCGTAACGATACACTAGGAGGCAATGTGGTCAGCATTGCGCTTTCAAAAATCTTTACGATAAACTGGACACTCGGGATGGCGGGAGAGATCTGTATTGATTTGCCAAAAGCCGATATGATCGCACACAGGATATCGAGCACTTCTGCTGTGTTAATGGCAGGAACGGAACTTTGTTTACCGACCGTTGAGCCGCGACGGATAGACGGCGAGAATATTTTGTGCAGATTTCGACTGAAGAATTTGCTCATCCTCCACTTCCACAATCATTGCCGACATTTGGAGCAGTTCCACCAGTCAGCGCAACTGAAGTCGAGGAGGCAATAAAACAAATGAAATCGGGGAAAGCAACAGGACCTGACGACATCGCATCTGAGCTCTGGAAAGCGAAGAGCTGGGACCCAACACTGTGGTTCAGTGAATTCTTTAACCGGGTTATTCAGCAAGGAAGAACACCATCTGACTGGCAAGAAAGTATCACTGTTCCAATATGGAAAAAGAAAGGTAGCCCAGCAGAATGTTCAAATTACCGTCCGATCCGGTTACTTTCCCATACCATGAAGATTTTTGAACGCATTCTTGACAACCGTATTCGCGAAATCGTGGAAATAACCGTGAATCAAGCCGGATTTGTCAAGAACTGCGGAACTACTCACGCAATACACGCTGCGCGGTTACTCATGGAGAAACACGATGAGAAGCATCGCCCTCTTTACATTGCCTTTCTGGATCTAGAGAAAGCGTTTGACCGTGTACCACACGAACTCATCTGGTATGCTTTACGACAACACTTGGTGCCAGAAGAACTCGTGCGCTGGGTTCAATTGCTCTACCACGATCCGAAAAGTGTGTATCAGAACCGCTTCGTGTCTCTGTTGGTGTTCATCAAGGAAGTGCCCTCTCACCACTCCTCTTTGTCCTTGTTCTTTGTGATCGACGTATCAACGAACGTCTCAAATCTAAAATTTACCGCAATGTCGTCCGTCCAGTCGCTCTCTATGGTTCTGAGTGTTGGCCGACCATAAAAGACAATGAATGGCGTCTTGCGGTAATGGAGACGAAGATGCTATGTTGGACCAATGGCGTCACACGTTTAGATCACATCCGAAATGAGGATATCCGCGATCGTGGAAAAGTTGCGAGAGAGGCGTCTTCGATGGTATGGTCACGCAATTCGTGCAAGCGAGAATTCATTTGCCAAAATTGCTCTGAACATCGAAGTCGATGGTAAACGACCAAAAGGCAGATCTAAGCAACGGTGGCTTGATACGCTGGATGGGGATTTGAAAGCCTCGAGATTGCACCCAGAGCAGGCATTCGATAGAGCCAAATGGCGAAGCCGATAACGACGAGCCGACCCCGCTTGTGAACGGGACAAATCTGAAGAAAAAGAAGATCGCTCTTAACTTGGAAACAAGTCGGAATATCGGAAGCTGGGTGCTCCTGCATTCATGTGAGATCATTTCATCCGCTGATGGCGTCACACACGTCTTGGAGCGCAATGAATTCAAGCGAAATACTTTGACCTTCTACAAAGTTATTAGTAATAGTTGGACTGCCTTCAAACTTTTCAGAATTGTGTCTTATGTTATCTTTTATACTGATTTTGAACTTTTATAATGAATATAAGTGGGATTTTCTTGTAAATTTCTAAAATATGGTAATATACTATTAACTTATTTGTCGCCTGTATCGACATGGGATGTATTTTTGTGAATTTTGTCAGATTTGTTGACTGGTTACGTTGTGGGAAAGAGACCTGTTTCACTTTTTCCGGCGTACATTTTTAGCCTTAACTCCCCTGTGTTTCACCCAATATCAAAACTAAGATAATTTTCGAAACGTTCCTTCATTCGATACCCCACATGCTCTGTTAAAAAAAAAAATTTACACCCCCTTTTCGCATAATTCCAACGCAAAATGATGCCACTCGTTGCATGAGAAAAGACACACAGACCACATGCTCTCACCAAATTTGGTGACAAAAGATAGTAACAGTTTGCGAGTGACTTGGATAGGCAGACGACAAATAGACCAACATACGGACCAATGAGGAACTCCTCAAGCGAAGTGCATGAAAACATATTTAAACATGGGTATGTCTCTATCCGCCCGCTGGGATCGCACCTGATGGGAGATCTGGCAACTGCAATCTGAAAATCTGATGTATGATGCGTCCATAGGCAGGGCACTTACATAGAAAATATTCCATGGATCGCACTTCCTTATTAGAGGGTGGACACGTAAGTTGAAGCCTCTTTTGCTAAAGTATCCGAGAATTCATTTCCCTCTTCTACACAATGATCGCCTACCCAGAGTAATTTTACCCTATTGAATCTAGAAACCGAGCATACACTTCAGTTTGAAAGACCGTTGTATATTGTCCCAAGGGAAAAGACCACTTCTCGATTTTATTTGAGAGGTAGACTCCTACTCCAGAAAACTGTTCGGTTTTTGAGCCATCGGTGAGAAGACGTCAGTACATCCTTACAAGCATTCTTTTTGTTCGTCCCAGTTTTCTCGTTTCAAGATAACTTCATATCTTCTACCAAACAAATGTATGGGGATCCGAGAATCAGAACGCATTGCAAAAACTGGATCTAGTTCTCCCAATAACTCTTCCAATGCTCTGTGCCCTTCATGTCCATTGTTTCCGCATAGATCTAATCGAGTTAGTCTATGAGCCACTCTCATTGTAGTGCTGTCAATAGACCAATCAAAGGGCTGCAAATTGAGTAATGCATTCAGAGTTGCGCCGGATGTCATGGATGATACATGGCACCGGTGATACCCAAACACACAGTTATTTACAGTGTGGCTAGTTTACTGTGAACTCTTTTGTTTCGCCTTAACCCAAATTCCCACACCACAGATCAAAAATCGATTTTGAAATTTCTTTAAAGTTTGTATAATTATATTTTCGAAGTGATGACAGTTTCCGAAAACAGTATCAGGAATGGAAATAAATCATTGAGGGAGTGGTAAATTCTGATTTTTTGAGAAAGTGAAGCTTTTCAGCTATTCACGAAAAATGGTATAACTCTGTAACAGTAAAAGATAGGCTGCCCATTCCCAGGATCAATTTTCCTCAAACATGCGGTACTATCCACCGTTAAAATTTGTAACATCGTAAACGGGACACCCTTTATTATAATGACGTTATACACGTCTTAGATAAATTCACGAAAAATACAGAATTTTCGCCTCTTGTAACATTGTTAATAGTAGTTGGAATTCCTTCAAGTTTTCCAAGATTATGTACCATATTATTATTTATAATGGTACCGAATTTTGAACTTCTGGGTGAACTTTTTTGTGCAGATATCGACATGTTTCGAAGAAATTTCGCGACAAGAGCTTCAGTCGTTTCCAGGCAAACCGATTCTCAAGAAATTTTGTGAGTGCATGTGGTCTGTGCGTCCCTTTACATGCAGCGAGTGACGTCATTTTGCGTTGCAGTTAAGGGCAGGGGCATCCCATATATGCAGACAGTGGTGTAATTTTTTTCGCAAAATATAGTCATGTGGGAACTTGATCAGTACTTTTGGGAACTGGAATCATTTCTTATTATTTTTGATATTAGATAAAACACAAGAGAGTGAAGACTCAAAATGTGCGCCAGCTCGCATTCTCAGAACCCATCCAACCGGAAAATTTGAAAAAATTCACAATGGTACAAATATAGGTCTCCAAATTCATCCCGTTTCGATATTTGTGAATTGGTATATTATCATGTTTTATAAATTTATCCGAAAGCCCCCTTAAGTTCATCCTAGAGATACAGAAAAGTAGCAATACAACATAGGGCATAATTGTGGAAAGTTTGAATGGAATCTATTTTTAGAAAAGTTATAGAAAGTCAAAGTTTTGCATTCCATGTAAATTTATTTTAGTCTAAGACGTGTATAATGTTATCATCATATAAAGTGAACTTATGCAAACGGCGGGGTCCATGGGAACACTTCGGCTTACTAGTTTTTTTTTGTTTTATTTGTATATCAGTATCAATTATTCGAGGCGGGCATGTATGTAGATTCATTTGCTAATAAAGCTTGGTAGCAACCAATAATAATAGACTTGTGTGTCCGCTGGTATCAGCGGCTTTTAATTTACGTACGTATGTATATGCTTTTGAGCCCGGAATAAAGCGGAAATATGGGGAGATGCGTTATATCCGTAGTACACGGCAGTAGGCAATGTTTGATTATTGTGCTTATATGTTTATGTCTTTTTTTTTTTTTTTTTTTTTGTGCGTACACGGAGGTGGAAAATCTTAGAAAGACACGTCCGCCGCCCGAACGGTGGAACAACAGCGGGCGCGTGTGGGATTCACACCCACTAAAAACCACCCCCGGTCTCTCCAGCCCCAGCCCCACGGGACCACCATTGAGGTATTACTTCGCGGGGTAGGTTTGCCCTTAGGCACTCATCCTTCTCCTATTTGCAGCTTTCCTCCTTCTTTGTTCTTTCAGCAACTCCTCCTGCATTTGGATGATTGCGGAGCTAACCGCAAGCCACTTCTCCTCGGACTCCAGCATCTCAGTAACCAAGCTCTCCGGGGTCACGCTCCTGCCCAGCACCTGGTTTAAGCTCCTTGTCTCCATCGCAAATCGTGGGCAGTGAAACATCACATGCTCTGGATCCTCCGGTATGCCATCGCATCTGGGACAGTTCGGCAAGTCATCCAACCCAAAGCGGTGCAGATACTGCCTGTAGCAACCACCGTGTCCCGTGAGGAACTGGGTAATGTGGTAGTTGGTATCCCCATGTTTTCGCTCAAGCCACACCCTAATGTTGGGAATGAGCCTGTGCGTCCACCGACCTTTCGCAGACTCGTCCCATCTGCGTTGCCAGAGATCAAGCGACTCTGCATGTCTTGCATTGTACAGGACACTCATTTCTTTGGCCAGAATGTCAACCGGGATCATGCCTGCCACCACCAATACTGCCTCATCTGATGTGGTTCTAAAAGCACTGCAAACCCTCAAAGCCATCCGCCGGTAAACCGAGTTCACCTGCTTCCGTCTCTGAGAGTTTGCAAGCGCCTCTGCCCACACAGGCGACGAGTAGAGCAGAATGGAGCGCACCACTCCGGCTAGCACCAACCTCCGGCAATGTTTCGGCCCACCAATATTTGGCAACATTTTTGCAAGTGCCGTGGTGGAACTGGCTGCCTTTTGGCATGCATACTCTAGGTGCTCCCTAAAACTCAATTTGGTGTCAATTATTACCCCCAAGTATTTGATAGCCGGCTTTGATACGACCGTATGTCCACCGACCTCCACTTTTACAGTATTATTTTTCCTGCGTTTCGTTATCAAGACCGCTTCCGTTTTCGCGTCCGCCAAGGTCAGCCCGGCCTTTTCTAGCCAGGACTTTACCGCTCTCATTGTTTCCGTTGCGTAAACCTCCACAATTTCTGGGTGTTTTGCTGCAACAACCACAGCTAGGTCATCAGCAAAGCCGACAATCGTAGTCCCCTCTGGGACGGGAAGAGCAAGCGCCCCATTATACATGATATTCCACAACAGGGGACCAAGTACCGATCCCTGTGGTACCCCGGCTGTGACAATGTACTCTTTGGGGCCCTCATCCGTCCCGTACCAGAGAGTCCTCTCTGAGAGGTAGTTTTCCACCAAATTCGCTAAGTATCCGGGGACACCTATGTCAGCCAACGCCACTTTAATTCTATTCCAGTTGGCCGAGTTGAATGCGTTTTTGACATCCAACGCCACCACGGCACAGCAGCCGCCAGAAATCAGTGCACCTTTTGCCAGGTTTACCACCATGCCAATTGCGTCCACCGTAGAGTGGGCGCGTCGGAAACCAAACTGGCGTTCCGACAAACCATTGCTGGCTTCGACGATGGGCAGAAGTCTGTTGTAGATGACTCTCTCCATCATCTTCCCCATTGTATCCAACAGGCAGATAGGACGATACGACGCTGGGTTTCCAGGTTGCTTGCCAGGCTTCGGAAGCAACACCAACTTTTGCTTTTTCCACTGGGCAGGGAATATCCCTATGCATCTCCTGCATTTGCTTTGACCTGTCATTTGGGTTAGTGCATGACTTCGCAATGTGACCAAAGCCAAGGCATCTAAAGCACCGTTTTAACACCACCTGTTCCCTAAGGCGACACATAACCCAGCCTATTCTCACTCTCCCTGCTGCTAACAGTTTGAGTGCGTTCTCCACTGGTAGGCTGATGATGGCGGTTTGTGTTCCCCCATAGGCTTTCCTTAGCGTTTTCACCGCTGACTCTTGTAGTCCGGCAAGATCGAACTGTTTCTCCAACGCTTCGCGAACCTCCTCCTTCGTCGTGATTTCATCTATATCTTTGCAGATTATAGTGATCTCCGGCCTGCTAGCTCTTATGTCGGCTTCCTGCCCTAAAGTCTTCCCGATTTCGCTTAAGAATTTGTCCGCGGTTACATCCTTGGATTTCTTAAGTTCCAACATAAGATCTCCCTTCTGCGACCGTCTAATACGGCTGACGTTGTCTCCCAAATTGGTGAGTTCGGGGTCTGCCTTCACTTTCCTGAGAATGTCGGCGTATGACCCTTGGCCTCGTTTGGAAATGAAAATCACCTCCGGTCTAATCTTCCTCCGATAATTTCTTTTCCGCGGTTCTACCTTCCTCCAAGCTTCCGCATCCGCCTTTGAAGGTTCGATCCCTTTTCTCGAGGTAGCTACTGCAGTATTTTCTCTGGTAGCTTCAGACGTACTTTTCATGAACTCCGCCTTTTTGGGAGTTGAGTCCTTTTTTCTTTTCGGGGTTTGCTGGCCTGTTGAGTCATTCAACTTCTCGCGCAGCCTCTTCCCCGGTTTCTCCCCTTTTGTGTTTTGAACCGGCGTTACTTGAGTTGCCTGGTTCACTTTTCCAATCGGCGACTTCCCTACTCGTTCATCCTGGGCCTTGCCGTACGTCAAACGGATGCTTCTTATCATGGTCCTTATATTTTGGTGAATGTTCCTGCGCTCCTTTATAAACTCACACAGCTCCATGATCTTTTTACCGAGGGCAGTAAAAGCAGCTCCAGACTGATCATTGCCCAAAACATCGCTCGGGTGAATCGGCGTCAGCGATTCTTCCTCATTGAAGACTCCCGCTATACGCTTCCCACTGGGGGTAGCGATCGTGGGGGCTTGTGCCCGTGTGGGAGGGGATCTGCGAAAAATCGAGCTCCTTCTGAACGGATCCATCACTGGAGTCAGTTCAAGTTCCTCCCGTACGCTTGTAACATTAGATGCCACAGTAGCCAAGGTTCCCACTACTGAGGCACTGCGGTCGTTGGATATCGACGGCCGGGAGCCCGCTTGCTCACTCCCAAAAACCGCCGGCACTGGGTTTCCGAAGCCCTGCACCGTAACTTCATTCTTCTTCTGCTCCTCCATGTTTGGTTTTATTTCTGGGTATCCTTCCCATAGCCAATTTTTATCCACGGGTGGGCGTTTACTTCCCACCTACCCGGCCTGCGCATAAACATGCCCATACACGCACATCTCCGGATGCGTGCATGTGCATGGCCATGACACATTCGCCGAGCATTCCCTTATCCGCACGAAGGGACGCGCCTGATGGGAGATTTGGCAACTCCACACAGGATGTTTATGTCTTTAATATGTATGTACATGTTTATATCTGTATGATGTCCAATATCGGAGGACTCAAGCCTCCGAGGAAGCTGTTGTTAGCCAGTATGTACTCATCCAATCATCGTAATCGCGGGAATGGTGCCCATTGTAGAAACCATGCAGTGGCCTTAATGCTGAAGATCAACAAATTGAGGAGAGAACGCTCAATCACGATGTGGTAGGAACGTTGGGATAATTCTCGCCGGGAGAGGTTGACACATAGGTTGATTTAAAATGTTCAGCTTTGGATTATGCGCAGTCATGGAGATGTCCACTATCGCATGAAAGTTTGTGATGAGGCATAGTTGACACCGCAGGTATTTACATTGTTTTGGACGTGAAGATAGCTCCTCTGTCCTGGATGTCGTTTCGCCGATAATTCCGCAAATGGTAGAGTTCACGAAGTATGGAATACAGTTAATAGTAGCATAAACTGCTTTCAGAAGGAACTTCAAACGTTAGAATGCTAACAAAGGATCAGCAGCAGCAAAGGAACAATCACAGTGGAAATAAGCCAGTATAATTGTAACCGGCCATCAGATGTAGTGCCTACAGATTGTTCCATGAGGCAAATAGATAGGTGGATTGATAAATAGGTTACTTGTGTAGAGTTGGGTTTTATAATCCCTGCTGAACCTTGAAGCTTTATTGCATGAAATGTCCTATCACAGGTTATTTCGATGAATAATTGCGCGGCTTAGGAGATATTCGATTAGGTGTACTTGATGAAGTTTGTTTTGGACATCTTCGCGCAAACGCAGGGCAGTCTAACATGAAGCTGTCTAGTTCCCTCCTCGAAACTACCATCATTTCTTACTACGTTGTCTCTGCATATTAGGTATACAGACGCTTTTGTAGACGATTATTAGGATCATAAGTATCTTCATTCTGATTTTATTCAATTCCAAGGTATTGGCCGCTTTGATTCGATGTCAGTCCTGCATCATACATTTGCTGCTCCTGTAGCCAACCGTTGTCTCCCAATGATGAACTAGTTTTTTGCAGGTGTGCATGGTAGCTGGAATCCCTTCTTTTCTGCACAGCCAACATTAATTGAAATTACATCCAACCTGATCCCAGAAAGCAGACTATTTCCGCTTCCCCTCCACCGAAAAAAACACGAATAGTGTCGTACGATACCACCTAACAAATAGTTTGCCAGTGCAATGATGCAATTCAGGAGGTGTGGCAACCTAGACCCCATATGCCGTCTTAGCTTCTGCAATTTCATTTATCTTCCGGACGATATTCAATGGGATATTAAATATTATAAACAGAATTAGACAAACTCCACAGTACTCCTTTCTAGAGCATGAGATGCACTACTTTTCTTAGTCCTATCTGGAGATAGATACGAACCCTGCGACTTGCCAGAGCTGGCAATCTAACCATCTTACCTCAAAACTACTCACGGTGCTTTGTCAACTGCTGCCTGAAAGCACACCTTTTCACACTCACATAATCACGATTGAGTCTACCAACCCAGTGTATATATACATATACAGTCCTTTTGGATGACACTTGACTGACATCATCTGAGGAGGAAGTAGGTTGATGAATGTAGTGTTATCAATCAAAACAGGGTAATTTGAAATGAATAGAATTTTTAAAGCAGTAGAAAAAAAATTCGCCCGCATGACGAACCACTCGGAGAATTACTTGATTTTGCCCTTGCTCACAAAGGAGACTCCCTCGTAATGTGTCACCTGCTATTCTATTAATTTAAATCGATCAATATTTGCACCGATTTGGCTTTAGTATTTTTATTTTACGTGCAGTGCCAATATAAATAGATTACTCAGTGTGTAAATACATTCCTTTGGCAACTTGAATAGAATCTCATCCCATGACATCATTTCCGTAAACGACTTCATTTACTGCCATTAAAAAGGGGTAGCATTCCTCTGCCAAACAAAACAAAGCTCCAGCACCTGAACTTGATGACCTGCACAACAAGCGCCTGAAAATATCTTTCTTTATATTACTCATCATAACTCTCAACGAACCAACCGTATTTAGTTTTTTTTGTACGAACTACGGTAAATTGTTTGCCGGATTTCAAATTATTAATTTCGCTTTATGTAAGAAAGCAACAAGTTAACATTCCAAAGACATGACTCCAGTCTCAAATTTCATTCTTGAGATCATCCACGTCGTTTCGTTTTAGATATGCATCTACTGGAAGCTGAGCTGGTTCGCGATTTGATTAAAGATTGAAGAGCCTAGAAAAAGATGTTCTTATTCTCACGTTAACTAATTTGAGATGGCAACCTCTTGGCATCAAAACCGAGCAGCGGGTATGGTATAATAAAAGTGAAATGTGGCCGAAAAGTAACATTACTTGAACATATCGTGGTAATTATTGACGTCACAAAGACAAGCTTCAACGAAGAGAAAAACAAACAATAAATCGTGGTAATGGGTTCAGTTCCCCAACCACATGTGTATCTCTAAGGCATTGCTCCTTTCGGGTTCCATAATAACTACACGAATACCTCACAGATGCAATCACTTGCTTTCGAAAAGCTCAAAGCAGTTGAATTCGTATTTAGTGGCCAAAGTATCTTGCTGTACATATAACAATTTTCAGGTCCCACGAGTCCGCCCTATATCTACTCCACACCACTATGTATCGATGAGATGAAATTTGGTAGCTTGAATATTGAATCTAATATGGTGCTAACACATTTTAACTTATTCACTTTATTGAAGTATTTTGGTTTTTCATTTTCCGAATTTAGAGTATCTTCAAGATGTAACTTACTAAATGCTGGCAATATTCCTTATTTGCCGACCAATAAGCCCCGACGAATAGATGTCGGGAATACTTCCGTAAGCACGGCAGACGTTTACACTAATTCTACCTATCAGAGTCAATTCCGCCTATCAGAGTCAATTTTAAGAGGCAATTAACCTATTAAATCCGCGCAAGTATCAGGACCTGGCGACATTCTACGTGAGTTCTGGAAAGAGAGCATCTGGGACCCAACCTTCTGACAAGGTCAACCCTTTAATCGCGTGACTGAAGAAGATAGAATACCATCTGATTGGCAGGACAACATATCATTCCAATATAGAAAAGGAAGAGCAGTCCTGCAGAGTGTTCAAATCGCCGTTCAATTTTTACGGGCTCTCCTGACATACGCGTTTGCGACATCTTCAAACTTACTGTGCACCAACCAAGTTTACCAAGAACTATATTACTGATATATGCTGTGTAGTTACTCGTAGTGAAACATCGCCTCCTTTGCATTGCTTTCTTGGGTTTAGAGAAGATGTTTTTCCTCGAACCTAAAACCTAAACCTACCAAGAGATCTAGTGGCACAGGAACTCGTACTCCGTCTTAAACTGTATGCGTGATGCAAGGAGAAAAGTTTGTAACGTGGAAGAATCACCAAAATATTTCCATGTCTCTATTGAGGTTTATCTAGGAAATGTCCTTTAGTCATTCCTCCTTGGTTTTGTCTTTGATTGCTCTGGGCAACGCTGCCCCCAAAAATATTGAACGTCGCTCGAAGATATTGAGACTAAGACGTTTCGCTGCAACAGTGGCACAACCGTTTATGAGCACGTCTGAAATGACGACATTCGGGATCAATATGACGTTGCACTCATCATCGAAGCGTGGTAAGAGAAACATTTTTGAAGGAGTACGTATGAGCACAGAGAGACAACCACCTCTCGCAATACAGTTGGCACTTGCGGATCATTTTCTTAAGGTTAATTCGGAAATCCCGGTGATATTCCTCCAGCTACCCATGTTCCGACTTCCCCTTCTCTTTTCCATCGTTAAGTCTGAAATATGTGATACTAAAAGTGATAGTAATTTGTGGGTTAGCAATCTGCAAATCTTTAATTATTTTATGATATGGAGACATTAACCACGTATCGGAGGAGGATCGAATTTTCAACTACGAACCTTTGCTTTCGTCAAAGACTAAGATTGAATTCCGAAACGTGCGTACGCCTCGCCGCTCCTATCTGCCAGAAAGTTTGCTTTCTGCAACTTGGCCGGGAGTTTCAGCAGTGTAGATTGAACTTTGCTTGTTAGCTGCCCAGAATGGAGAACATGTCAATAGCACAGTACTCAGCACTCATTGAGGTAGGTAAGGGGTGTCAATGGCCGCTCCGAGCAATCTAAGTAGCGTTGTGGTGTGCCGTTTTGATGTCACACACTCCTTAGACCGTCACTGCTGTTATCAGAGCAATGAGGCACAGTCCAGCCGGCTCAAATCTTCAGAGTCAGCCCGTAGCATTCACGAATGAAAGCTGCTCCCCACCCTGCAGCTGGAAATCTCTCTGAGGTCCCCAAAGAATAGTTTACCCAGTGTCCGTAGCCTGACTCTAGCTAGAGCTGGGCAATCGCATCGCCGTAACCAAGTATGCATTTGCACGCGTCTGGCACAGGAGCTCTCGTGATCGGGTTTTGTTATAAGCGGGCCAAATCCTCCTCGACTTGGCACAGATGGTGCACTTCGCCATCTGAGATCCGTGGCTGCTCAGTAGTTCGAGTAGATTCCCCCCTTGACAATCGCCAGCGAGACGATTGTACCAGGCGAAAGGATGCCAAGGGCAAAGCCCCGCCTGGACAATGCGTCAGCCCGCTCATTCCTCTCAATGTTAGTATGACCGCGAACCCAGAGGAAGGTGGCCTTGAGCGTGTCGCCCAGACTGGTCAGCGCGTTTCTCCACTACCCCACCAGCCTGGAGGATGTCGTCGCTGATTACAAAGCCTTAATGACCGGTCGGTCAGAATAGCTAGGTTTGACTAGGGGCTCGAATCATGTCCCAGTCATCGATAGGCTTCCAGTATCGGTAGTAGTTCCGCTTGGAGTACACTGGCAAAATCTAGGAGACCATACGACTAGGATACACTGTGTGTATTCGAAAAACCCCTGCGCCGACTCCACAGACCATCTTTGATCCGTCGGTGAAGAATACTGAATACACACCGCGGGTCTTCCACTGTGCTCTGGTTGGAAAGTCCACAGCAAAGTTTCTCGTGAAGTTCAGTTTGCGTGTGGCATAGTTCATGGGAAATGCCCAGATATCCTGAGATAATTCGTCTAGGATGTTACTATGACTGTTGGGCCTCGCTGCCCAGCGTCCGGACTCCCATAGTCTGCCGGCACTGCACGCTACAATGTACATAATGTGGCGATCTAGGGGGAAGAGATACGGGAGGACATTGAGAGCATCTGCCGGACAGTACTGCAGAACCCGGTATCAGCTGCACAAGCGAGTAATTGAATCCAATTATGCTTCGTTCTATTGTACTTTTTGCTCAAAGTCTCCAACGGTACAATAGAGCCGTACTTTAGAATTGGACGCACCACAGCTGTGTACATCCAAAGAACCATCCTCGATCGGGAAACCAGTTCTCATGCAGATATAAAAACCCTCAGTTCTATTGTGGCGCGGCAGGATTCGCAGCATTCGAAATTTATTTCGAATGTTGCGAGTGCGAGCGAATAGATGGCGCGGATCTATCCACTTTGCGTAGCACGCCACGGGAGTGGAAGATCGCAGAAAAGTGTGCCATGAGTTGTTGTCTAAAACGTAGTAGACACACACAAAAAATTAATCTAATGCAGTAATTATGTTTTTCGTAAATGTCTCTCATTTTGTAATATTAAGTTTCGAATATATGAATAAATACTGAAGTCTTTTGAATTAAAAATAGGAAAACGGAAGTTGAGTACGCCGACTAAGATTAGGTCAAATAACATGTATAACTAATTTAATAATAAATGTTAACTTAAATATTATAATAAATATAAGTAATGTTAAATACTTAATTGGTGACCCCGATATTTAAAAAACGACAAATTATCCGCCATCGCCACCATTGGTGAAGTTCTATTGACGACAAAATGCGTCCGAGCAACACGGCAGAAATAGAACTTCCAAACACCGAGAAATCTATCAAAAACATCAGTAGACCGTACGGCAAGCGATTTTCACGCGTTCGCATCTACAGTTGAGTGTGGAGTGCCGTTGTAAACATCACGAAAACGTGTCGCATCTCCACATCCCGAGTCGGAGCAGAGGCAAGAAAAAACGCGAGAAAACCTTCTCTACACAGTGTACTGCGCGACACACGTCGGACCCTCACCAGAAGTAGATTTTCACGCGACTTCCCGTACGCACGCCCTCCTGCACAACACCTTTCACGCACCGGACTAGTCATCATTGTCACAACGTTCAACAACAGCAGCAAACGGCTGTCCCCGTCGCCGCCACCGCTGCCGTCCACAGTCGCCGCAACCACCTCCGCTGCCATCACAGACGCAGCAGCTGTCACCGGTGCTGCCACAGACGCAGCAGCTGCCACCGCTGTCGCTACAGACGCCATCAACGCAGCCCCAGCCACCATCATTGCCGCAGCCACTTCCGCCGCCGGAATCGTCTCCACCATCGCCGCAGAGGTCGAAGCCGCCGCCGTCACTGCAGCCCTCGCCGTCAAGATCAGCGCAGCTGACCGACACCAGCATCACCGCTATCAGGCAGACACCGAAGACCCCGCCACCATCGCTGCAGCAGAAGCCGCCGCCACCGCCGCCGCCTTCACATCAACGCCGTCTTCATCAAAGAGGCCGCAGCAGCGAAGCATTATTGTAATTTATTATTGTTCAATACATTAAAAGTTTAAAAAAAAAAAATAGTAATAAAAGATTGAAATCGCTGCAAGAGACGGCGAAGAGGTGTTTAGCATCGCGAGTTCTCCATTTTCATCGGTGGTGTTTTTGGTCTGCGCTGGAGAGCGTCCGCTTCGCTCGTCATTTTTTCTCGTTTCGTGCGTGCATTTGTGGGTGCGGCCTGCCGTGTCGGTGTAAAGTTCAACGCGTTTCAGTATAAACTCACCGCGTTTACATCCCAATCTCGTACTTCTCTGTAAGAAAAATGTCTTTTGACAATAAAGACGCGGCAGGCCCATCGGACCCGCAAGTGACCGCCCTCGCCGTACGCGTTCCTCCGTTTTGGCGGCGGAACCCCGAGCTGTGGTTCGTGCATTTGGAAGCACAATTCCAAATGTCCGGCATCACATCGGACGCGACCCGTTTCAACTACGCGGTGGTCGGCCTGGACGAAGAGTCCATACTTCTGGTGTCCGACGTGGTGAAGTCGACATCGTACGTGCAGCTCAAGAGCGAGTTGATCAGGCGCCTGTCGGCAAGCGAGTCAGCAAAATTAGACCACTTGCTGGCGGGTTTAACGTTGGGTGATCGAACTCCCAGCCAATTGCTTCGTGAAATGAGGCAATTGGGTGGGAGCAAGATCGGCGACGACCTGATTAAGTCGCTCTGGCTGCGTCGGCTCCCGGAGGGCACCCAGGCGATCCTCGCTTGCGTCTCCGGTTCCTTGGAGGAACTGGCAGCGACGGCCGACCAGGTGCAGGAGGTGTACGTACGCCCAACCTTGGCGGCCGTTCAACCACCGTCGGATGAGGTGGGTGAATTGAGGCGCGAGATTGCTGCTTTAACAGCCAGTATGGCCGAGATGCGGGCGACGTTGGACGCTCAGCGTTCGGGCGCCAGATCGCGAGCACGCTCACGGTCTGCCACCCGAAAAGGGCGATCAGGTAGCAGGTCGTCAAGACAGTCCACGGACCAAGGGATTTGCTGGTACCACCGCAGATTCGGGGATAAAGCGACAAGATGTACGCTACCGTGTAGATTCTCTCCTACCGCAAAAAACTAGGTCCGCGGGGGGTCTTGGCGGCGGCCACCCAGAACGCAGCGCCACGTCGCCTAACTATTTTCGACCCCCTCAGCGGGCGCAGCTTCCTCATCGATACTGGTGCGGAGGTTTCGGTTCTTCCCGTACCTCGACAACATCAACTTTTCCCTCAACCGCTCAAACTTGCGGCAGCAAATTCCTCCCGCATAAACACGTACGGGTATAGGCAAGTGGACGTGAGTCTTGGCTTGCGTAGGACGTTTTCGTGGCGTTTCATCCTGGCGGATGTCAGCTTCCCCATACTAGGCGCAGACTTCCTGTGTCACTATGGATTGCTGGTGGACTTGCAAAACAAGTCTCTTATAGATTCCACGACCAAACTTAATTCGTCGGGACATATGGTATCTCACCCAGGCAATAATCTTTCCGTTCTTTTAGAAGACATTACCGACTCTCGTGTTCGGGCACTTCTCCAAAAGTTCAGCCAGATTACTACCAACTGTAGTCTCTCCAAACCAGTGAAGCACAATGTGCAGCACCACATTATCACTACTGGTTCCCCGATCTTCTCGAAGGTGCGTCCTCTACCATCTCAGAAACTGGCAATTGCACGGAAAGAGTTTGAACAACTCGTTCAACAGGGTATCTGCAGGCCCTCAAACAGCTGTTGGTCTTCCCCACTGCATATGGTCCCTAAGCCAAACGGCGAATGGCGCCCATGTGGGGATTACAGAAGGCTAAATGCACAGACTGTTCCTGACCGATATCCAATTCCACTCATCCACGACTTTGCGCATCACCTCGCGAATTGCCGCATCTTTTCGACCTTGGACTTAACCAAGGCTTATCACCAAATCCCAGTAGCTCCTGAAGACATTCCAAAGACGGCAATATGCACACCCTTTGGACTCTTCGAGTTCACCCGGATGACTTTCGGATTGTGCAACGCGGCGCAAACCTTTCAAAGGTTCATTCACTCAGTCCTGCGAAACCTCGAATTCTGTTTCGTATATTTGGATGATGTTTTGGTCGCTTCTTCCACTGAGTCTGAGCACTTAGCCCATCTCGAGTGCATTTTTCAACGTCTCCTTGAGGCCGGTTTAGTCCTAAACGTTGAGAAATGCAAATTCCTTCAACAACAGGTGAGATTCCTCGGCCATTTCATTTCCCCTGAAGGAATACAGCCCGACCCAGACAAGGTGCAAGCGATAACAAACTTCCCGCGTCCAAAGACAGTGAGGGAGTTGAGGAGGTTCTTGGGCATGCTAAACTTCTACCGTCGTTTCCTGCCCAAGGCCGCCCATCTCCAGTCCATTTTGAACGCGTACTTGTCTGGCCCCAAAACTAAGGACACACGAGAGATCGTGTGGTCTGAAGAGGCTATCTGCGCGTTTGACAAATCCCGTCAACAACTGGCCGACGCTACACTCTTGGCATTCCCTCTGCAAGATGCCCCCCTAGCCGTTTTTGTTGATGCCTCTGACATCGCAGTAGGTGCTGCCCTTCACCAAAAGGTGGACCAAGTTTGGCAGCCGTTGAGCTTCTTCTCGAAGCAGTTGAATCCCGCTCAACGGAACTACAGCACCTACGATCGCGAACTGCTCGCCGCATACCTGTCCATCAAATACTTCCGTTTCTCCCTAGAAGGACGGCCGTTCACAGTGTTCACGGACCATAAGCCTCTCACGTTCGCTTTGAAACAGAAGCCCGACAAAGCGTCCCCTCGTCAGCTTCGACACCTGAGCTTCATAAGCCAGTTCACGTCAGACATCCAGCACGTGTCCGGGAAGGACAACATTGTTGCTGACGCTTTGTCTCGTGTCTCCGAAGTTAACATCCCCGCCTCACTCGATTTCTCGGCTATTGCCAAGGCGCAAGTGGATGACGCAGCACTTCAGAGCCTCATGTCCAACCCCAAATACAAATTTCGGGAGTTGCCCATCTTCGGCTCAAGCCTCTCGCTCTGCTGCGAAGACTCGGAAAAGGGACCTCGGCCATACATTCCGGCCACATTTCGCAAGGAAGTGTTCCACGCAGTTCACGACTTGGCGCACCCCGGCATCAGGACAACAAACCGGTTAGTCACCGGAAAATACTTCTGGCCCTCCATGAACAAGGATATCAATTCCTGGGCCAGAGAGTGCATCGCATGCCAAAAGTGTAAAGTCTCCAGGCATGTAAGGAAAGAAGTGGGCTCATTCCCCCGCACTACCAAGCGTTTCCACACCATACACCTCGACATAATAGGGCCTTTGCGAGACTCGCACGGTTATAAGTATTGCCTCACAATCATCGACAGGTTCACGCGGTGGCCTGAGGCAATACCTCTGAAAGACATTACGGCGCAATCATGTGCTGAAGCCCTCTGTCGAGAGTGGATACCTCGCTTTGGCGTCCCTGCAGTGGTCATCACTGACCAGGGAATGCAATTTGAGTCCACCCTTTTCTCCGAGTTAGGCAAACTCCTTGGTTTTAAACGCCAGCGGACTACTGCATACCACCCGCAATCCAATGGAATGCTAGAACGTTGGCACCGGACGCTGAAAGCCGCCATTATGGCATGCGACGACCCCTCCTGGACTCAAGTCTTGCCTCTCGTCCTACTCGGCCTTCGAACAACCCGCCGAGAGGAATTTGCGGCCAGCCCCGCGGAGCTGGTTTACGGGGAGAACCCAAGACTCCCAAGTGATCCGGTCTTCGACAAGAGATCGGGTCTCACGGAGTCGGGGTTGGTGCGTCTGCTGAGGGACAATCTCCGACGCATCAAGGCGCCACCACCCACTCGACACTCGTCCATACCTGCCAGTTCGCCCAAGGAGCTGGACACGTGCACGCACGTGCTGATCAGGACGGATGCCGTCCGGAAGCCGCTGCAGCCTCCATATGAGGGCCCGTACCGCGTTCTCGAGCGGGGAGAACATTTCTTCCAGCTCGAGATCGGTGGTCACAAAAAGGCGGTCTCTTTGTCCAGGCTGAAACCCGCGTGCGCCCCGAAGCAACGTCGTGTCCGCTTTGTGGATTAACGGCGAACGAAGTTCGGGGATCAGTCGCCGAAACCCCTAGGTTTCATCTGGGGGCGGAGTGATGTGGCGCGGCAGGATTCGCAGCATTCGAAATTTATTTCGAATGTTGCGAGTGCGAGCGAATAGATGGCGCGGATCTATCCACTTTGCGTAGCACGCCACGGGAGTGGAAGATCGCAGAAAAGTGTGCCATGGGTTGTTGTCTAAAACGTAGTAGACACACACAAAAAATTAATCTAATGCAGTAATTATGTTTTTCGTAAATGTCTCTCATTTTGTAATATTAAGTTTCGAATATATGAATAAATACTGAAGTCTTTTGAATTAAAAATAGGAAAACGGAAGTTGAGTACGCCGACTAAGATTAGGTCAAATAACATGTATAACTAATTTAATAATAAATGTTAACTTAAATATTATAATAAATATAAGTAATGTTAAATACTTAACTATGTTAAATCTCCAATTTAGCTTTGAATCTAGGATTACAGCCAGACACTTTACATTGGAGGAAAGAACCAATCTTCATTCATTCAGCCGTTCTAGATGGAATTTAGGTACCATTGGCTTGGTGGTGAATAGCATTTATTCCGTTTTGGTTGGATTTCCGCATCCGCATCTTGCGGCCCACAGGCACAACTTTCGCAACGCTCCTTCCATGGTGTCCATCACCCTGACACCAACATCCCCAAGCCGTCGGTATACGCCATTACCTTCACCCCGCTGCTGTTCAACATTAGCAAAATTCCGTCCATCATTATTAACCAGAGCAATGGAGAGATGGCGTCATCCTGGGGCGTGCCTCTGTTCACAGCTCTGGTCAAGTGGTTGCCCCCCAGATCCGACTGAATTATCCAGGTTCTTAGCATGGATATAATCCAATGCGTAAGATACATCTGGGATCCAATATTGGTCAAGGCTTCTTTGATGACGTTAGTACTAACGTTGTAGAATGCCCTCTTTACATGTATCCAAAAAGGCAGCTCGGGTTCGCTGGTTGTATTGCAATGACCGCTCAACGGTCCCAATTATCTCGTGGAGAGCGGTACGTTTTGGATCTGCGAAATAAAAGGTGCGCTGACGTCGACATCGAAAAAAAAATCGAACTTAAGATTTGCTCGCCTTTTCCTGCTTACTAAGCGTGGGCCTGCCCTATTAGTATATTACAAACGTCCTTCGCAAGAGGCACATTTGACATTCTAAGCGGAGCCTGACAGGGTTGACTTCTGTCATCGATACTATTTCTTTTCGTTATTAGCGATATTCTCCACGTTGTTTAGGCTGGATTACATGGAGGCATTTAGGGGGCATCATTCGCTAAACACTACCACGGCACTGATGAAGTCTTCTTGAATTTTTTGCAGAGTCAGTGTGGACTTCTAGAGAAGTCGTGGGGGAAGCAGAAGTACATTTCTGTAAACCGGCAATAACGACACATACATGTGATCGAGGTGCTGCCCCCAATTTGGGGACATTGGCAACTATATATACATATAAGTTTATTCATTGGGCAACTTTATTCGTGTATTTCTTCTGCACAGCGAATAGTGGCCTTCCGCCTCCTTCTGATGGTAATTGAATTGATGATTGCATCTCTGCATCTAGCAATGCTTTGGTGGCAGTGGAGGCGTCATTGAACATAATATGAGAATCTGTAGTCCTCCGAAAGTTGAACTGGAAACTAAAGAAATGAACATCTCAGAACAGAATGAAATCGTTGCTTTTAAGAGGAAGAAAGTAGGCTGCGAATGGGCATTTGAAGGTTTTACCACAATTCCATTAGTCAATCTAAGTGAGCAAGTGAGTAAATTAAAAAAGTGGCGTATATCGGTGGTAGTATGTTTTAGATGACTATCATGATACAAATGAGAAGCATTCAATAGCAGATGAAACCGATCATCAATCAATCAATCAATACAAACTTCAATGTAATGAACGACTTGAGTAATTTATAAAAATTTTTGAATAGCGGGTAAGGGAGTCAAATACAGTAACGCCATTGTGCCTCATACCTTACCGCTTCTTTGATCTGGGTCCGCTAGTTCTATTAGTTGTGAACTTGGTCCGTTCGAAGTCTGAAAGGCATCAATTCGAACGTGATCATAGCGCCACTGGTTCGGCGAAACATCTCCATATCCTTTTCTGTTCCCTTCCATATTTTTATTACCTTTTGATGTTGTTCAATACGCGAAACCTTAAACGGGGTCTAAGGGATCGGGATCGATTTGAGATGTTCGCTGATGTGTTGATCACAAAGGATGCCAATAATGGAGCGACACTTCATACAGGACGCCTTAAAACTTGAAGCTATTTCACGATATATTAGGAAACCATCATCCAACCAAAACAGCAGAGTAAAAACGCCTTGGGTGTTAGACAACAGTGTTCATAACCACAACGGAGAAGAGCGTCAAGGCGGTATATATCGGTTTCGGCATGTGAATTTTAGATCGCAATATTTGGTTTAGCAGTAGATTTTTTGGTGTTGCATATCAGATGATTTTATGTAGTGGAAGCCTTCTTTGGCTTAAGGAAGCGTGTCATGCACGGTGTTTTTTCATAAGTAGTCACTCGACTTGTACCATGTCATAGTACAACTAAACCAAGAACCCACTCCCAGGAACTACGCAACCAATAAATCTCATTTTGGTAATGCCTCCATATCAGCTCTAGGTTTCAAAACACCCCAATACCGGTTCTCCGTACGACTATATTTGGTAAATTTGTAAGTTAATCCTAGAATCATAGTTAAATTTTGCAATAATATAGTCTATGATATTAGAGACAATAGTGGAAAGTGTGGTAGAAAAGTGTTACAAAAGTTATAGCAGAATAAATTTGTGTTTTTCGCGGAAATTTAGTATATCGTAGAACATCGTATGTAGAATCTCTGTATTGCAACAAAGTGAGTAGTTTGACATACTTAGCACATATATATATATATATATATAGTCTACGAACTAAGCGCAAATACAGCCATTGTATCTATTTCAACATAAAAAATAGATAAATTCTTTCATTCCAGAAGTGCTAATCTTCCGGCTTCCAAATTATTCTATAGTGGTTGTCTTCCTCAATCTCACAAGTGAAAAATTCATTGAGCTGGATTGTTTAGAATCAATCATTCCTTCCTAGGGTTCAGCTGCAATGGCGTCATGTTACTATGCTTTCCCCGGGTTCATCTGCTTTATTATTATTTCCGAGTTATCACAATCTCGGCAGATGCCGGATTTTACCTAATACTAGCACTAAGTGCCAAGCATTTAGGCTCGGACGATCCTACCTACTTAAAAACTAAAGGGGCACTGGTGGTGGTGGCCGGTGGTAGGTCAGTGGGAGAATCCGTCGAGTACCCCCCGCAACATCGAGCACGTATGCAGAATGGTGTACTTCTGCATGGTTTGAACCAGACTGTGCGAAAGTCCCAGGACATCAAGGGAAGCCGTGAGGGATTTAGGTACAATACCTGTAGCTGACAATATTATGGGAACTACAACCACCCGCTCGAGACGCCAAATTTCTTTGATTTCCCGAGCCAATGGCTCATAGTTCACCTTCTTCTCCACGTATTTCCGTTCAATGTTGCTATTATGGGGGATAGCAACATCAATAATATACGCGGAGCGACCCGTCTTGTCAACTAGCAGTACGTCAGGCTTGTTGTGTGCGGTATGGCGATCAGTCAGAACTTGCCGGTCCCAATACATGCTGCAAGCAGAACTATCAAGTACTGCTTGCGGCTCATATCGGTAAACCGGACATGTTCCCGTGATCAGCCCATGCTTATATGCAAGGTTTTGATGGATAACCTTACATACAGCATTATGCCTGGTGATGTATTGCACCGGTGCCATAACAGTACAGCCAGAAATGAGATGGTCCAACGTCTCTAACGCCGAACCACACATTCTGCACTGGTCGTTCTCCACCCGTTCTTTCATGATGAGCTTTTTATAAGCTCGGGTGGCGACCACGCCATCCTGAATGGCACACATGAACCCCTCCGTCTCAGCAAAGAGCTCCCCAGCACACAGCCACCTGTTCGACAGATGCAAATCGACAAATGGCTGCCAAAGACAATTCACGTGTTTACCGTGCATTGCCTTCGACTTCCATTCCTCGATCCGCTCCTGGTCCGACTTCACCCCACTCAGAGGATTGAAAGATCGATCCTTCAAGTTAAGTGGAGTCAGTCCACAGTCTGCCTTACAGACAGCCGCATGCAAGGGGCTCGCCTGCTCTTTACTGTAAAAATAAGCGCGCAGCGAGTCGACTTGGCGATGATGTTGTGCCGCCACGTCAACCACGCCCCTACCTCCGATGTCACGAGGCAAGTTCATCCGCTCCACGGCAGACTTTGGGTGATGCATTCGGAATTTGGACATAGTTATCCGTATCCGCCGCTGGACGTTTTCCAGGTCGGTCTTCGTCCACGGCAATATTCCGAATGCATAAGCCAGTGAAGGGATAGCGAATACATTCAACGCGCTTATTTTATTCTTCCCCGAGAGATGCGATTTCAGCACCAGCTTCACACGTCGCAGGAATTCGGACAGCAGAGCTTCCTTCAGATCACCAACTCGAGCATGGGTTCCTTGCAGAATTCCTAGGTACTTGTAGAAGTCTGTCTCGGTCATAGCTTCGATGTGGAGGTCACCAATGCTATGTCCGGCATGCGGCTCGTGATGACCTTTGCGAATGGCTTGGATTCGACATTTGTCTAATCCAAACTCCATCCGAATATCACGGCTGAACATGTCTATTATTCGCAACAGACTTCTAAGATGGTTGTCAGTACCAGCATACAGCTTGATGTCATCTAGGTACATCAAGTGTGTCAGTTCGCACTTAGCACGTAGGCCATATTTTATTGCAAAACCATGCCCTCTAGCATCATTCAGTAGCCATGAAAGGGGGTTCAGTGCCATACAAAACCAAAGAGGACTCAATGAATCCCCCTGGAAGATGCCCCTCCGAATACGGATGGGCTCTGAGGTATTAGCACCCTCAGATGTACGGACTGACAAGGTGGTATGCCACCCTTCCATGACTGTCGCCAAAAACTTTATTAGTTTCGGATCAATGCGATACAGATGTAGGATGTCGATTAGCCAGGTATGCGGAACGCTATCAAAAGCCTTGGCATAATCGATATAGCAACTAAAGAGGTTTCTTTGGCCTCTAGTTGCTTGTCCTACAACTACCGAGTCGATAATGAGTTGCTCTTTGCAACCCTTTGACCCAACTCGGCAGCCCTTCTGCTCCTCGGACAGAATGTTGTTGGTCTCGAGGTGCGCATTGATCCTTCCACTAATAATGGACGTGATGAATTTGTAGAGGGTTGGTAAGCAAGTGATCGGTCTTGTGTCTGCGGGGTCCTGCACCGTGTCCTTCTTAGGGATAAGGTAGGTAATTCCCGCAGTGAGGAAAGGTGGAAATTCCTCCGGCCGACTCATGACCTCATTTATACTGCGTGCCAACCGACTGTGTACGCTGGTAAATTTCTTATACCAGAAATTCTGCACCCGATCCAGACCTGGGCCCCTCCAGTTCTTCGAGATGTTTATGGCTCGTCGAACTTCCTCTTCGGTAACATCCGCGAAATTCATGCCAGGTGTATTGGCATGGCGGGTGCCTTCGGCGGTGATCCACTCAGCATGCTCAGCATGCTGGGCAGGTAACCCCCAAAGTCCACCCCAATACTCTTTCGCTTCCGTCACCGAGAACTGTATTGTCTGGGCGCTCTGTTGGGATTCGTTGAGAGATCTGAAAAAGCTCCGCTGGTTCCTCGCGTATGTTGCATTCTGGACACGTCTGGAATAACTTTCGCCATACCGTCGTAACCGACTGCATATGACAGAAAGTTTCTGTTTTAGTGTGTCCAGAATTTCAACTACGGGTGTCTCACAGGGGATGGCATAGTTCTGGTAAACCCTCTGCACTTTATTTCTCACCCGTCGGCTGGCATTGCCAGTGCTGATCTGAATCAGTCTAGCAATGTCCTGCCTTAGTGAGTCCCGCCGACGTTCCAGACGAATTTTCCATGGTGGATCTCTTTTGTCACTCAAACCAATAACGCGAAAGCGAATCTTCTGACCGTGCAATCTGATAGCCGCAACTGCACCACAATACACAAGTGATTGTAGTTGCAGCAGCGACATATCAGCACACAGTCGAGACGCAATCTCATCATTGATTTGAGATAGAATTCCCGGAGTTGCTGGAGATGCATAGAGCCTGGGAATACCTGGTCTATGCAAAGGATCCATATCCGAGAATTCTATACACGCTTTTTGGAACTCGTCCCGAACCTCAGCGGAAACCTCAGCTGGACGGTGGAGAAGAGTGCTTCGGCGAGTACTGAACCTGTTGCCTGCAGTGCGGCGTGGTGTTGTTGATGCCGCCGCCTCTGCCCCCATCGACTCTCGGTCACCAGTTTCCCCGATGACTTCAAGTCGAACACGTTCCCTGATGGTGGCCGGGATTGTGTCACTGCGAGTGATGAAGCGGTACTGGTCTGCGACTCGCTGCACAGTCACGTGCGCGAATTGCGGGAAACGCTCGACGAATCTCTGGTGCAACCAGGGGCGGTAAGATGTTGTACCTGCCCCCGCCGTTATTTCGTAGTAGGAGCGGATGATGAAGAGGTTCATTTCTTCAGTCCATTTCATCCGCTTCCTACGCGAACCTGCTGAAGTGGTCGCCACAGATTGTGGCGAAACAGCTGCAGCAGGCGGAGCTGTGCTCCTGGTCGTCGTGGCGCCTAGACGTCGAACCGCCCCACGACTAGCGGTTTCGACGCCGTGCTGTCCATTACGAGAGCCCGACCCAGTCACCAAGTCAGACGACTCCCGCCGGTTATCCGTACCGGACCTTAAATCTCTCCTTCTTCTCATTTTTTGGTGGTGCATTTTATCCCTAGCTGCCAGGTGTGTAGATAGCTTCCTTAGTGAGTAATCTGCAAGACTGCAAAGTTCCTGCACTTTCCTCACCTACCCCCTGAGACGCTGCGGTGGCGTACAGCCATTCAGACTGAAGCTATCCATCCCTCCTCCTTTCACAACCGGGCTTGGGACCGGCTTCGGCGGAGTTTATTATTATTATTATTATTATTTATTCAAATTTTGTGTAATTGTTCTGAATGACTGCAAATTCTTCCTTTAATATCTGCTTAAAATATTTTCGCCATCATTCAAGCTTTTCGTAAAGTAGAATGTAGTATGTAAATCACAGGACTTCACGTTTGGGACTCTCATAGACTTGCCAATCCCTCAGTATTTTATCAATGAAGAACATATGATGGGGGTGTTTCTATCTGTGTAATTAGCACTGTGAATCTCTCCCGTACTCTTTTGTTGAACATATATCCACACAGGAATCCTTTTTTTGGAGAAAAACTTGCCAAGATTTCAAAAGGAACTTTCGTTAGTATTACTATATTGTATTGTCTCTTCCTCGATGATCATCTACCTTGTCGAGGTCAAGGAGCTCAGTAAGGATAATCCTCCGCGAAACCAGGAACTAAGCGGTAATCAAGGCTTTAAACCAATGATGCCAGGGGATAAAATGTGGCCGTGAATGGTGAACTCCTCCAAGCCATAGCAACCAACTATTATAAAAATTAAAAACGCAGAGCACAAAACAATAGTACTTCAATCATGACGATATAACTCTGAGCGAAGGGGCAATCCTGAGCTTATCATCGATTGGAGAACCTAAGTTTAGGGTCAGATACTTATTCAATTGGGCACCAAGCCAATATCGAACCAGTTTTTAACGGACCAGCGGAAACACTCTCCTTCTGTCAGCACTCCTGACCCCGTCTTCCAGTCGGCGCCACCTGCAGTGGCTGAAGTCTTGTATACGAATGAGCATTTGTCTTCGAGCGATCTTTCTACGATCCCAACTTTTCGGCTCAAATGGCTGCAAAGAGGGCTCAGCCAATAACGGCTAAGTCTTCATTTGCAGCCGAAGCTATCGAAACCGTTGGATGGGTTTTGTATGACGACACCAATCCATCCGGTTACGATACTGAACAGTACAAGCAGCTTAGGGAGAAACTCCTCCTAGTTACAAAAAATGCATCTAAACGCTTTGGTGTTACGGATAAACTTTGCCGACGAAAGCACAAACGAGGGGCTCAGACATTACTGCTTCTCTGAAGGGGGTTTCCGAGCTTCATTGTTTAAAAATTGCTTTCTCCAGCTTCCAAAAGAGGAGCGTAATGGTTCTGGAACAACTTGGAGTCCAAATTAACGTCAACACTTCAAAAGACCTCCAAGCCATCTTGGTTAACGGCGTATGTGATGGCGACACCACAGCTATCAAATTGACCACAAAAAGTAAAAAGGGAGATAAGGAGATTCTTTGGTGCTCTACTTATTTCCCTTGTGACATTAACGAAGTTCTGAGTGGAACTTTCATCAAAGCTAACCAAAACGCCAAAAGAAAAGCCTTGCGAATTATAGGAGGATGTGGTGCTAACGCTCACCAGATATGCTGGGAAAGCTTCAACATCAACACACGAGGAACAGGACTACTGAAGTATCTGGTAGCAAGTGAATTGCAGATCCTCAATTTGGGTAATGGACCCATTTTTCCAACGAGGTCAGGCAAGAAGTATCCATGTAAGACAGACTAGCCGACGTATAAAGCACCCGAGCTATGATCCCTGATAGACGCATCAAATTCATTGCTGAAATGGAGAGAACAACCTAGATGATCACAACTAACATAAGAGAAGCTTTCGAAAAGAGTTGTCCACTCATGATGATAAAGAAGGGTAAAAAACCATGGTGGAATTGGGATTTTGCGAAACAGTGGAGAATGACATGGGTGCTTCTCAGAGAGAGGTTCGAAAAGCTATAAAGAAGAGCATAAGGTTTGGCCAAACGATCATCATGAAGACGCTTTTGCGAAGAGACCAACTATCTTGAGCTTCAAGGCTAAAACGGCCCCTTGTCAAAGAAACCAGCCAGGAGCTGGGAAATGTCCAGAAAGCGGTGAAGAAACCGCAAACCATTTGCTTGAAGTGCACTTCCCAGGAAGCATCCAGAATCTTACCTCGGGGCCTACAGATACATACAGCCCTGAACCGAAAAATTATACTCTAGTATGTAAAGTACTATGACTGTAATGAGTGAAATGGGCATTTAACTCGTTCCATAGATACAAGCCTGCGGGTCCAGATGGCATTACTCCTGCTCCAGAAATAGAGGGAATAGATGCCCTGGGTCTACACATTCCGAATATATGCCATGTTCGCCCAGCACACGCTTATATTCTAACCAGCTGGCGTAATGTGAACGTAATATTTATTCCCAAACCAGGCAAACCCACCTAAACCGACGCAAAAGGCTTCCGACCCAAGAGTCTAACTTCCTTTCTGCTAAAAGGACTAGAAAGACTAGTAGATCGCTTCATAAGGGATACATACATTCCTAGATGCCACTTTACTGTAAGCAATATATCTACCAGAAAGGCAAATACACGGAGACACCACTTCATGAGCTAACGGAAAAAAATGGAAAGACCATGTGCGATAAAGGATATGCCTATGGATGTATGGATGGGTTCATGGATGGCTTCATTTGCGGTGATTTGTAAAACGGGAAGATAACATGGAATCCTCTGTTAATCAGCTGGAACCTCCACATGGTAGAGTGGAGAAAGATTCGCATATTAATTGGACACAAGTCTATCAAGGGAGGGTGTCTTAAGGGTTGCCCACAGGGACGGGTACTGTTCCCTCTGTTATGGTTCTTGGTAATAAATACCCTGTTATGGCTCTTGGAGAACAAAGAAGCTTTCGCGCAAGCATTTGCGGACGATCTAGCCGTAATAATCATCGGCAAGTTTGGGAGCACAGTATGTGACCGTTTGAATGCAACTCTGCATGAAATCTGGCCGTCAAAGTTTAGTATAGGCCCCAGGGCGAAAAGTGGATTGGTACCCACGATGGAGCATAAAACCTGGGAAACGCATGCCGAACAAACACCAACAGCCCTACAACCACACCCTTTCTCCACCTCCACGTGGTGACCGCTGGGAGTTCTTTCTTAACGAAAAGCTGCAGCCGGAGAAGGATGAAGGTGAGTTTGCCCCCCCCCCCCCCAAAAAAGGGGACAAATTGTTCCAACTGGTCCTCCAGGTTGGGGATTGGGTAAGGCTAACAACCCTACATGGAAAGCAACTTGTTACGAAGCTACAACAGAATCTCGTACTGGACGGATTACACAACGACGAACCCGGCAACAACAAAGGAATAACGATTTGCGCATTTTCTCATGAAACGTGCGTTCCCTGTACACAGATGCTAGCCGATACCCTGTATCAATATAGGGTTGACATAACAGCGTTACAGAAGATGCGTTGGCCAGGGACCGGTTTCCTGGAAAAGAGTCCCCACTCAGTATAATATAGTGCCATCCAGTAAACCGTGTGAACGGGGTAGGTTTCTTAGTCAGCCAAACCTGAAACCTGCAATGAAGTATAGAAGAAACACTAAGTGCAATTCATCGGCTTAAAAATCATAAGTCGCCAGGAGCCGATGGAATTACAGCCCAATCGGTTGAATATGGAGGCGACCAATTACACCAAGTGGTTCATCAACTTGTGCTCAAAGTGTGGGACAGGGAGTCAATGCCTGACGACTGGCGAAGAGGCATTATCTGTCTCATATATAAACAGGGAGATATCTCACAGTGCAACAATTACAGAGGTATCACGTTGCTTAGAAGCATCTCTAAGATATTCCCGCTATCTTGCTAGGCCGGATAGCTCCATACGCCCAGAACATCATTGGCCCATACCAAAGAGGCTTCACTCCAGGAAATCACCAACAGATCAGATTTTCTCTCTCCGGCAAGCGATGGAAAAACTGTTGGAATATGGACAACAGTTGCACCATCTATTCATCGACTTTAAAGCCGCCTATGATAGCATAGTCAGGGTAAAACTCTACACGGCCATGAGAGAATTCGGTATCCCGACGAAATTAATAAGACAGACTAGGCTGACCCTGACCAATGTGCGAGGCCAGATAAAGGCAGCAGGATCACTCTCAAGACCATTCGACATTAACAACGGTCTACGACAAGGGGTGCTCTTTTGGTCCCCTACATGATGATGGACGATTCCGTAGCCTACATAACGACGAAATCTATGAGCGATGCTTCGACCGTCAAATTGTGGATAAAATGCGGCTCAATAGGTTACGGTGGGCGGGCACTTAATCCGTATGGATGAGGATGATCCAGCCCGGAAAGTCTATAAGGACAATATCTATGTTAGAAAAAGAAGACGAGGCAGACCCTGCCTGAGATGGAGCGATCGCGTAGGTCAGGACACCAGACAGCGTTTCGGGATATCGAATTGGTGGACCTCGCCGCAAAACCGGGATGTCTGGAGTTCCTTATTAAGGTAGGCCTAGACCGGGTACCGGTTGTTGCGCCGTTGATGATTATGCCAGGAAAACTGAACTAGTTACGTTCACTGGGAACGCAGGTGGTGTAGCTATACACTATCCACCTTAGCAGGGGCGGGAATCCAGCTAGTACAGATAGTCAAGTCGTTAGAAGCACATTTCGACTCCAGGCTAAAGTGGAAGCACCATATCTAAGAATTATAACAGAAATCCTGCAGATTGCTCGGGTGCTGTAGGACTGCGATAGGTAAGACGTGGGGAATTTCACTGCAACAGATTTATTGGATGTATACATCCATAATAAAACCCATTTTGATGTGTGCGTGCATTGTCTGGTGCCCGAGACTGAACTTTGCTAACACCAGGAGGCTGTTAGCTGAAGATTCAGATGTTCGGCTACCTACGTATTACTGGAGCAGTGAGTATTCGCCGACCGCGGTCCTCAGAGCGATTCTATATCTATCCCCCATGCAATTGAAGGTGAAATGGAAAGCAGATAACGACGCGTGTAGGCTTGATACTAATGACATGTGAAAAGGCGGCGAATTATATGGTCATTCCTTGGTAAACATCAGGTGGCCTTGATGCCCGCCGATCATATAGTTCCCAAATTCGTCTTTGAAAAGGCATACTCCGTCGTAATCACCAAAGGAGGAAAATGAACGATAAATAGCCACGAGTCTTTTGGGATTATAGACTTAATAATCTTCATCAACGAGTCAGTCATGGAAAACGGATCGGGGATAGGTGCGTTCTCGGGAAATCCGATTATGGAACTGGCTCAACCTCTTGGAAAAATGATGACTATATTTCAGGTGGAGATATGCGCCATTTCACTAGCAGCAGAAACATGTTAGCAACAAAAATGAAGGCTCGCACCATTTGAATTTGTTCCGATAGTCAGGCAGCATTATCAGCACTAAACAGTAACGACATATTAAGCCAGCTGATGTGAAGTTGTCATCAGGCCGACTGACCGAAACATTGCTGATTTGGTGGTAATGAGGGAGACTGACTCGTCAAGGTTTTGTATTCACAATGGTGGGGCAAAACCACCTTTTGGCATCCAGCATTTCAAGTCCATTCTGAAGGGGGCAATTGCACGGATTCAAGCGGCCGATTGGAAGAAGTTGAGCTTCTGCCGGCAAATTTTTGTGAAGGAGTGGCTTTTTTGTGGCCCCTAAAAAGTGGGACATAAAAACCCTAGTAGGGCTTCTAATAGGACACTGCTCCTTAAAGGAGTGGAGTGGAGTGGTGATCTCATCCATATGCAGCCAATGTGAGGTGGAGCAAGAGACGGCACTAGATTTCGTATGCAACTCAGACCTTAAACGAAGATACCTTGGTAAGGTTTTCTTCAACGAAAAGTTTGCGCATTCTGTGTCTCTGGAGAATGTTCTCAGATTCGAGTAAGCCTGCGAACGCCATAGGCGAACTGCCGTTGAATAGGCGACTTCCCTAAACTAAGCTAAACTTAAACTAATATTGTGTGGCCAGTCCCTAAACGGAAGATTTGTCAAAATGCATAAAGAAAATTAAAAAATATCCAGTGCGGAATGTTTTATTTTTTTCGGAGTTTTTATATATTATATTATTTTTAAAGATCTTAAAAAAATGAAAATCCTTCATTCAAGACTAGCTATTATCATAATAAAGAAGTTGTACCTTAAAAACACTTTTCGCAACACTAATCACGTTAAAGTTTCAAGTTTTTTTTTATCGCTTGTTTAAATTTTAATGAATTTTTTGTGGCTCCACCTATGTACCAGCAGTATATTCGACGATCAAGGTTCGAAAGCTTATGCACAATTGTCCTGCAGCAACGAAGTAACGCATTATAGCTTCGGACCTAATACTCCGATCGTTATAAAATTTGTTGAGAATATTTTTAAGGTGATGATTTGAATTTACATTTTCCGACCATAAAAACTGTATATAAACCCTTGATATTATGCACGGTATAAGCCTACAGTAGCAGGACAGCACAAAGGCCAAATATCCATGACGATCGGGACGTGTACCGAGATTGAGAGGGTGGCGCCCAAATATCTCGATAATGGCACCCGTCAATTAACAATTAGCACTTGCGATAATAAATATAATTCCAGAAACCGGCTTCCGCTAGCATAACACTTAAAACTAAATTTAAATAAAATACTTTTTTATTGGATTTTTCTGCTAATTTTGTGTGGAGTGTGCACTGTGACTGGTGGGAAGTATGTTATTGCTGTTCGCAAAGTATTCCATATTGCGAGTCAGATTCATTGGTTTTATGTGATGTTGTGGTATCTCATTAACTTATACTTTCTTCCACATGAGTTGTATAGACGTTATTTCTTACCTTCAAATACCAATTCCCATTCGATAAGTAATAAATTTTATGATCTACCCAAACGTCATATTACACATGATGATCAGCTTGTGCTCGATTGGAACACACATTATCGATTTCATGGAGATTTCAACCTCAAACGACGGACTGCAGGCAGGCAGGCAGCAGTATTCGTCAAAATAATGAAACCAAAAACACAAAGAGATGACTTTCGATTTTCCCATTTCGTTTTCATCGCCAGCTTCAACAGGGGCCTTGGCGGACCAACCCAGCCCCTCGTCGTAAGCAAGATCCAAGATCTGAAGCCGGCTCGAACCGCGTGGTTCTGCGATGACATCGGATTCGTGGAATTTTGCTCGAAATCGCGCGAATATCTCTCGAAATTCCATGAATCGGACCCGGCGAACTTCACGCTGTCTGAGGCCTCTATTTTCATGTGCGAGGGCTATCACCTGGAGGCTGGAGAAGCTGTAGCTGAGTCTAACAAGCATGGCTAGCAGCCACTGTTTCAGAAGAGATGAGAAAAAATCGGAGATGGTAAGTGTGCATAAGTGGGTTCATGGTGCCGCTTATGATGCTTAACGATGGGAATGCAGCGAGGTCGTTGCAGGCGAGGGGGAAAACTCAGCAGTAAATGAGGCGATACGCGCCATACCTGTTTGAGAGGTTGCATATTGAGCAGGAAGCTTTGATGGGCTCCATTCAAACTTTTAATAGTCCGTCCTCTCGTACGTAATGTACTTGAATAGTTTTGAGTTACAGTTCCGTGCAATGGGGTCTTTTGTGAGGTCTATTATAGTTATCAATTAGAGCATGAGTGCCACGAAGGGTCTATGATGAGATGTTGACGATGGTCATCTTCGCGGCAGGTCGCTGCACAACCAACAACCGAAAAATGGATAAACAAAGAAAAAATCCCCAAGACCTAAATCAAGTCAACGTCAACACCATGTACTGGATTTGTATCTTTGTTTGACCGAACTGTACCTTTGTTTGACTGGACAACAAACGAATGCACCGCACGCGGGTCCATGGTCTGCGGATCCACGGCGTACTTGGCATTACTTGTTTTTGGTTAATGACTTAAGCCAATATTTTCTTCCTGTGACATTTATTTATGCGATGACGAGGAGTTGAAGTGCGTGGAGAATGACTAGCTCAAATCGTCGGCTAGACAGTGCAGAGATACCGCAATATTCCCTTCTTTGGGCATAATTGCTCTCTGCATTTAGTTTTGAACATTTTGCCATGATCAGCGATTACATAGATCCTTGAGGAACACTACAGAAAACTCTATACACCTTTTATCATTTTTCCAACCCCAAAAGTTACTATGATAAAATAAATTAATTTATTAGCACCATTTATCTAAATATGCACATTACTGGAACTATAACCAGTGTCATATCTTAATGAGGAAAGTCGTTCAAACTCAGCAATATAATTATCGTCGTGATTTGTAGTGATATTCGGGGAGCTAATTAAATTAAAATACAGTAATTGGGATTGCTTCCAGAAATTGAGAAAGGTCTCCAAGTGTAGTAAGCTCTTTTGATATGAGCTTGAGGATATATTTTACAAATTTTGTTGGAAGACATGTCACGGTGTTTTGTGAGCTATTTTTATAAGGTTTTCGGGAACGAAGATCTCATTGAGTTATGTCGTGTTGGAGGCCAGGTAGAGGGGAGTCATTTAATGAGGTTTGTAGTTTTTTCGTTTCTGTAGTTCTTCGGAATGAGAATTTTTGAACTTTAAATTTTAATCTTTTTCGCGCGCATTCTTACACCCCAAATAAAGTGAAAATGGTAATATAAGTGAGGTTCTTCATATATATTCGCAAGTGGGACCACATAACAATTCATGAAAATCACAGTATCTTTAGTACGCACTTGTGGCAGCAAATTTATGTTTTTAAGGTTTTGCGGGAACCTTATTTAAATCAATCCGTCTGTCTAGCTGCCACTCGTACTTTTCTCAGAAACGACTCCATCTGTTGACACGAAATTTAGTGGCGTGGTTGGAACTTTGAAAGTCCAAGCATGCAGTGAGTTATATCGCTACATGTGGAATTTAAAGGGGAGGAGGTCTCCATACATGCGAAAGGGGAGTGTAAATTGTTTTCCTCCAAATATGGTATCAAAAGAAAGGTCTAGATTAGTATTTTCTGCTGCTGCTCAGTTGTAACATTGATTGCAATAAGGGGCAACCTTAGGGTTGTAAACTGGTCTTTCCTTTCACGGGCCCATTCTCGAAACGTACCCAACCGAAAAATCTGACAAAAATTACAAAGCTGCTACTATATTGTGTCTAGGCTCCGAAATATCTTCAACAAAGTTAATAACAATATATTACTATAATTTTAGTAATTGACTGAAAGACCCCCCTTAAATTTGATCTAGAATCATAACATTTTGCAGTAGCATACTCTATGATATAAAGCATGATCAAGTTTGGTGAAAACGGCATTATTACTAACAAAGTTACAGTAGATATAAATTATCGCCCAAATGTAAATTCTAAGACACACTAAAGTGAATATTCCGTCATAATATGTGCATATACATTATGTGCTACGTACAAATGGAGCAAATGTCGACTCAAATATTTTTATATAAGAAATACATAAAATCTTTCATACCTGAAGAGTCCAGCTTTCGGTTTTCGGATTTGTTTATCCTTCAATAAAATATGCATTTTAATAACACCTCCTCCAAGATTTTGGTTAAAGCTTTAGACAATCCAATCGCTTTAACAATAAAAAGGAAATGTTCAAAGTTTAAACCCCTTAAGATTTTCATAAGTTTTAATAAAGTTATGAAATAAACAAGTCGGGAAACCGGAAGCGGGACGCTTCAGGTATGAAAGGTTTTGTGTATTTGACATTTGAGAGCATTTGTCCCAGTAGTGCGCAGAACGTAATGTATGCATGTGGTATGTGAAAATATCCACTTTCAGGAGATATTGATATTCAAACTCTTGAATTTGCAAAAAAGGTATAACTTTGACCTATTATAACTTTACTACTAATGATGCGAGTTTCACCAAACTTGGTAGGATCATGGTCTATATTATCAACATTGTTGCATTTCGTGGTACTAGGATGAAGTTGAGAGGTGTTTTTCAGCCAATTCTAGTATTTATTTGAACTGATATTTGTTTGTAGGGTATTGCGGCAAATCTATTGGCAGCCTCTCGATTTTTCGCCAGATTTTTGGGTTGGGTAGTTTCTGGGAATGGATCCGTTAAAGAAATGATCACTTTTACCTCCTTGCACTCCCTATCTTTCCAACCAATGCCAAAACTAAAATCGACTTCTGAAAGTACTAGCCGAGATCTTTCATTTGATTGCCCACATGACTTTATTGATTGCCCACATGACTTTATTGATGATATTTGATAAAAAAAAAATTGCACTTCCTTTCGCATGTATGGGCCCCCTTTAAATTCTACGTAGAGTTATGTACCTATATGCGTGAACGTTCACAGCCCCCACCTTTTTACCAATTTGGTATCAGTCGCTCCGAGAAAAATGCATGTGACAGACAAACGGAGAGACAGGCAGGCAGTATACTGATTTTAATAAGGTTTTGTTTTACACAAAACCTTATAAAGTCTCTAAGCGCAATTATGGCAAAGGTATTCAATCTGTTGACATACCCGGATTGGAAGAACATTTAATGAGCATGTGCAGTCAAGTGCTGCGTGCATATATTTTGCGTTAACATGAGTTACGACTATCTGTGTAGGAGGCATTGTCGCATTTAGTACGTATATTTCCGATTCTTTTCATGATGAATACCACTATCAGCCCCGATTCTAAGCAGTGGTTATTGACGTAAGGGCGACATTACAACGTAATATAACTTAATAACACTAAATCGACAAAGCCTCAGAAATCTGTTCCTATTTTTCAATGCGCGAGGAAACCGGAAGAAACCATCATTATATACGTTTTACAAGAAAGTCAATAGAATATTACCAAGTCTTGCGATATGGTGCGTAATCAGGGATGAACGACAATCAATTATTTTATTATGGTAGCGTAGGAGCTCAACACGGTGTTGGATTTCCATTTAACCGTTTTCGATAAGAATGATGATTTGTTTTCCGATCCGCGCATCGTGACGTACAGAGAGCAGATATCAATAGGAGGATTTTGTTAATGGCCGCCGAGATTCAGACTAATTTCATAAAAGTCGAAGAGTGCATCAAATAAAACTAGAAAAAACAATGGGACATAACAATGTTTTAACTGAATTTTATAAGCAAAGAGTTGGGGTTCTATACTTAAACTCCGTGAGGAAGCTAGGGCAACACATGATTGGTAAGAAAACAAAACGGTGCCAGTATGGAAGGGAAACGATACATTGGCGGAAGATCCAAATTACCACCTGGCTCGGCTGATATACTATACTATACTTCAATAATGAATTTGTGACACCATTGAAATGATTGTGAACTGAACCAAGCAGTGTCTATCCAAAGCTATGGCATTATTGATATGATACACGGCACACAACTGCGGAAATATAACAAATACCATATGTTCCACATTGTCCTCTACGATCTTTGCAAGGTGTTTGACCGCATGGTGCGCAACTCATCTGATATGTACCATAGTAACATGTAACGCCACAAGAATTGGTCCTTAGGGTCCGCTGTTCTAACGTCATCCAAAGAGCAAAATTCAAAGAGTGGTAAATTCATCAAAGTCACTATGCATGCTGCTACTCTTGCATTCAAAAGTGCGCCAACTCACTCGAGCGGGATCCGAACTCTGTTAGTGAAAGAGTCCTACCCAGAATTGGGCGCCTGACGTGTTCTCTTCCAATGGAGAACTACCGCATGAATTTCCTTCACGTATCAAAGCAACCTGGATGAATTGACAGTCTATAGTGGCTTATTGACCCATTAGCGAGTGCCCCAAATCTGAAATCCACTACAACGTTATTTGCCCAACCCGGAGGTTGGGCCATTTTTTCATTATGGAGATATACGCAAAACTCGTTCTGATCGCGTCCGAAATGAAGACTGCTAAAGACGTGTTTTTGATAGTGTAATCCACCTCATTGGTACGAACATAAAAAACGATGTGAAATAACCCAAAAGTTGGCCAAATAGGGATGATTTGACAAACTAGACAAGATAGTATTATTGCGGAGAGAAATAGAGTACGCAATCTAGAGGTGACGATTCCGTTACTGAACATGATAAAGTCTAAAGTGGTAGAATACAAGATAGACAGACTTAGTGCACTTAAGAGTAATGCGTGAAACGACACATGCCGCGCTTGGTAAAAACCTTTCCAGCAGTTGAGCTAGAGACGAAGTTTGTAAGCTTGATGAAAGATGGATGGAAAAAAGATACCTTATTTGTTTGATTTTCATAGATGTTTATAACGATATTCGATTCCGAAAAAAATCCTTTAATCAATCAATTCAATAATTATTGAATTTCTGCCTTTTTACCAATTTTTATGAGTATTAACAACGTAGGTCACGAAATACGTTGCTTGCTTTTTACTTACATATTTGTCGTTTGAGTGAGCTTTAAATTTAATTTGTATGGTCTACGTAAATATATATCCTTTATTTGCTTTTTTAATGGGATATGAAATATACACACAAACTCCTACCACTTACTATCGCCTTTTTACTTATTTACCATTTTATATTCAATCAAACTGTGTTTCTGCTACTGACACTTAACCAATCATTGCGCTATCCAAGGTCATCCCTACAAAAGACCAATCTTGATGCTTCTTTTTTTTTTATTCAGACTTCAACAGCGGGGCCGGCTCGACTGGATCGGGATCAAAACTCATCTTGGTTCCAAGCTTGATCAGACTGGAATCGAAAAGTTTTCAAACTTTTCCATTCCAGCCTGGTCAAGCTTGCACCATTGGGCGGGTCGAGCCATCATTTTTTTGTCCCTCCTTTAGGTCGCCTTCTAACCTCAGGTCAATTTTAGGTAGTGAGTTATATTCAGCATTGCTGACAAGACCATACCAGTGAAGGTTCTTGCCTCGGAACTCCTCTACGATGGGTATGATGCCATATGCCACTAATTCAGCGAAACATTTTCTAATGCGAATGCGTTACCCACGATAAATAGTAGATAGGGCTCAGTACAGTAGTCTGGCAAGTTATAACTTGGCTATCAGTGGCAGTGACAAAAGTTATGCCGTTTTTTGAGAACGTAGCCGACCCGCCTCGGAAATGACAATATCAGTACCATGTTAAGTATGTGGGCTTCCAAATTAGAGGCGATTATACCAGTTTCCGCGACATCCATATTCAATGTCGCAACTTTTTTAGGCAAACCTTTGAGATTTCTGCAGTGCTCAAATAACGATGCGTCTCTTTTCATGGTCTTTTCCAAGTTTGTTCATCTCTCCAATGAAGATATTAATATCTTGCCGACTTGACGGTTGGTACTTGCCGCAAACTCCAAACTTCCACAAAGGTTTAGTAGAGCAAACATCGCCATCCTCACGTTTGCAAGTGCGTCACTGTTTTCTGAACAGGCAAGCAAATTCCCTTTGATTTGCCCAAAAAACTGACGTAGGATCGGGTCGGTGGCAAGCGCTTGCAAACCTACGCATGCCAAGACAAAAAACTATCCACATTTTTTAATTTGTAATGGCTTTTTGAAGTTTGACAAATATATGGATCTGGCATTAAATATGCACGTATATTCGGATTTGTGTGGATTTGGATTGGTTTTTCAAGTCCTAACGCCATTTTTACATCCAGAACACTCACCCATTTCTCCATAGGGCTGAGAGCCGCTCTTTTCTTTCTCTTTAGCCTTTGTCCCGTTCACAAGCGGGGTCGGCTCGTCCTAATCGGTTTCGCCATTTGGCTCTACCGAATACCTGATCTGGGTGCAATCTCGAGGCTTTTAAATCCCTATCCATCGTATCAAGCCACCGTTCGGCCTGCCTTTTGGTCGTTTACCATCGACTTCGATGTTCACACCAATCTTGGCAAGTGAATTCTCGTTAGCAAACGCCTCTCTCGCAATTTTCCACGATCGGTCCAACGCAACATCTTCGTCTCCATTACCGCAAGACGCCGTTCATTGTCCTTTATAGATGGCCAACACTCAGAACCATAGACGGAGTTACAGGCTAGTTAGAAACGGAGACGAAACCGAATTATGTTTGACAACCTATTGAGAAAAAATCCAGAACGACTTCAAAAGTGGTAGTATACATAACTGTATCTAAAATGTTGAATGGGAAAGTTTGCGGCTGGATTGCAAAGTGCAAAAAAGGATAAAAACCATTCTCGGAGGGATATGTGTATGTATAGCTTTTCTATGCAATGCATCCATAGAAGCCTTTCGAACACTTCTTTGCTTTTACTTTTTGCTTGCAGAGTATTTCGAAATTCCAATACATGCTTTCATTATTGTAACTTGTCTGGTTGTCCTTTGTACAACTCTTTTGCAGCAGTAAAGGATCCATAAAGTTAATGAAAGCACAAATGAAGGCTATTTCCAAATGGTAACACGCTCTTCACTTTAATATAAATTTGAATGCAATGAATTTCGAATAAGATCCCAAGATACACACTCTTCCCCTATGTCAGCTGCACTTAGCTTTACGTTTCACACTTTGTAATTTAAAGTGTTTCTAGTTCTATTTGTGTTGGAAGATTTTTAACTGATGATATAAGTGAAAATTCAAATTTGTCAATAGAAAACGCGCTTGGGAAATACAAAATTATTCAAATTCCATCGCCTATTTATCCGTGGGGCGCCATTTGTTCTAGTGAAGAAAGATAATTGAAAATCCAACCAGAATTTGAATGATAAGTGCTTGGCACTAGTTTTAACGAATGCCTGATACATGCTACCATTCGCTCGGGAAATTCTGTTCTCTGAAGAACTGGCCGCGTATAGGATAAAATAAGGATTCATGAAGAAGTTTCGGTTCATTTAAAATGCTCCAATTTTAATTTTACGTATAAAATGAAAAGTATCTCTATTCGTAACATTATTTGGCCTTTGTGGAGTCCAATTTTTCGATTGCAAGTGAAGGTAATATTTGAAAATAGTAATTCAAAAGTCCAGCAGAATTTCTCCGATAATACCGGTATATGATGATTTGATGAAAATGCAAAGACTATTAGAGAGCACGAACCTTTTCGTTGATTGGGATCACAGTCTTTTTATTTGAATTGAATTTAAACGAATTGGGTGGTTTTATTAACTGCTGCACTCTTTGAACGCAAGACATTTGATTTGAGACGTTAAGGGGAAATATGCAATTAGAACTAGAACGAAAATTATAGCATTATACTTGAAGAATATTTTCCCAAAATTTCCAAGTGAAATTCGAAAAATTGAGGTTATTACTACTTACTAGCCCTATAAAAACTGCACTTGAAATATTGGGGACCCTTTTGAAACTATCATTAACCCCAACAAAAATCTAGTCTTGAAAAGTACTTTTCCAATGTAAACACTTTTCCACTATAAAGGATTAAACGAATTTATGGATATTTCACCCATTTATATATTCGCTGTAGCCCCAGTAAAGGCATACGGTTCTGGCCTTCAAAGTCCCTCAAAAGTCGTTTATCTTAAAACAACGTTCTGAAAATCGGCTTAAACCATAGCGTCAAAACTATTCAATCGATCGACTTGAAACTTTGTACACATCTAAATAATATGATAACCTTCTATATGATAGTTTCGATAAGTTCGAAAAAACAAAAACTATAAACAAAAAGTTACGCAACTAAATGCTCAATTGCCCGTCATTTTTGAAGGTCTTAAGTGAAACAAAACGAGAGGCATCATTTTGTCTTGGATTTAAGGGCGGCTCCTCATATATGCGAAAGGAAGGAGCAAATTTCTTTTCACAGAATATGGTCATGTTGGCTATCAATTAGTACTTTTTGAAAATGACCTACTTTCTTGTATTGGGTAAAACACAGGAGAGTGAGGACAACATCATCGTGAACGGCGCAACAACCGGTATCCGGTCGAGGCCTGCCTTAATAAGGAACTCCAGACATCCTGGCTTTGCGCCGAGGTCCACCAAATCGATATCCCTAAAAGCTGTCTGGCATCCATCTCAGGTAGGGCCTGCCTCGTCTTCTTTTCCTACCACAGATATTGCTCTTATAGACTTTCCGGATTAAGTGACCCGCCCACCGTAAACAATTGAGCTGAATTTTATACACAACCGGACGGTCATCGTATCGCTCATAGATTTTGTCGTTATGTAGGCTCCAGAATCGTCCATCCTCATGCAGGGGGCCAAAAATTCTTCGGAGGATTCTTCTCTCGAACGCGGCCAAGAGTTCGCAATTCTTCTTGCTAAGAACCGAAGTCTCCAAGGAAAACATGAGGACTGTCTTGTACAGTAAGAGCTTTGACTCTATGGTGAGACGTTTCGAGCAGAACAGTTTTTGTAAGCTGAAATAGGCTCTGTTGGCTGACAACAACCGTGCGCGGATTTCATCATCGTAGCTGTTATCGGTTGTGATTTTCGACCCTAAATAGGAGAAATTATAAACGGTCTCAGAGTTGTATTCTCCTATATTTATTCTTCTCGTTTGACCAGTGCAGTTTGATGTTGTTGGTTGGTTGGATTTCAATGCAGACGTTGCCACCATATGCTCTGTCTTGCCTTCATTGATGTGTAGGTCAAGATCTCGCGCCGCCTGCTCGATTTGGATGAAGGCAGTTTGTGCCTCTCGGGTGGTTCTTCCCATGATGTCGATATCGCCAGCATAGGCCAGCAGTTGGGTGGATTTAAGAGGATCGTACCTCTTGCATTTATCTCACCATCAGGGATCACTTTCTCGAGGGCCAGGTTAAAGAGGACGCATGATAGGGCATCCCCCTATCGAAAACCGTTGTTGATGTCAAATGGTCTTGAGAGTGATTCTGCTGCTTTTATCTGGTCAGGGTCAGCCTAGTCAGTATTATCAATTTCGTCAGGATACCGAATGGTTTAATGGTCGTGTACAGTTTTACCCTGGCTTTGCTATCATAGGCAGCTTTAAAGTCGATGAAGACATGGGGCAGCTGATGTCCTTCCAACAATTTTTCCACCGCTTGCCGCAGAGAGAAAATCTGATTGCTGATTTGCCTGGAGTGCAGCCTCTTTGGTATGGGCCAATGATGTTCTGAGCATAGGGGGCTATACGGCCTAGCAAGATGGAGGACAATATCTTATAGATGATACCCCTATAATTGCTGCACTGTGTGATATCTCTTTTTATATATGAGACAGATAATGCCCCTTTGCCAGTCGTCAGGCGTTGATTCGCTGTCCCACAAGTTAATGAACCACTCGGTGTAATTGGTGGCCTCCATATTTAACCGATTGGGGTGTAATTCCATCGGCTCCTGGGCACTTATGTGTTTTAAGCTGATGAATTGCACGGACTGTTTCTTCTATACTTGGTTGGTTGGTTGTTCAGTAGTTCATCAAAGTTTAGTTTATATTCATCGTCAAACCAACCGTTCCGACTCTTTTTGCGGCTGGGGCCAAGTATGTTTGTGGCCGTATTTATGACACCGTTCTTCAGATGATTGTGAAGATCATTTATTGATGCTTCATCTCCAGGATCTTTGTTGACTGCGGTTATTGCGGCATCTATTTACCTCTTATAGGTGTTGCGGAGGGCTGTGTTGTGGATGGCTTTAGTGTTAACTCTAACCTGATTGTCAGAGGGGATTCTGGGTGGTGTTGTTATTCGAGTTCGGAGCACCATGCCAACGAGATAATGATTCGAGTCTATATTGTGCCCCTATATGTTCTGACATTCATTAAGACTGAGAGTTGGCGGCGCGCGATGAGCACGTGGTCCATTTGGTTAAAAGTGGTCCCATCTGGGGAGGCCCACGCTTGTTTGTGGACCGCTTTCCGCGCAAACCAGGTACTTCCAACAACCGTTTCGTGTGACACTGCTAATTGAATAGTCCGCAGTCCGTTATTATTTTTATTTTGATGTATGCTATGAGAGCCAGCGTATCGCCTGAATACGGGCTCCGGCTCTACGTGGCTGCTAAAATCCTCAAGTATGATTTTGGTATCATATCTAGGGTAGGCATCGAGGGTTCGTTCTACTGCCTCCTCTGCAGGGGCGTGAACGTTAATGAGGCTTATATTTCTAAATTTGCCTCGCAAGCGCAGAGTGCATAGCCGTTCACTTATGCTTTCAAAGCCGATAACAGCAGGTTCCATTTTTTGGCTCACTAAGAAACCTACTCCGAGCACATGGTTTACTGGATGGCCGCTCTAATATATGGTGAAGTGAATCTTCTCCAGGAAACCGATCCCTGTCCAATGCATCTCCTATAGCGCGGTTACATCAGCCCTATATTGGAAGAGGGTATCGACTATCTGCTTGCCAGCTTCTGTACAGGGAACGCACGTTCCATGAGAAAATTCGCAAATCGTTATTCCTTTGCTGTTGCCGGGTTCGTCGTTATGTTATTCGTCCAGTCCGAGGGTCCTGATGTGGCTTCGTAACTTCGGTTTTCTGTTTTTAAGCGCGGGGAACTCGCCTTCATCCTTCTCCGTCTTCAGCTTTTCGTTAAGAAAGAACTCCCAGCGGTCACCACGTGGAGATGAAGATAGGGTTTGGTAGTAGAGTTTTTGGTGTTGGTTCAGCAGGCGTTTCCCAGGTTTTATGCTCCGTCGTGGGTACCAATCCGCGTTTCGCCCTGGGACCTATACTACCCTTTGACCACTTTCGACTTAAGAAATTAAAATTCACAACTTCATTTTCGTACTTCATATATGTATGTATATGTACATGCATGTAATATCGAAATCAAAGGTGGATGTATATAAAAGACAATTCGAAGTCATTCTTTCTCGAATAGTTCAATAGGAGCAAACAATTCATTTATTCATATCAATTAATTGTTATTTTATAAGAAGCTATTTCAATTTTTAAGGTTATCTGTTCCTTTTGTCTAAGCGGCTTGCTTTTGCTCTGTTTCTTTATCAAACAGCTCTTTGTTTCGGCCAACACCTAAAGTTCATCAAAGCTGCCTCATCTCTGCTGCTCCCAGATTAGAAGTAACTGTCTGATGAGTTCCCTCTGCCCTGGACGAAACGGTAGCCGTATTCTTCTTAATCATGGTAGGTACGGCGTGAGTGCGGACTAAAATCTTTCTGAACTTCCAAAAGTTTCAAAACTTTCTTTAAACTACGTTTTTGATAATGTATTTTGAATGATTCCCGTGTGCCTTAATTTAACTTTTGCCCATTATATTCTTGTCCTCATCTATCAAACAACTTGTAGAATTATCCGCTGTCATCCATGATGGTCTAGTTGGCATATAATTGACAGATAGATAAGTTATTAGTCGGAAACAATAAGATCTGTTACTTATCCGAATTATTAAAGTCTTTTCTATGCTTTCGGCTGAAGCATTTATCACCATTTAGCGCTAAAGTGTCGTTTAGTAAACACTTGTGAAAGATAATGTTTTCGTTATTCTTATATCTTATATCTTCAGCAGTCAAATGTTAGCACAGTTTGAAGAAAGTTCTTTAAGTCAGTCAGACATCGCTTCTTTTCTTAGATCTCTTGTCTATTCCTATGTCGCGGGCTCTGAAAGCAGGACATTCAAGCTTTTTTGCCAATTCTAGGCCCTCTTCCTTCGGTACTGATCGGCCTATGGGAAGATTGTTTACTCTCACTAAACTGAACTATTCGAAAGCAGGTTTATCAACTGTCTGGTATCATTTTTGAATTCTCAGTACCCTTTAACACTTCCACTAGAACTAGCATTTCCCTTTTGCCCTTATCTGCCAAATAGAATATAACGTATGTTTGAACAGTAGACTTGCCCGTAGGTAGGTATTTTAGACAACCATGAATTGAGACACTGCGATGGACCCAGGATCGTAGGGAGAAAATCGGAGCCTGAGATGGAAATTATGCTCGAGGCTGAAAACAGTTTTCGCCATGTCAGCCTTTTATCTAAATGGACTCCTAGGTAGGTAACTTTGATTGTGCAACCGTGTTTACTGAAGAATATTTTGCTGTGATGAAGGAGGTCAGTGGTTTATATAAAACAGAAGACAACATTTATTAATTTATAGATGAGGCCCTGATATCACACCTTATCAAACGCTTTCGCCGCGCTTTGTTGATTTCTGAGACTATACATTGCACCTATTCAAATGATCATTATCATCATATCAACGGCGCAACAACCGATATCCGGTCTAGGCATGCTTTCATAAGGAACTGCAGATACCCCGGTTTTGCGTCAAAGTGCACCAATTCGACATCCCTAAAAGTTGTCTGGCATCCTGACCTACGCCATCGCTCCATCTCAGACAGGGTCTGTCTCGTCTTCTTTTTCTACCATAAATAGTGGCCTTATAGGCTTTCCGCGTTCGATCATCCTCTTCCATACGGATTAAATGACCCGCCCATCGCAACCCGTTGAGCCGGATTTTATCCACAACTTGACGGTCGAGGTATCACTCATAGATTTCGTCGTAATGTAGGCTACGGAATGGCTGGTTCGACGATGAATGTAAGCTAGTAACGGAACGGGAGAATGTTGTATATCGAGTAATGTTGCATTCCCAAAAAAAACGGGTACGCGCGGAGATCTACCCAGAACGGAGAAACGACTTCACAGACGGACGAAGGAAGCCTGGGAGAACCAACAGGTCTGTGAACTCGAAAAAATACAAGAAGCAACCGCATTAGGAGCGCAAGTTTTGCCAACAAGTCAACAAGATGAACCCTTATACACCTCCATTCTCATCCTGCCGAGACAAAGAGGGAACTGCACGGTAACCAAATATCGGCGAGTTGGAGGTCCCGCCAACTAAAGACGGCGGACAATTGCTGCCACCACCAAGCATAGAAGAAACAGTCCGTGAAGTACACCGGCTTAAAAACCCTGCCCTGGAGCCGATGGAATTACAGCCGAATCGGTTAAATATGGAGGCGACCAAGTACACCAAGTGGTTCATAAGCTAATGCTTAAGGTGTGAGAGAGCGAATCAATGCTTGATGACTGGTAAAGAGGCATTATCCGCCCCATACATAAAAAGGGGTATATCACACAGTGCAACAATTATAGAGGTATCACGTTGCTGAGTACCATCTATAAGATATTTTACGCTATCTTGCTAGGTCGGATAGTCCCATATGCTCAGAACATCATTGGTCCATACCAAAGAAGCTTCCCTCCAGGCAAATCAGCAACAGATCAGATTTTTCCTCTGCGGCAAGGGTTGGAATATGGACATCAGTTGCACCATCTCTTCATCGACTTTAAAACCGCCTATGACAGCATAATCAAGGTAAACTGTACACGGCCATTGGAGGCTGATCCTGACCAATGTTCGCGGCCAGATAAGTCCAGTAGGATCATTCTCGAGACCATTCAACCTCAACAACGGTCTAAGACCAGGGGATGTCCTATCATGCGTCCTCCTCAGCCTGGGCCTGGAGAAAGCGAATTGCAGTGCAAACGTAAAGCCACCATCCTCTTCAAGCCCACTCAACTACTGGCCTACCCTTATGATATTGATATAATGGAAACAACAACCCGAGATATACAGTCTACCTTCATCCAGATCGAGTAGGCGGCGCGGGATCACGGGCTATATATTAATGAAGGCAAGACGAAGTACATGGTAGTTACGTTAGCGCCAAAACCAAAGAAAAAACAACATCGAATTGCACTGATCAAACGAAAACAATAAAGAAAGGAGGATATCACTTTAAGACCGTTGAATATTTCTTCTATGTGGGGTCGAAAATCACAACCGATAACAGCTACAATGATGAAATCCTCGACGGTTGTTGACAGCCAACACAGCCTATTTCAGGTTGCAAAAACTGTTCCACTCGAAACGTCTCTCAAAACTTTTACTGTACAAGACAATGATCTTGCTAGTCCTTATATATTCCTCTGAAATCTGGGTTCTCAACAAAAGAAAAAATGGCGAACTCTTGGCCGCGTTTAAGAGAAGAATTCTCCGAACAATTTTTGGTCCCCTACATGATGATGGAAATTTTGGTGCAAATCCTACTATTATTAACAAAGTTATAGTAGGTAGAAACTTTCGCATCAAATTACCACTCCCTAAGAGAAAAATTTTCAGTGTCACATTGAATTGAATGTCACTCCGAGCTGTGTATAAATGGAACCATGGGGTACCTAAATATCCTGACTTAAACACCAACAAAGCGTTTCATACCTAAAACGCCGGAATTCCGGTTTTCGACTTGTTATTTTTAATATTAATACCGTGGGCCTTTTAATTACGTCAATTTGCTCCCCCTATATAGCTCAAACTATCGATTTTTTTGAAATTTTAGTAATTAATGGGACATTTTGTCCAAACTTTGATATTCCTTTCCTTAATTTTGAAGTCAGCAGTTAGTTTATAACATCCATGAAATATATAAACTGGCGTAGATGAATTAGAGATCCAGCTCTGAACCTTCAGTTTAAAATCATGGTTCTATTTTTAATTCGGTTCAATGTGCAGTTTCAGGTTCCATTATAATCAATTGCTTTCGTTGAGCAGAGTTATCGTTGGGGAGGTCGACTTTACATCAACGTTGTTTACTCAGATTTTTATTGTAGAGTATATTTTTGAATGGTGGTCAAAGAGTAGTATAGATCCAGGGCGAAACTTGGATTGGTACCCACGATGGAGTATACAACCTGGGAAATGCCTGCTCAACCAACACCAACAGCTCTACTATCTCCACCTCCACGTGGTGATCGCTGGTAATTCTTTCTTAATGAAAAACTGCAAACGAAGAAGGATGCAGGCGGGTCTCCCGCGCCTAAAAATGGGACAAATTGTATCAAATTGTAACAACCTTATGCGGAAAATCGACGTTACGAAGCCATAGAAGGAGCCTCGGACAGGATGAACTTGAAAACGATGAACTTGGCAACAACAACGGAATAACGATTTGGATATTTTCTTATAGAACGTGCGCTCCCTATGTAATATAATAATATATATATATAAGGCTGATGTAACAGCGTTGCAAGAGATGCGCTGGACAGACACCAGTTTCCTGTTCGAGGTACGTTTCTTAGTGAGCCAAAAAATGAAATCTGCCGTTATCGGCTTTGTAAATATAAGCGAAACGCTATGCACTCTAGGTCTGCGATGCAAATTCAGAAATATAAGCCTCATTATGGTTCATGCCCCTAGAGAGGAGACTGAAGAGTCGGAGAAGCATGTCTTCTACGAGTCAGTTGAGCGGATGTTCCAAGCCTGCCCCAAGTATGATAATCATACTCGGAGATTTCAACAGTCAAGTAAGGACGGAGCCCATATTCAGGGGATATAGCTTATATAGCAATAGCTTACATAAGGATACCAATGATAACGGCCTGCAAATTGTTCAATTAGCCGTATCGTCCGAAATTGTTATTGGAAGTGCCTGGTTTGCGCGGAAAGCACGATTTCTTCAGACGGGACCACTTTCAACCAAATTGACCACATGCTCATTGAATGCGCCACTTCTCAACCTTAGTGAATATCAGAACATACAATATAGATTCAGATTACTATCTCGCTGGCGTGGAGCTCCGGGATCGAATTACAACACCACTACAATCCCCGCTGACAATCAGATGAGAGTGAATACTGAAGCCATTCACAACATAGCTCTCCATAACACCTATAAGGGGGAAATGGGCGCGGCACTAACCACAGCTATCAGATATGCCGGGGATGAAGCATCAACTAATGATCTTCACAACCACCTGAAGAATGTTATCATTGCCACAAACAAACTTGGTTCCAGCCGGAAGAAAAGTCGGAGCGCTTGGTTCGGCGACGAATGTAAGCTATGTAGCAATGGAATGGAGGAATACTGCATACCGAATAATGTTGCATTTCCATAGAACGCGGGCACGCGCGGATGCCTACCAAGAACTGCGTCGAACGGGCAAGCGACAGACGGAAGAAGGAAGCCTGGGAGAACCAACAAGTCTGTGATCTCGAAGAATACAGGGAGCAACCGCACCAGGCGCCCAAGTTTTACCAACAATTTAGCTGGATAAAGCCTTATACACCTCAATGCTTATCCTGGCAAGACAAAGAGAGGATTTCCGACAGAATGGGCATATTGGAGTGATCAGTTGATGAACTGCTCAACAACCAAAATAAAATATCGGCGAATTGGAGGTCATGCCAACTGAAGGCGACGAACCACCAAGCATGGAAGAAACAGTCCGTGCAATCCGTGCGGTTAAAAACGATTAGTCGCCGTGAACGTGACCGACTACACGAAGCGGTTCTTGAACTGATGTTCAAGGTGTGGTACAGCGAATCAATTCTTGACGATTGGCGACGAGGCACTATCTGTCCCATATAAAAAAGGGAAATATCACACAGTGCAGCAATTATTGAGGTATCACGTTGCTGAGTACCATCTATAAGATATTTTCCGCTTTCTTGCTAGGCCGGATAGCCCCATACGCTCAGAACATCAATGGCCCATACCACAGAGGCTTCACTCCAGACGAATCAGTAGACCAGATTTTCTCTCTGCGGCGAGACTTTAAAATCGCCTATGATAGCATAGTCAGGGTAAAACCATACACGGCCATGAGAGAACTCGATATACCGACGAAGTTGATAAGACAGTCTAGGCTGACCTTGACCAATGTATAAACGAAACAGGATCACACTCGTGACCATTCAATATCAACAACGGTCTAAGACAAGGGGATGCCCTATTATGCATCCTCTTTACCAGGAGACTTCAACTGAAACCGTTGAAAATTTCTCCTATCTTGGGTCGAAAATCACAACCGTTCTTGACTGCCAACAGAGCCTATTTCAGCTTAGAAAAGCTGTTTCGCTCGAGACGTCTCACCATAGGGTCAAAGCTCTTACTGTACAAGACAATGATCTTGCCAGTTCTCATGTATTCCCCGGAGACTTGGGTTCTTAGCAAGAAAAATTGAGAACTCTTGGCCGCGCTCAAGAGAAGGATTCTCCGAAGAATTTTTGGCCCCCTACATGAGGTTGGACGATTCCGTAGCCTACATTACGACGAAATCTGTTGAGCCAGATCTTATCCACAACCAGACGGTAATGGTATCAATCCGGCTCTACAGGTTACGGTGGGCAGGTCGCTTAATCCGTATGGACGAGAATGATCTTACTCGGAAATTCTATAAGGCCGTTGATGATGGTGATATTTTTGAATCCGCATGTCATTATCCTTTATGATATACTTGCTAACCTTTTAATCCCATTTATTTGATATGCTGTCAAAAATTAAGTGAGTTTCAAAGACTGAGTTTCGGACCACCTTTTCCCAATTTCGTGTCCGGATGGCTCAAGTGGTTAGAGCGCTGGGCTGTCGTAGCGAAAGGTCGCGGTTCGAATCTCGCTGGGGGCAGAGGAATTTGTTATCGTGACTGGATGTCGGACACCAGTTGACTCAGCTGTGAATGAGTACCTGAGTCAAATCAGGGTAATAATCTCGGGCGAGCGCAATGCTGACCACATTGCCTCCAACAGTGTACTGTGGTGTACCGTTACGGTTTTGAATGAAGTGCTCTAACACACTTCAAGGCCCTGATCCAATATGGATTGTTGCGCCAACGATTATTATTATTATTATTTTCCCAATTTTACATTCAAAATAAGCTTTGTAAACCTACCTAAACCTACCATGGACCAAAACTAGAAGATTAGCTATCGCTGGAATATTACTTTGAAAATCTGCAAAATCGGACCTAGAGGCTTTTTCTACTGGAGAGTAAATGGGGTACTGTGTACGAGTATACGAGTATGCGCATACATGTGCATACACGAAGTCTCGTTTTCTGTTCAATTGTTTTATTTGTTCGATAAATGGAATTCTGTATTCTTCATTGACTATAGAAAAAGAATTGAGGTGATAAACTCATCTGAGAAAAAAATAAAAAACCGCAGCTGAAGAATTTCGTATAAGAAAAAGCCAAGTCCATTGGATTATGGTGTCCATAGGATCATGGAACGAAAAAGGGTTAACCCCGGGCGGTTATAGAAAACAATCGATATTCAACGTATAGGTGGCTTTGCCTGGGTAGACAGAAAAGTCTATCTGTATATGAAGTAGGGTTGCAACGCGAAGCACTACAAATGAGCCTTCCTTAAATTTATCATAACACTAAACGCTTGTTTTTGTTTGAAGACTGCATGGAACAAAGCAAGTGAGATTACAATTTTGCAGTCGATTTCTGGAGACATCGTTGATATGGATGACATTTTGACATCCGAAACATGGTCTTTAAATTGAAAAAATGAATTTTTCAGTTAACTAAACGCTCCGAATAAAGAAGATGAAATCCTTCATATTTCCTAAGATGATGAAGTTGATGATACAGACGATTCAGCAGCAATAAATTATCACGCGGTAGATAAAGTTTTAAATGGTCTTAATTTCTTTGCAATTAATAATGGCACAAATGCTACTTTTCAAAAAAACGTTTGAGGTTAAGAATAACTATGTTCTCATGATTGATATGCCCTTTTTGATTGTAAGTAGCGCTCACTTTACGATTGGTTACTCAAATAATCGGAAAATTCAACTCTCATCAATAGCCTACATTTCCAATATGAGAGCTTTCTCTTTACTTTCGCAATTTTCCCACATCCAATCTTCCTTATCGGTGAGAGCCGATTATATTTTCACCTCACAAAATTGTAAGACCATAAAACCAAAATAAATGGTCTAAGGCGGCAGATCGTCCTTTAAGGATAGCCACCTTGTGCTGACATGTGACATATTCCCATCTCAAATCACAAGCACCAAAAACCATTATAACCAAACTACAAAAGAATTTCTAAAATATTTTTTGTTCTTCCCATTTTCAGCAATGGAATTAAATACAAAGCAATAAATACACACCCCGAAATGAAGACATTTCCTAGCCTTCTGCAGTGAAAGGATCGAAATTTAAGTACGGTTATATGGGAAGGACCACCGAATCGATATTGATTGGTTTTGAGTATCTTAAACAGAATGCCCCCGGGGACTGGTCAGCATGTACCTCAATGGCCTTTCGAAGGTGCGATAAATATCTTCACGGCGGTCCAGAAGATCTATGTACTTGTATCGCCAATGTTAAGCAAGCCAACGAAGTTTGTCTATTGTCGTCAAAAATTGATATTTTGCTCCTGCTGTTGATGGCAATATATTTAAATAGACATTTCGGGCGCTTCAAAAGGTGAAAAGACTCGATCAGCACGTAGTTCTGGATGTATCATTGTTGGGCTATTGACTACAAATTTTACCAAATCTACCGGGAGACGGATGTCGTTAAACGTTAAGGAATTCTCACTACAGGAAGCCATCAGTTGCTAAGACCAACTTCTTGCCAGTGTAGCAAATTTTCAGCTATTACAATATTCTAAAAACCATAATGTGACTTCAAATGCATTATAAGTATTAGTTTACAGTATTAACATTTAGCTAAAATGGAAAAGGAACCTTTACATTTAGCATACTTTATAGCGGTTTATGTTTGATGTCCATCTGCCCATCGTGAAGCGTCTTTCAAACAAGGCAACACTGCTCAGGAACGAGAAGTATTTCACAAGGTGGCAAACATTTCCTTTCGGCTTCCACTTGGTATCCTTTTTTCCATTTCTACCCTTATGGAAGCCAAGCCAATGGCAGTAAGATACCATGGCGTGGTTGAATTTATGTTCACATGTCCTTGAGCCTTTAAAACTCATGTTTCGATATCGCCTAGAACAAAAGCATTCTCGGGAGAAAAATGCAGCAGCATCTTCAGGTGAAGATCATGTGATGGCTCAATTAGGGCAAGACAATCCGTCGAGGCAAGTACTTGAAAGATTTAGTGATTGAATTCATTCTAGGCCAAGCACACCGTGTAAATGTGGATATTCGGTTGTGGGAGGTCTTGTGCTTGCGACAAGCCGTGAAATGATCATTTGTGAACTCTAAAACTTCAATAGGTACTACCTGTCGAGAAAGGCTGGTATGGGTATTCAACAATAGCCTTTCATGACCAAACAACAAGTGCGTTCTGTTCCTTGTTTTCCTTTTATGGGTTAATTGATTGACACGGTTCTGTCTGTTGTTCTTTTATTATTTATTCCTATTCAGTTTTTATGAATGGCATTCCTTTATGGCGACTACTCAGCAAGGATCTCAGAGTCTCGGCTTTCAATTGCAATATGATGATACGAAATGTGAAGTATGTAATCATAGGTTGTCAGCGATAAACAGAACACCATTTTTATAGACATCGTTACTTCGGCTTAGCGCCAGAAAAGGCTGATTGCATAGGAAATTAAAACAAAACAACACAGTTATGTTGCTTCCAAACTATTAATATACAAAGTACATATTTCTGCTACGGGAAACTGTTTATATGTCGTTATAGCCTGACATGGAAGGGTAATGTTTACGTTTCAATGTTGGGTGCTGTTATTAACTACGGTTGATCAAAGGCTGAAAAGTTCGTAGATTAACATATAGATGCCGCTACTCGTATTAAATCCATATGATTTTTAATTAACCTTAACCTTAAAAAAACACGTGCATAGATTTGACAGTTCTCTGAGTATTTGTTTGTGCATTGTAGCATTGCTTTTAGCGAAAAAAGAAATGTTGCAGCCAAGACTTGACTTGATAAACATTATTCGGACTCTACACCAGGAAAATAAACCGTTGAGAAGTGGTTTGCTAAGTTTAAACGAGGCGAAATGAGCCCCGATTACGATTCACGCAGTGGATGCCGCAAACGACAAAAACATCAAAAAAGTCTACAAAATAATTCTGGATGACAGGAAATTGAAGCTGATCAATAGGATGAAATGGCGGAAAAACGCTCTCATTCGAAGAAAAAGAATGTAGAATCAGTGAAAACGATGGTAAAATTGCATGAATCGGACTTCGAATTGCTTCCACATCCACCGTATTCTCCAGGTTTAGTCCTCAGCGACTTTTTCCTATTCTCAGACCTCAAGAAAATGCTCGCCGGAAAGAAATTTAGGTCGATGAAATAAAGGCAACTAGTAAAAAGACCAAAATCAAATTTTTTTTCTATGTTAGTCGACGAACTTTTCAGCCTAACTTTTGTTCAGGAGACTAATAAGGCTATAGAATGTCGGGTTTCAGGATCAACATAAGCTTTTACCATTTCCACTCTGTAAGGAAGATGCTATCCTTTAGGAAGGCGAGGGCTTGGTGGTAGGCTAGAAATACGAGAAGACATTGATGTCCCTAATGATCTGTAGAATTTCTACTGATGCAACGAAAAAGCCTCAAAAATAGAAAGTTGCAAATCCTAAAAAATTACCTAAATGAAGTTTGATGCGTGTTTAAACATTTCCACTAAAAGACAGTATTCATGTAGGAGTGTGAATATACCTACGTATATACATGAGCACATGCATATGTCGCTTTTGATTCAAACAAAATGAACAACATATCACATGACTAGAGAAATAACGATGTGAAAATCAAGACCTCAACAACGCACTACCGCCAATACCTAACGTTGAGTGCAATCATGATTTGCATACCTACAGCCAGGTTGGGCACCATTTCTGTCGACTTTCCAGGCGTCAATTAAGAAGTCACCCTCGGAGGTGGATGCATTGCATTGATTAAATTCAATCATCTACCTCCAAGCTTTCGACTTCTGAACAACAAGCATCCGATGATAATGAATTAATGTCATCTCCACATCGAGGAGCATGAAAATAAAACAATATACTCCGGCCGCCATCATCATCGTCATCATCATTATCAGTACCATTGCTTTAAGAGTCCGAGTAAAGTGCCGTGGGATAAGACCTGCGGAATTCTCCTCAGTGCAAGGAATCTATAGGAGGTGCACGTACATTCGTGACTTCACTAAAACATCCCATGCCATATCGGTTTTAGCTACCTTTCAGAAATTTGCATCTTATCTGACGAATCCGCCCGTATCCCAGTCAGGAGTGCATGTGAGGCGGTGGTGCAAAGCGTTTAATGGAGCACTGTGTATTTCGGTAGAGTATGCATTTACATGTGAATGTACACATTTAGGTGAGTATGTAAACTGAAGTAAGACAAAAGCGATCCAAACGCAGCTTGCTCCTGTTTCGCTCACTGATTGTAGCATATATTAGGAGAATGGACATGCAACAGGATTCCCTTTATGTATCCTGGCAGCAGATTGGGTAAAGAGATTTGTCAAACAAATTTACAACCACAAGATGGAAATATCTACGACCGTACTAGATAAACTAGTTTTCACTAAGTTTACTAAGACAAAGTTACGGGAAAACATCGCTTGCATTGGCAGATGTGAACACCTTCAAGCGTATCCAAGTGAAACGAAATAAAAGGGAGAAGGAATACAGATTTAAATGAAATGGAGTGGCCCCGATTTTCCGGATAATTTTCACCGCGGGCTCAGATTGGACAAAAATGTAAAGGATAAAACATAGTTTATATGGTGCCAGCGTAGAGGTAATTTCTTCTTAAGTGACACAACCTCTGCCGGATACACTTTAGAAGTGGAAGTCAGAACTCTGACAAACTAGCGAAACTACTACATTCAGTTTTTCAAAGGAAGGACTTCAAGTTTCAAAGAGGCATGAAAAATACTATAATAAACTGCAGAGATCTAATAAACCAAGATCAAGATAATCATCAGTTGATGATTGCAGAGGAGACCCTTCAATTTAGTAGCTTAACTAGCTTGTTATAACGGGGATAGTAAGGAAACTGTCAGACCTCATACACGAATAACACTTTTAAGGTTTTACGGAAAACAAAATTTTATTAAAATTGGTTCACTGTTTGATTGTCTGTCTGCCTGTCCGTCTTTTGTTTCGTGTGGAAAAGTCTGCCAGTGGCGCCTACCGTACGATTATGCAATGGGCGTCCTACACAAGCAACCTGGTTAGCAAGCAGTTGCAATACATTGGCGTAAACAATGGGTAGCAACTTCAATGTGTGCTAACGACGAGTTTATTTTATTACAATCTTTTTTAAAAATGTCAACTCAGCCGGCGAGGCCTACTTCACATGACAACGGCTACTCCGCGGGAAGTAGTCTGGATCTTTCCAATCGGCCGCATGGGAGGTTACAGCTTCTTTCAGTGCACTTGGTATTGCTCCCCCACAGCACTCGACCCCAGCTGAAACACAGGGATTTGGTGAGAGAATCCGTGGCAAGGTTACTTGGCTGCGGGTAATTTGCAAACGTCAAAACGAACGCGACGTCCCCGCTTCCTTCCAGTGCTGTCTGCTACCTGGAAGAAGAGTTTCAACCTTTTGTGCCTGTTGGCGACATTCAGGCCGAACGAGGGCTCGAGGACTTTACAGGGGTCCTCGTATGGTGGCTGCAGCAGCCTGCGAAGTGCATCAGTCGTCACCAGCACGTAGATATAAATTTCAAGTTCCACAGGGGTGTGGCCATCTGCATGTGGCTTGTTGGCGGAGGTGGCTTTAATTTAGGAACGACCTTCTGTCTTGCCGCCAGGTAGTCGAAGTTTCTCCCCGGTCACCAGCTTAGCAGGCCTGGCAGCAAACTCCTCGAGGACGATTGTACGGAGGCCAAACAAAATGAAGGCAAGACCTGCGACCAGGATGGCTCGTTGCTCGTCGTAATGGCTGCATTTAGCGGACCACACCAACGTTCTAACATCCCAATTGACTGCGAATGGTATGCAGTTGTCCGTTCACATTTGAATCGCAGGAGCTTTCCGAGCTTCGAGAAGACAATAGATTCAAACAGCATGCCCTGGTTTGTGATGATGACGGCAGGAACACCAAAGCGCAGAATCCACTCTTGGCAGAGGGCCTCATAACATGTCTGTGCTGTTATGTCCTCCATATGTATTGCCTCAGACCACAGCGTAAACCGATCAATGATCGCGAAGCAATACCTATAGTTGCGCAAGGGGTCTATAATGTGGTCTGGTATAGTGTGGAAACACCTTGTCATCATCATCATCATCAACGGCGCAACAACCGGTATCCGGTCTAGGCCTGCCTTAATAAGGAACTCCAGACATCCCGGTTTTGCGCCGAGGTCCACCAATTCGATATCCCTAAAAGCTGTTTGGCGTCCTGACCCACTCCATCGCTCCATCTTAGGCAGGGTCTGCCTCGTCTTCTTTTTCTACCATAGATATTGCCATTATAGACTTTCCGGGTGGGATCATCCTCATCCATACGGATTAAGTGACCCGCTCACCGTAACCTATTGAGCCGGATTTTATCCACAATCGGACGGTCATGGCATCGCTCATAGATTTCGTCATTGTGTAGGCTACGGAATCGTCCAACCTCATGTAGGGGGCCAAAAATTCTTCGGAGGATTCTTCTATTGAACGCGGCCAAGAGTTCGCAATTTTTCTTGCTAAGAACCCAAGTTTCCGAGGAATACATGAGGACTGGCAAGATCATAGTCTTGTACAGTAAGAGCATTGACCCTATGGTGAGACGTTTCGAGCGGAACAGTCTTTGTAAGCTGAAATAGGCTCTGTTGGCTGACAACAACCGTGCGCGGATTTCATCATCGTAGTTGTTATCGGTTGTGATTTTCGACCCTAGATAGGAGAAATTGTCAACGGTCTCAAAGTTGTATTCTCCTATCCTTATTCTTCTTCGTGTTTGTGTTTGACCAGTGCGGTTTGATGTTGTTGGTTGATTCGTTTTCGGTGCTGACGTTGCCACCATATGCTCTGTCTTGCCTTCATTGATGTGCAGCCCAAGATCTCGCGCCGCCTGCTCGATCTGGATGAAGGCAGTTTGTACATCTCGGGTGGTTCTTCCCATGATGTCGATATCGTCAGCATAGGCCAGTAGTTGGGTGGACTTGAAGAGGATCGTACCTCTTGCATTTACCTCGGCATCACGGATCACTTTCTCGAGGGCCAGGTTAAAGAGGACGCATGATAGCGCATCCCCTTGTCGTAGACCGTTATTGATGTGGAATGGTCTTGAGAGTGATCCTGCTGCTTTTATCTGGCCTCGCACATTGGTCAGGGTCAGCCTAGTCAGTCTTATTAATTTCGTGGGGATACCGAATTCTCTCATGGCCGTGTACAGGTTTACCCTGGCTATGCTATCATAGGCGGCTTTAAAGTCGATGAACAGATGGTGTAACTGTTGTCCATATTCCAACAGTTTTTCCATCGCTTGCCGCAGAGAGAAAATCTGATCTGTTGCTGATTTGCCTGGAGTGAAGCCTCTTTGGTATGGGCCAATGATGTTCTGGGCGTATGGGGCTGTCCGGCCTAGCAAGATAGTGGAGAATATCTTATAGATGGTACTCAGCAACGTGATACCTCAATAATTGCTGCACTGAGTGATATCTCCCTTTTTATGTATGAGACAGATAATGCCTCGTTGCCAATCGTCAGGCATTGATTCGTTGTCCCATACTTTGAGCACAAGTTGATGAACCACTTGGTGTAACTGGTCGCCTCCATATTTAACCAATTCGACTGTAATTCCATCGGCTCCTGGCGACTTATGATTTTTTAGCCGATGAATTGCACGGACTGTTTCTCCTAAACTTGGTGGTGGCAGTATTTGTCCGTCGTCTTCAGTTGGCGGGACCTCCAACTCGCCGATGTTTTGGTTGTTCAGTAGCTCATCAAAGTACTCAACCCATCGCTCTAATATGCCCATTCTGTCGGCAGGATGAGCATCGAGGTGTACAAGGTTTCATCCTGCTGACTTGTTGGTAAAACTTCCGCGCCTGGTGCGATTGCTCCCTGTACTTTTCTAGTTCACAGACTTGTTGCTTCTCCCAGGCTTCCTTTTTCCGTCTGTGAAGTCGCTTCTCCGCTCGACGGAGTTCGTGATAAGTCTCTGCGCCCGCGTTCTTTGAGAATGCAACATTACTCGGTATGCGGCATTCTTCCGTTCCGTTGCTAGTTTACATTCATCGTCAAACCAGCCGTTCCGACTCCTTTTGCGGCTGGGGCCTAGTATGTTTGTGGCCATATCCATGATAACGTTCTTCAGGTGATTGTGAAGGTCATTTGTTGATGCTTCATCTCCAGGTCCTCTGTTGACTGCGGTTATTGCGGCATCCATTTTCCTCTCATAGGTGTCGCGGAGGGTTATGTTGTGGATGGCTTCAATGTTCACTCTCACCTGATTGTCAGAGGGGATTCTAGGTGGTATTGTTATTCGAGCTCGGAGCACCATGCCAATGAGATAGTGATCCGAGTCTATATTGGCCCCCCTATATGTTCTGACATTCATCAAGGCTGAGAGGTGGCGGCGTTCGATCAACACGTGGTCAATTTGGTAGAAAGTGGTCCCGTCTGGAGAGGCCCACGTATGTTTGTGGACCGCTTTCCGCGCAAACCAGGTAATTCCAACAACCATTTCGTGTGACCCCGCTAATTGAATAGTCCGCAGTCCGTTATCATTTGTTTTTTCGTGTAAGCTATGGGAGCCAACGTATCGCCTGAATACGGGCTCCCTCCCTACTTGGCTGTTAAAATCCCCAAGTATGATTTTGATATCATATCTGGGATAGGCTTCGAGGGTTCGTTCTACTGCCTCGTAGAAGGTATCCTTCTCCGACTCTGCAGTCTCCTCTGTAGGGGCGTGAACGTTTATGAGGCTTATATTTCTAAACTTGCCTCGCAAGCGCAGAGTGTATAGCCGTTCGCTTATGTTTTCAAAGCCGACAACAGCAGGTTTCATTTTTTGGCTGACTAAGAAACCTACTCCGAGCACATGGTTTACTGGATGACCGCTATAATATATGGTGTAGTGGCTCTTCTCCAGGAAACCGGTCCCTGTCCATCGCATCTCTTGCAACGCTGTTATATCAGCCCTATATTGGGACAGGGTATCGGCTAGCTGCTTATCAGCTTCATCTCTGTACAGGGAGCGCTCGAACCATGAGAAAATGTGCAAATCGTTGTTCCTTTGTCGTTGCCGGGTCCGTCGTTTTAAAATCCGTCCTGTTCGAGGCTCCTGTTGTGGCTTCGTAACAAGGTGTTTTCCGTGTAGGGTTGTCAGCCCTACCCAACCCCCAAACTGGAGGACCAGTTGGTACAATTTGTCCCGTTTTTAGGCGCGGGAGACTCGCCTTCATCCTTCTCCGGCTGCAGCTTTTCGTCAAGAAAGTGCTCCCAGCGGTCACCACGTGGAGGTGGAGATAGGGTTTGGTAGTAGAGCTGTTGGTGTTGGTTCAGCAGGCATTTCCCAGGTTTTATGCTTCATCGTGGGTACCAATCCGCGTTTCGCCCTGGGACCTATACTACCCTTTGACACCTTGTCGGCCTAGCGAATACACATATTTCCTTCCTAGTATCTTTAATGATTTAAAATTTTTGCCATGCCATGCAATCTCTAGCCCAAGGGTTTACGTCCTTGACTATGGACGGCCAGAAATACTTGTTGGAGATCAGCCAATTCGTTGTCCGAATGCCAGGGTACGCAGGATCTTGCGGCGAGCGAAATACTTCTTTACAAAAAGCCGCCGGAATATATGGACTATGTCCATTTTCAGAGATTTCGCAGTAAATAGAGGAATGTAAGCCGGGAACCCCTTGAATTTGTATTTGGATTTCAGGCTCTGAAGAACTGTGTCATCCTTCTGGACTACACCGATTGCCCAAAAATCGACTACGGCTGGGATGTTGATCTCGGAGATCTGGGACAAAGCGTCAGCTACTAAGGTGTTTTTACCGAATGTTGAATGTTCGATGTGAACTGGTTGATGTAAGGTAAGTGCGAAATGGTGAATGGATGCTCTGTCGGGCTTTTGCTGTAAGACAAAAGTCAGAAGCTTATGGTCAAGGAAATATTCGAAGTGGTTAATACTCAGATACGGAGCTAGTAATTCACGATCATAGGCGGCTGTCTCAGTTTCCGGCCAGCACGTGATAAGCTGCAATTTTTGGCGGGCGAGGAAGAACTCGCTCAGCACATAGGAAACGGGTGCAGCGGATTCCTCATTCAGGCCGATTAACGCGTGATTGAATTTAATGACGTCCGCCCTAACGTCCGTCGGCGCGAATTATACCTCTAATTGGAGAAACCATGCCTCCGAGTTCCGCGCGATCGTACCTTTGTCGAAGCAGCAATCAGAGGGCAGAAGCCCCGCGAGATCTTGCCCCTCCTGTGATATTACTAGCGGAGCAACGTCAGGAGAATCCGAAAGAGAGCGGTCAAGAAAATCTTGATCATTTTCGACGTGGAAACAAAGAGGTAGTGCGACTATTGCGGCCTCATGTTTTATTTTTATTCAATTAAAAATATTGGGGAGACTGGGGCTAGTTGGCGTAAGTGGTAAGTTAGTATTCAGCTTCTCAATTCTGCCATGGAGGCGACACAATGTTGAATAACCCATTGTGTTACAGTATCGACTACTATCTCAGTCTGATTGAAGTTACCAAAAAGTGAGGATGACCAATTTTTTATTTCTCTACCAGGTAGGTATTTTTTAGTTTATTTATTTTGATGAAAATCTAGAAAGTTGTGGGTGACTGTGATTGCATGTCCATGTGAAAATCTTTCTTTCTATTTTATACAAAGGTTGGGAGGCGAGATTGTTTTGAAATCACTATTGGGGTTAGTTAGCATTTAGAGGTTTGGGGTTAGTTGGCACATGCGACGTGGACTATGCCAACTAACCCCCCTCTTCCATAAATGAAATTGTTATTTAGAAAATGAATCAAAAATAAGCTATAAGATGCATATAGACACAGGCGTGTAATATAATTCCAGAATGAATGCGTAGATACCTAACTGAAGTAAATCCTGCGTGTATACCTATTTCCTCTACACTTATGCTGGTTTGCAGATCATCACTGTGCGAACTTATAAAAGAAAGTCCGAATGAGCAATGTACCCTCTTGAGACAGTGAAGATGGCCGTACAAGGTCACATTATTGAGAGCAAGAGTCCATCTCGCACATGAGCCGAATTAGTCATCCCTTTTCGCAGCTTGGCCAGACATTGCCAAAAAGAAAGGAAATATGAGGCTGCAGGGTATGTCGGTTATGCAACAACATCCAATGCTGCAACTACTCCCGCAGTCTCATCTTTATCTAGTGGATACTTCTTGCTGAGGATGGTAAGTACCTACCTACACATATTCGTCCACTTTTCTTCTCCTTCTACGGCGCTATAATCCGAAGTCGGTCCTTGGCCTCTCCTCTATAAGCTGTTGTATTTGTTGTGATTTTACAATTCAGTAATGCACCTTATTAGGTTATGCTTCCGTTTCCTTACAGGTATTTACACCAGAACAAGAGTTGCTGTTGTCTGAATATTTAAAAACTTTTGCAAATGTGTACCTTGGGCTTTCATCGAAAGAGGTGAGGAAATTCGGATTTACCCCAGTAATGGGGAGTAAACAAGATGGCAGGAAAGGATTGGTTTTATAACTTCATGAAGAGGAACCGATGTTTATCCCTGCACACTCCGGAAGCAACCAGTTTCAACAGGACAAATGTTTCAAAATTTTTTACTTTACTAAAATCTGTATGAGATAAATATAAATTTGAGCCTCAAGATATATATTACGTTGCCGAGACAGGAATCACAACAGTGCAAAAATCAGACAGAGTGATTGCACGGAAAGGATTCAAGCAAAAAGGACGTATAACCTCAGCTCAAAGAGGATGTCTGCTGACTCTCACAGCAAGCGTTTCAGCGGGAGCTACCACGATTCCCCCTTTCCTTGTTTTTCCACGGTTTAAGTTCAAGGAAAACTTTCTCCAAAGTGCACCATCTGGCCCAAATTGAGATGCTAACAAATCTGGTCGGATGATAAAGACTAATTTTATAAAGTTTGTAAAACATTTCATTAATTTAACGAGATGGTAGAAAGAGAAGCAAGTTCTTCTTCTCCTTGGTAACCACAAGTCACTTTTGTCTACTGAAGCTCTCTCAAAGAGAACGGGATTGTGGTTTTATCATTTCTTCCGTACTGCAGCCATAAGTTACACCCTTTGAACAGGAATGTTTTCGGCCCGCTCAAAAAATATATCAACTTTCCTGTGACTCTTGGATAACGAACAGTCCAGGACAAACAAAGATAATTTGTCATGATCCGTCAATAGTAAACATTGCATTCCCACTTGCGCGAAGAGTATAATGGAAGTAACTTGAATAGAAATTAGAAAACGGCAACTATGTTTTGGATCACTAATATTTGGCAATAGCGTGGAGATTGTTACAGGGATGGAAGGGGCTTTAGCTGTTATGGTTTAGTTTCTTGAAGTTTTCTTTTCATAATTACTGAAAAGAATTTAGGCGCCGTTGAGAGTAACTTATTTGCCCCCCCCCCCTTAAGTGTTCCTTTCTTTCTTCCGTTGCAGACCAATACCAAATATATTTTATGTTAAGCAACTGATATGCCAGCATTTATCATCCAGAAATTAAGCACCTTCCGGCTCAGCAACTGCTAGTCAGCAGGTATTCCCTTATTTCTTGGCTCGACAAAAATATGCCTATTATATTTTATCGACCGACAACCTCAACCAAAGTTGAAGAGATTATCAGCGAAATCTGACAATATACGTAGTTTCGTGTTGAAATGGTAAGACCTCCTGTGGATGAAATGGCTAGTCAGTGTAGTATACTGGTGCGGACTGTCGTTCCAAATAGAAGAGAAATCGTCTCGGCCATCAAAGCCATCAAACAAAGTAAGCTATCAATCACTCATCATCATCAATGGCGCAACAACCGGTATCTGGTCAAGGCCTATCTTAGTAAAGAAAGAGCTCCAGCCATATTTGTTTTGTACAAAGTCTACCAATTCGATATCAGTGAAAACCGTGTGGCGTCCTGGCCTTCTCCATCGCTCTATTTCAGGAAGGGTCCCGTCTCGTCTTTTTTTCCTACCATAGATAGATATTGCCCTATTAGACTTTCCGCGCTGGATCATCCTCATCCTTACAGATTTGGTGATCCGCCCACGGCAACCTATTCAGCCAGATTTTTTCCACCACCAGACTGTCATGGTATCGCTCATAGATTCAATCGTTATAGAGGCTGCGGAATTGTCCATGCAAGGGGCCGAAAATTCTTTGGATGATTCTTCTCTCGAACGCAGACGTGAGTTCGCAATTTTTCTCGCTAAGAACCCAGGTCTCCGAGGAATATATAAGGATTTGTACGGTAAGAGCTTTGACCTTATGGTGAGATGTTTCGAGCGAAACAGTTTTTCCAGCTAAAATTGCTCCATTGGCAGTCAACAACCGATTGTTATTGTGATTTTCGACACTCGGAGCAGTATGCATTAAATAGGTATTAGCAGACCGCGTTGCTCCGAGCGAGCGCTGATCCGTCTGTGAGTTGCGATATCAGTTAAGCGACTATTCCGGCCCGCTCTCTTATCCGCGATACGTGGGTAAAAACTTAATCGGCGAGCAAAAAAATGTAAATGTGGAGATAGTGGCAATGAAGAATCAGTTGGCGGTGTTTGTATGCGCTCGCCCCAGCGCTCAGCGAAGAACGCAGCAAGGACTGAAATACCTGATGAGACATCGGCATGCGCAAACAGAGAAGAAGGCTCACAACGAGATTCGGCACCTGCAACGGAGGTAGCAACCCAGACAGTAGCACCCAGTGTTGTTGTTGCGGAAAGAGGCACAGTGGAAACTACTGAAACTGACCAGTTGGCTTCGAATATAAGCCGAATCTTGCGAAAGCCGAAGAGGAAACGCTTATCAAGAAATTCGCATCAGTTGTCAAGCGCATGCGCTCTGGGACGTTCCTCCAGAAGAACGCTAGCAAAGAAGTGAGCTAATGGACAGAATTTGGTATTACAGGCGGACATGGAGTTTAACAGAAAATGCATTGGAAGGTCTCCCAACCGATGATAACAGAAGGTATTAAGAAAAAAGGCGAATTTTCTTTGGGATAAGGGCTTGGGCTTTGCTACACCGGCAAGTGTGGCGATATCTAGAGAAATCGGACAGAAGGAAGCGAAACTTTGGGCGGAAGAGTAAGACAAGTTGGCAATCCCGGCGAGATCGACTCTAAACTGAGCACACTTTTCAGTTCGCGGCAGTTTTCATATCAACTTATAATACCAGGAGGAGAGAGGAGAGATACGTCATAATTACCTCTGCTTACTTACCCTATGATTCTTTGTTTCCTCCAGTGACGCAAGAACTAAGGGATGTTGCAACATATGCAGAATCATGTAGCCTTGAACTCTTAATAGATTGTGATGTGAACGCTCAACATATTTGCTGGGGCAGTAGCAAATGTAATCCGAGAGGAGAAAAGTTGATTGATTTTACCACTTCAGTTGGTTTGATGACCGCGAACGAAGGGTGCACTCCTAAGTCGGTGCGGCCAAGAAGAAGTGAAAAAAATGGCATTCCAGCAGCACTTCAAAGTTGTTAGAGTTGATTAGAGACTGTCGGGTGCTGTATAAGGTATCACTCTCAGATCACCGTTACTTAGAATTTAGTCTAACTATTGCAGGCGAAGATGAGTCGGCCAGATTTGACTCTTTTAGAACCGGATGGTACTTTCAGGAACTCCAGAGTTGAGTCTATACAGATTTTCTTGGAAGTACACCACCCAAGAGAATAGGTCCCAGAAGTGGGAGAAGAGAATTGGCGGTTTCTACAAACCTTTCAACACTAAGGTTTTGCAAGAGGAATTGGGACGTTACGAGAGCGGTTGTTACCAATAAAAGGGCAAGAGCTGCTATACATTCTTTTGAACACTTCAAAGCACGGGGCATGGGTGACATCTACCCAGCGATATAGAGCACTTAGAGCAACTTAAATATTTTTCGAGGATGTCTTGCTCTGAGTTATGTACCTTACTGTTAGCAGAAGGTTAAGGTAGTCTTCTTATCTAAGCCAAATCCAAAGAAGGCAAATCCAGGCAAATCACCTTGCTTGGGCGTCACATTCGCGAAAAGGCGCTAAGGTTGCACCCACTTGCTTACCAAGTGCTGTGAATCCGGTTTTCACTCCTTGGTTTCAAAGATAGAGGATGCAATTTTGAAAGGCGAATACGCGATGGTGGTGTTCGTGAACATTAAAAGGGGAAAAGTTCTATGGTATGCCAGAGAGCATGGTGTTGATGAAATTTTAATTAATTGGATCTATGCTATACTAACGCATGGAACTATGCCATGTTAACGCAGTAAATCTAAATAAAACTACAATAGCGTTATTTACAAAAGGAGAAAACTGAATGGTCTTTGCCTTCCAAAGATTAGGGGTACAACCCTTCAACTTTGTAGCATTTGGGAATTATTCTGGACAAGAAGCTTCTTTGGAACAAAGATGTTGAGGTGGAAATGAAACGAACTCTCACAACTTATGGGCGGTGTAGGCGGACATTTGCCACGAAATAGGGACTTAGGCCTCAGGTAGTATTATGTTGCTATCATTAGGTCGATGTTCGCTTAGGCATCCGTAGTGTCGTAGGTTAAGATGAAACAAAAGAGTTTTCGCTGCATGCCATGATCAAGACCTTCGGAGCAGCTTTGTGACTATCCGGTCAGATTTGGTTGGGTTTGTTGGTTTTCCCAGGCTTCCTATTCCTGTTTGAGGTGATGGCGTTCAATCCACACGTGGTCAATTTGGTTGAAAGTGATCCCGTCTGGAGAGGTTGGTGAACCGCTTTTCCCGCAAAACAGGTACTCCCAATAACCATTTCGTGTGATACGGCTAACTGAATAATCCGTAGTCCGTTATCATTGGTACCCTCAGGTACTCTTGAGTCTCCTCTGTAGAACGTGAACGTTAATGAGGTCTAGCCTAGCCTTTCGCTTATGTTTTCAAAGTCGATAACAACAGGTTTCTTTTTCTTAATACTAAATACTAATAATAATGGTGTAGTGACTCTTCTCCAGGAAATCAGTCTCCGGCGAGTGCATTTCTTGCGAATGTGTTAGATTATTCGTATATTCGAACAGAGTATCGATTAGCAACTGGGTAGAATTCTGTCTGTATAGGGAGTTCCAAATCGTTAGTCGATTTTCGTTCCCGGTTTGTCGTTCTAAAACCCGTCCAGTCTGAGGTTCCTTTCGTGGTTTCGTAACTTCGTTTCTCCATGCAGAGTTGTCAGCCCTAACTAACCCCGAACCTGGAGGACCAGTTGATACAATTTGTCCCATTTTCAAGCGTGGGGGACTCGCTTTCATTCTTCCCCATTTGTAGTTTTCCATTAAAAAAGAACTACTAGTGATCCCCACGTGGAGTTGGAGATGAGAGTGAGTACCAACCCACGTTTCGCCCTCGGATATATACTACCATTTGGCTGCCTTTAGTGGCATACAAATCCGACCGTGCGTTTGACGGTACACTAAACAGACCGACAATTTGAGTTGCAGATCAACTTTGAAACTGGTAATGGACTTGGAAAAGACCGCGATACATTGAAAGGTAATTCTAGCAAGTGTTGCGCAGTGATTACCCTCGATGTACGAAGCACATTCAACCTGCTCATTGGAACCATAAAAGACCTAACTGCACTTATCGATAGCTATCTAACAGAAAGCAGGCTTTGATATGACACGAATACGTTAAATCTGCATACGCCAATGCCATTGCCGAAGTGATGTTTGTAAGACATCTTACAGATATAGATTTGTAGTCATTCCAAGCAAACGGCTAGCGAATGAAGACCTGACAATCCTGGGGGCAAAACATAGGCAGCATCACGAATCGTTAAGAACCACACTGCAATGTTCAAAATTTTAGTGAGACATACTGGAGGACTGCATTTAGAGTATGATATGTTCAAAATAGTCTAAGACAATGCGGTGCATGTGGAAATTGGAACGGTCCCGATATACCATGAAATAAGGCAATATGCGTCTATGATAGAACCAGTTCTTCCTCTGGTCAATCCCATGCAATTTCTCACGAGCTATGACGGACGCTGCGGATACCTATTACTGCAATGTTTTGTAGGCTCATTCGTTCTGAGCAACTTCACCATCTTGAAAAATCGAATTATATGTCATAATGCGCTGTAATCTGCTTATTACAATAAGTAAATGTTTTACGAAGAAGTTTAGTATTGGCGGCACGGTTACTGGCCATTGCCATACCATCACAATAAGAACCTTCGAGCGATTCATTTTGACTTCATTATTGAGTATATTTGTGTCTATTAATTCGGTAATAAAATTATAAGAAATTTGATTACAACTAAATGGACTTCGTACAATCTATCCTTCACGACTGCTCGGATGATTATGTGCATTCGCCGCAGCCGTATGTAACCAACCTGTTCTCTATCTGAGCAATTAAATCGTATAATTTGGAATTTTTTAAGTGCTTTGACGTAGGTACCCGAAATGTAATCATTATGGGAAGATCTAGGAGCACACACATGCCTCGGACGCGCGCTAGGAAAAAATGCTGGCGTATAATATTCTTCTTGCTCATTATTGATGTCTGACCATTCTAACTAACATTTGCATGGGAAAATTAAACATAAACTTCCATAACTGGATCTACTCATAAAACATACGCGCAAGACTTCCATATTCGAAAACAGACCAAGAGGAAGATGATACTCGATTTTAGGACTTACCCCATTCATCACAGACAACTGCTGACGCTGACGAGACGTGTACCTTTGCACCGGCTTATCGGACATTGGAACCAACTCTCCAAGTAAATATGGATTTCGTTTGATTTGAGGTTCAAGCGACCTGGTGCTGGCGGAGTTCAGGGTTCATTGGAGGTTTGATTTACGGACGTAATTTAATTGTTGGAACGAATAGTGAAAGGCCCAGAGTTTTTCTGACAGCGCTGAATAAGGTTCTCTTTAAACTTGGGGACTTGGGGAGAGGGTATGATTAAAAAATCTCACTTCTTTTATTTTCTGCATTATTGCACACTCTTCCCATATATTTTGAACAAATAATGCGGGGAAACCCTTCAAATTTTGAAAGAGATATCTTTATGGTCTTGAAGATATTATATGTAATTCATTTCCGGTTGAAAGTAAAGACATCGTAGCAGCTGCTGAGTAATATTGTCTGCGATCTGAACCAAATTTATATCAAAGGTATGATTGAATATTAAGAAGAACGCTGGTGTATCCATGCTTTTAAACTTCACTGCAAACATCATCAAACATCATGTGTACCTTCAGTGTAACTCAATTTTGTAATCCTTTTATGCAGAGTCCTGCAAAGGATAAGGGCTTAAGGTAATTTACCCAGTACGCAGCTAATTGAAAATAAAATTGCAGAGATATGGGAAATAAAGACCAGACACTAAATTTTATATGATGCATTATTGTCGTTAGTCAAATGATCCTGTGATGGAATCTGCCATGGAAAAGTGCAACATGCCAAGCACGGTGACAGGACGTAAGTAACTCGTGCAAATCATAATAGCCAAGCAAATCTGCGTCTGCTCACTTATTGGATTAACCCCACCTGCATTTAAAAAAAACTAGGAAACTTTTTTGAACGATCATTATATTATCTTAAAGTCCATATATTGGGCCGATATCTTACTGACTGAGAAATGTGAGAGAAAAATGTATTTTTTAATGTTTTGCGGTGACCAAAATTCTTGTGAATATCTAAACCAAAAATTCTCAATGGATTCAGTTAAATAGCAGTAGTAGGTAGTGTTTGATCGAAGGATTAAAAAATATTCATTTTTCCACAGTCAAAATTAATGGTTCGATTTCTTCGATCTTTCAGTAAAAAGACGGTGATTTTTGAGTGCAAAAACGGCTATTTTTGTTGAAAAACGAACGATTAAATACTTGAAATTATAGGACTGAGAATACATCCTAGTTAGTGATACTTTGAAAAAAAATCCAATAAGAAATTTATTTTTTTCAAAGTTATAAGTAAAACTGGTACTTTCGCCGATAAGATGGAAGGACTTGTGAAAGTTGCTAAGGGGAGGCTTTCGATATTTGCACTTGCTTGATGGTATGGTTGCAAGAAATACCACCGAACTTAAACGTTCCAAAAACCACTATAAATCATCTCTAAAGTCTTCTAATTCGGAGAAAGATACCTTCTGGCAATTGCTCAATTGTAGAAAGTAGGCAGCAGCACACGTGAAATATCCAGCACTTCTACTTTGTTAATGCCGACGTCAGTATTTTCCATAGCGACCGGCGTTTCTGATAGACAGATGACACAGATGATAGTGCTTCCTATTCATTTTTTGGTGGAGTATAGGATATGTACACAGTCACACTGTGCGGTAGCGTTAGTAGCGAGACAAATAGAAGACGAACACAAACACCCATGACGACTGGAATGCAGAGCAGCGAGGTTGAGAGCCTGACGCTCTACGCAGTACCGATATAGAAAGCGAACATGATTGAAATGGCTTGAAACTTCTCTATTTTGGTAGTCCACAAAATCAATACGGTGTTGGCATTGCCACTTCAGACGGTTTCCTTGACGCCATTAAAGAAGTCAAACGATTTGACGACTGGTTGATGAAGCCCACCATTATATCAGCCGATTGCACTACTCACTTTTTCATTGCGTAGCTACCACAGTCAGGCCGACTTGATGCCGAGAAGGATGCCTTATGCAACTTGTGAATACAAAAGCCTGTAAGGTGCCCGCTGATGATTATGTCACCATTGCTGGCAACTTTAATGCCCATGTGGGTGAAAAAACAGACGGCACCAGACGTCGTAGGGAAAAGGAGTTTGGAACGCCCGATGAGGGTGGCGAGTCGACGTTTTACCACCGTCACTGATCGGAAAGCCGTTCCCTAGAACCACCGCACCTTAATAACAACCATTGATTGTCGTCTTGCGAATCAAGCCACCGATAAAGCGTCATAAGGGATGCATAGGCCCGCCAATTGACAAATTTTTAAGAATGCCAATCGACACACAAAGAAATCGATCACTGTCACCCGAGCGGTTCATTACAAAAGTCTCTACGATAAACTGGACAATCAGGATGGCAAGGAAGATCTGTGTCGACTTACAATACGAGCGCACACAGGATACCGAACACTGCATTAATGACAAGAACGGTACTTTGTTTACCGACTGATGAGCAGCGGCAAATAGCTGGCGAGGATATTTAGAGCAGATTTCAACAAAAGAATTTGTTCATCCTTCATTTCCTCAAGCATTGCCGACATTTGGAGCAGTTCTGTCTGCGCAACTGAAGTCAAGGAAGCAATAAAACGAATGAAATTGGGGAAGCAACAGGACCTGACAATATCGCATCTGAACTCTGGAAAGCAAAGACTTGCAACCCAACACTGTGGCTTAGTGAAACTTTCAATGGGGTTATTGAGGAAGGTAGGACACCATTTGGAAAAAGAAAGATACTACAGCAGAATGTTAAAATTACCGTCCGATCCGGTTACTGTCCTATTTCATAAAGATTTTTAAACGAGTTTGTCACAACCGTATTTGCGAAATCGTTCAAATAATGGTGGATCAAGCCGGATTTGTCAAAAACTGACGCAATACATGCCGCGCATTTACTCATGGAGAAATATCGTGAGAAACATCACCTTCTTTACATTGCATGTCTGGGCCAGGGGAAAGCGTTTGACCGTGTGCCACTCATCTGGTATGCTCTCACAACTCATCTGGTATGCTCTACCACAGCAAATAGTGCCAGAAGTGTGACAGGTGTATCAAAACCGCTTCGTGTCTCTGTTGGTGTTCATCAAGGAAGCGCCCTCTCACCGCTCTTCTCTGTTCGTATTATGGACACTGCCACACGGGACATCCAACGTCCAGCGCCCTATACACTACTTTATGCAGATGATACTTTCCTGGCGTCTAGTAGCAAAAATGAACTGGTGCGACTTGTTCCAAAATGGAATGATCGTCTAATACAACACGGTCTCAGATTGAATCTGAATAAAATTGAATTTTAGACGACCTATCCCCATGAAACAGGCACTATCTCGCAATGGCAGGGACCTGCCCAGAACTGAGTGATTTAAATATCTTGGATCAATGCTATCAGTCAACTGCGGTATGAAATTGCTTCACGCATTAGTGTATCCTGGACGAAGTTGCGTTTCGTTGTTCCTTGTGATTGACGCATCGACAAACGCCTCAAATCTAAAATTTACAGTAATGTCCTCCGTCCTGTCGCCCTTTATGGTTCTGAGTGTTAGTTGACTATAAAGGACAATGAACGGCATCTTGCAGTAATGGAGACGAAGATGTTGTATTGGGCTAGGGGCATGACACGCCTTCATCACATCCGAAATGAGAGAGGCGTCTCGATGGTACGGTCACGTAATTCGCGCTAAAGAGAATTCACTTGCCAAGATTGGTTTGAACATCGAAGTCGATTATAAGCGACCAAAAGAAGGCCGACTACATCCAGATCAGATTGTGAACAGGACAAAGGCTAAAGAAAAAGAAGAAGCTTGTTCGTTCACTGTCTCTGCAACCACTGCAGGAACATTTATAACAATTCCGTCTATCAGTATCATGAAAGGCGAGTTGGAAAGGAAGGAATCCGTGAAAGCTGCAGGACCCAGCGATATTATAGTTAAGCTCTGGAAAGTGAAGAGCCTGAAACTAACGTTCTGGCTTAGTAGCCGAGTTGTAGAATAAAATAGAATACCATCCAACTGAGACAGCGTGCAGCAATACTGACGCTGCAGATCATAGGAAAATGTGGTAAGAAAGGTCGCCTTCTGCCTAGTACATGCATTGCCTTTCTCTACGTGATGCAAAGAACAGAGCTCGAAGTGCAGTAGATACCTACAACTGCTGCGCGTCTCAGCATTCGACAATTGTTATGGTGGAATACCGTTGAGCCCTTGCAGAAAGACCCCTTTTAGGGTTCTTTTGCTATTTGCCGAAAAGCTTTAATTAAGACAATTCGTTTGAAACTCCACTTGACAAAATTGTTAGAAAATAAAGCAACAATTGCGACTGATTTTCTGCAACTTGGCTAAGTTTATACGCAATACAGGTATACCAAGCATGATCTGCTGGGTGTCAAAATTATGAATAGTTGCCACTAATATGCAATATGCGAAAAACTAAACCATCAATATCGTGGGTGCTTTTCAAGCCACCGTTTCTCTTTTTTCGTTGCGATCTCGAGGTAATTCCCATTAATGGACGAAATTCACGGTATCTCACTTCCTCGACTAATAGTGACTAATTATATTGTTTGGAGCCAACAATGCGTTCGTTCATGGGTGCAATTCTTCGATGTGATACTTATGACATGCTTCGAGCGTTAGTCGAACTTGTGTTGAGCTCATCTAAGCGTAAGGGGAAAATAGATTCCATGCATGCAGGTAATCCCACACCCACTAAGTGGCCACGTAAAATGATGTCATGAAGCAGGTCCGAAATATCTGAGGGTTTGCTGGAAGAACTTTTCCCGCAGTCAGAGTAATGATTGTGTTCCCATGACATACTACACATTGAGAAATATGCAAATTGGCTATACCTTATGCGGCGTGTCGGTTTGTTATCAAGAGATTGGTTCGAGCTTTGGGCGATGGTTTCTTGATAAAAATAAATTGCCGGTTCATTAGTAATTAGCCGATGGAGACTGGTCCTTTTGGCCGGGTGATATTTATCAAGGCAACTGTCCCCAACAAGGCATAAAATGGTTGTGTAGGAAAATGAGGATCTGTCCATGCAAAAATGCCAAAGTTTATGGCATCAACGACAATTATCAGGCTATTTCTGCGGACTCAATTAAGGCCATTTACAAAAATAAATCAGCAAATGACAGATCCTTCGGGCTACAGTCATTCATCAGCTTCCTTGGCATCGAATGACTATCATCTCATGTATGTGAACCAGTTTCGAATATGGATCACATGCAGTAAATGCGACGATGGAGAAGATGTTGCCATTCGATGAAGCTCAAAGTAGCTAAAAACGGTTATCAAAGGGAGAAGCGGCAAGAAGTCTGGTGAAATAAATATTGTCCATTAAACCCAAGGAGTGATAGATTTTGCCAAACCAACGATCTTATGAACACTATATTTTACGATTTTTAGTTTTTTCTTCAACGGATGTATTCACCCACACCATTCCAAGTTCGAAAATAAGTTTGTTTCTATTTCTTGTCTTTTACGGTCGAAGTGGGCATAATAAATAAAAAGCGTTAGCGTTGGAGCTATTTATTGAATAGATATATACTCGTTTCTTCAGAAGATATTGTCAAGTTCACATGAAAACCGCTAGCAGATTAATTTGACTAGTATCAGATATAAGTGCCATGAGAAATATTGTTCTTCACTTTCTTTGGTTCCTGCATCGCAGATTCTGGAAAATAATGTGCATTTTCCTTTGGATTGGGTGCAATTTACATTTTTCTAAAAAGTTCTTAGCTGCTTCCTTTTCGGCCTTGGTTTATATCCTATATAAGGGTAAAAAAACAGAAACTTCATTGCTTTATTTTAAACTGAGATTGCTGCCGAACCTATAATTTGGATGTCGTACATTTTAATCTTAACTAGTAAGGTACTGCCAATAACGTAATATTTTACTTAAGCCGTAGTAAATAGCAGCTTAAGAAGGGAGTAAAGGTTGCTACTGGTGGCAGCTAAAATCGAAGAAATTTCGAGAATGTGCGGTTTGAAAGATTCCCAATTTGCGCTTCGCATTAGTCCCTACAATGGTTGAAGTTGAACTGCTCGGAAAATTGTGTGGAACTTTAAGCACATTTCTAGGGAACGATACCGATGTAGTATCTGATGATATATTGTGATCGCCTTCCAATTGAAGAGAAACCAGAAATCTATTTCCATTCTTTAACTTCGAAGCGTATACCGTAAAATAAATTGCTTTTTAAGGTTACAACAAAACGTTATTAAAATCGATTCAATATGTGTCTGGCAGACGGTCTGTCTGAATGTCTATGTACCTGTTGTCGCACCCGTTTAACTAGGAAACGGTTCAAGCTATTATCCATTTATATGCAACGAGTAGCATCATTTTGCGTTGGGTTCAAGGGCGGCTCCCCAAACATGCGAGAGAGTGTTAAATATTTTTGCACAGACTACTCGTATAGTCATGTGTAATATCAAATAATAGGACTCGGTTAGCACTTTTCGAAACTGATCTTTGTTCTGATGACTGGTGAAACATATAGGAATGAGGACTAAAAATGTGGGCCTCAAAACCTTAACAGGTCTCGCTCTCAAAACGTATCCAGTCGATAAATTCGAAAAAATTCAAATGGTGCATCTAAATGAATCTACGCCTCAAAATACATTTCACACCGATATCTGCTCAAAGAAAAATTAATAATGACATATTACTATATTTTAAAAATTTCCCTAAAAGCCTCCCTTAAGTTCATGCTAGCTATCAGTATAAGTGACAATACAAGACATAATTCTGAAAAGAGTGATGGAACTCACATAAATGCAGGGTGAATGGGAGCATTTCAGTTTTCCATTTTGGTTCTTTTTAGTTATTGTATTTGTACATCAGTTTCAATTACTCGAGGCAAACATACCTGTATATGTAAAAATTATAGTAATATACTATTGTTAACTTTACTTGAACAGATGTATTGGGAGTATTTCGGAGCCTAGGCACCATATAACGGCAGCCTCCTGATTTTTTTCAGATTTTCATTTAGGTAGTTTCTTACAATGCGTCGGTTAGAGAAACGATCACTTTCAAGAACCACCCCCCCCCCCCTCCCCCCCGCACTCCCCACTTTTCCAACTATGCCAAAATAGGACCTGTTTCAGAAAGTACTAAATAAGACCTTTCATTTCATACCTCACATGATTATATTTGGTGAGAACAAAATTTAAATCTCCTCTTGTATGTATGGGGACCTTCTTGAACTCAACATAGAGTGATGCAACTCACTGTATGCATGAGCGTTCATAGTTTCCATTTTTCCACCAAATTTGGTATCAATCGCTGCAATCGTTTCCAAGAAAAATGCGTGCGACAGACAGACGGACCTGTGAGGAGTTGCCAGATCTCCCATCAAGCGCAACCCCAGATAGCGGATATTGGGGTACTTATTGATGTGTAAATATGTGTCCATGCCAGTTCCTTTTCTGACTGTGCATGGACTAGGGAAGGATACCCAGAAAATGAAACCTACATGGACGAATTGAGAAGGAGTAAAATTACGGTTTGGGCGCTCGGAACCCGAGTACCGGCGAGTCTTGGGAGTGAGCACGCGGGTTCCCGGCCGTCGATATTCCTCGACCGCAGTAGCTCGGTGGTGGACAACTTGACGACCGTGGTATCTAATGCTACAAATGTTTTAGATTTGGAGAACGCGGTATTCAAAGAAGCACAACTCTGCCAAGAATAGAGATTGATGGGCTGAAAGGAGATTGCTAGCCAAAAAAACCGATTTCGACACCCATCGGATCTGATCAAGAGAATTCCGGTTAGCGAAGCCAAGCCAAAGGAAAATAAAAACGGGGGTTGGACTAAGATAGTAAACAAAAAAGAGGGCATTCAACCAAAGGTGCGAATTCGCCCGGAAGCAATTGTAATCTCTAGCAAAGGAAATCTATCGTATACAAGGATCTCGGTGGGGTAATATCCAGAGAAGAGATCTGCACTGCCTTGAAGCAATAATTCAAGTTGGAGGAATCCGGGGAAAAACCTATCGTGAACCTAAGAAAAGCTTATGGCGGTACTCAAACGACCACAATGCGACTGCAAGTGGAGACAGTGCGGAAGATGTTGGCCGTGGGGAAGGTTCGGATTGGGTTGCTTGCCGGCTAAGGGAACACATTTCTCTGAAGAGGTGCTTCAAATATCTATTATGTGGACACTTCGAGAGGGCATGCCTTTGATTCATGCCCCCTCGAGTGGAGCAGCAAAGAGACTAACGCAAGGTGCTTATTAGAAGCATTCACCAATTTGGATGTAGTTCTGGCCAATGAAGGTGATGTAAACACTTATCGACAAGGGGGGATATGATCCAATTATAGATTTTACTTTTGTGAACCCTGCGCTGGCACGTGATATGTCCTGAAAAGTTAACGAGGACTTCACGTACAGTGACATTTGAACTAAGGACGGAGCGACAGGGCAAGAGACCCGCACCCTGGAAAAGGAAATCCAAAAGAACACCAAGACCATCCTGGCGTTCTTTTGGATTTCGCCAAAAGCGATTGATGAACAAACATTCACAGAGGTGTTATTCGACCAGCATAGCAAGGCAGACACCGCCACAGATAGAGTTCTCCATGTCAGACAATGCATCGCTAAAACATGTGACGCATTGATGAATAGGAAATACCCGTTCCCCACTAGAACACCCAATTATTGGTGAAATGGTGAACTTACCAGCCGGCTCAGAGGGCAATAGGTAGGATCGATCAAGGGCAAAAGAAGCATGCCTATAGGGAAGCCCACAAGAACCTCAAGCTCGCCATCCAACGAAGTAAGGTGGAATGTCTTAAGAAAAGTCAAGCGACGACGGCTTTACGGTTTCTTACCAGGGCAGAGGCAAATCGTCAGACGCTGCCTCACCTCTACCCTGAGAGCAGCGTGACTGTAGCGGCTCGCAGATGTTGAATGCTCCTTTATATAATTCGTAAAACACGACATGCCTACGAATTATATTGAGCGCAAATCCGCCTTATTGACCAGAGCTGGTCAGAGCTGAAATATTCGTTTTGAGAATGAAGGGGGTCCTAAGTTCGCATCAACTTAATGCAGGACCGGACCAATTGAGGAGCAACTTACTCCTTCTTTTCTGGTCCACGGACCCCTCGCTTAGGGCTAGCACCCAAACTTTTTTTAAAAAAAAAAAGAAGTTTTGTCCGGAAGGGACATAAATCCGTGGGGTAGCGACTATAAAGTCGTGACAGGACGGTTCAGAGGCCGTTCACCTCCGCAGATCACGCGCCCTTTGCTCTTGTTAAAAATAATCCAGGGGTTATTTCCTCAGCAAGAGGAGGGTAGTGACACCTTCCGCCCCGTGAATGTGATGCCGATTCTACCAACCACCAGGGATGAGCTGCTGGAGATATGCTGCCTAAGGTTAGCAAACCTCCAGGAGAACCGTCTTCCAACAGACCCATATGTCTTCTAAACACCAAGGGGAAAATGTTGGAGTGTAGTAAGTAATTTATAATAGATTACTCCCGGTCGCGAGAGCTAAGGAGGTCTTTTAGATCGGCAGTATGGGTTCCGTAAAGCTAGATCAACCATTGATGCCATTAAAATGGTTATTGGCTTAACCGAAAATGCAAGTAACGAAAGGGATTGTACCAGCAAATATTACCTGGTGGTGAGTGATGCATTCAACTCGACTAATTTGAACTTTATACAAAAGTTTCTGGCGACGATTTGTATGTGCTACTTGCAAGTGCGGACGCTCTGGTATAATGCCGATAACGGATCCAAGGAGTACATAGTCTCTGCGGGGGTCCCACAGAGCTCTGTACTGGGCCCACTATTTTGGAACATTATGAATAATGATGTACTTAACCTTCCGTTTGCGGAGGAAGCCACGGTGGTGGCTTACGCCGACGACAAAGCACTGGTTGTGGCCGCAAAGCATCTTAAAAATGCTGAATTGTCCTCAATCAAACCAATCAGTGTTGCTAAGGCTTGGTTAGAGAGTGTTAGACAGGTACCCGCGGAAGAAAAGACGGAAGCGGTTCTTATTCAAGACAAATTACGCCTGCATTAGAATTGGGTATCGTATCATCACATATCATCACAAACCACGTCGTCCATCAAATACTTGGGAGCGATGATAGACGGAAAACTCAATTTGAAACATGACATGACGAACGTAGGAGGGCCGCGTCATACTTGCAGGCTGCTCATAGCCATGGTGGTGACTTCTATCTTGCTGTATGCAGCCATAGTTTGGAGAAAAGCGCTGCATGTTTTAGGCAATGCACATAAACCAAGTGCGGTCTACAGAAGAACCACCTTAAGGGTGTGTTCTGCTTTCAGGACAGTCTCAGATGATGCAACGCTATATTTTTCTCGACCATAGGGTTGGTCCGGGTGGAGTCGAGTCAATCCATGTCACTACCACTATTGGTGCAACCGCGCATGTTTTCATTTCGGGCATGATCCATAGTATTATATGCTTCTGATTCAACGCAACATCCTCCTCTCCATTATTTCGAACCTACATCAATTCGAACTGCGTTCTTTGGATGGTAGTAGCGTAGTTCTACTCAACGGGCAAGTTGCGTTGGCTATAGGTGTTGCTATATTGTATACCAGATAAGTTTCTCTGGAATAGGATCTTCCCAAAATCCAAGAGTGCTCGTACCGTAACGAGTTGCCCGGGTAACAGCTATCTTTGCGTCCTGGTTCGTATTCCAATTGGTAAGTATTTTATTAGTGAGAAATCTATGATAGAGGTGTTTCTTCTCAGGGACCCTTATTTGCGTCTTGCCGCACCAAAGCCAAATATCGTGATTGATAACTGCTTATCAAACTTGGTGACCCAGAGAATTATGTAAGCTGTTTTGTCAATAATGTTTTTGGTTTGTTTCCACGTTATTTCGATGTTCGTAATGGTCACTATGTTAGTTATTTCTTTTCTTTTTCGCGAAATCTTCGCCATACAACGGTGGCTTGGGTTACAGGACGGCAATCAACAGCCGAGAGCGTATCTTTCTCGGCACCGGATGAACCTGTCCGTGTTGCGCGGAAATGTTGTGGTCAACTGATACGACAGTAAATTCATCAACCAGTAGCCAAATCGGTCGACAAATTTAAGTTTACAAAACATTCTAAGAATAGGGGCTACTAAAATGAGGAGCTTATAGCTATTTTTACCATTTTCATTCTTTCGCTCAGCTTTTGGCACCACCCTACCCAATTTCTTATGGAACGTGAATATCAATACGCTTCTTCTCAGGGTTCTTGCAGGTTCCTCCATCTTAGCAGTGAGGGTACCAATATGTAGGTTCCAGGCGCGGATGTGGGTGGCCCGAGCTAATTTGAGTTTACTTGGTCACCGAGGGGAATCAGTCAGGATCTAACATAGTGGAGTAACTTCACCTATAATTTATAATTTACTTACTAATACTAATCTGCCTTTAAATGTATTTCTTCTTTTTCTTCAGCGTATGTCCAGTTCACAAGCGGGGTCGGCTCGTCGTGATCGGTTTCGCCATTTGTCTCTATCGAGTGCCCGCTGAGATCAGGGAAAGAGATAAATAGAGTGTAGTTGGAGTTATTCCACTATGCTAAATCCTACCTGATCTCCCTTTGTGACAGGTCCCGCAACAGGCCAACCAAGAAAATGCATACAATGTCGTTACAAATATGATGATCGGTTTCGCCATTTACCTTTATCGAATGCCATAACAGTACAGCCAGAAATGAGATGGTCCAACCTCTCTAACGCAAAACCACACATTCTGCACCGGTTGTTCTCCACCCGTTCTTTCATGATGAGCTTTTGATAACCTCCCGTAGCAACCACGCCGACTTGAATGGCACACATGAACCCCTCCGTTTCAGCAAAGAGCTCCCCAGCACACAGCCATCTGTTAGACAAATGCGTGCTCCGACTTCCGACTTCCATTCATGGATCAGCTCTTGGTCCGACTTCATCCCATTCAGAGGATTGAAAGGTCGATCCTTCAAGTTAAGTGGAGTCAGCCCACAGTCTGCCTTACAGACAACCGTATGCAAGGGGCTCGTCTGCTCTTTGCTATAAAAATAAGCGCGCAGCGAGTCGACTTGGCGATGATGTTGTGGCACCACGTCAACCACGATCCTACCTCCGATGTCACGAGGCAGATTCATCCGCTCCACGGCAAACTTTGGATGATGTATTCGGAATTTGGACATAGTTGTCCGCATCCGCCACTGGACGTTTTCCAGATCGGTCTTCGTCCACGGCAATATTCCGAATGCATAAGCCAGTGAAGGGATGGCGAATACATTCAACGCGCTTATTTTATTCTTCCCCGAGAGATGCGATTTCCGCACCAGCTTTACACGTCGCAGGAATTCGGACAGCAGAGCTTCTTTCAGATCACCAACTCGAGCATGGGTTCCTTGCAGAATTCCTAGGTACTTGTAGAAGTCTGTCTCGGTCATAGCTTCGATGTGGAGGTCACCAATGCTATGTCCGGCATGTGGCTCGTGATGACCTTTGCGGATGGCCTGGATTCGACATTTGTCTAATCCAAACTCCATCCGAATATCACGGCTGAACATTTCTACTATTTGCAACAGACTTCTAAGATGGTCGTCAGTACCAGCATACAGCTTGATGTCATCTAAGTACATTAAGTGTGTCAGTTCGCACTTAGCACGTAGGCCATATTTTATTGCAAAACCATGACCCCCAGGATCATTCAGTAGCCATTCAAGGGGATTCAGTGCCATACTCAACTCACTCAATGAATACCCCTAGAAGATGCCCCTCCATATATGGATGGGCTCTGAGGTATTAGCACCCTCAGATGTACGCACTGATAAGGTGGTATCTCACTCTTCCATGACTGTTGCCAAAAACTTTATTAGTTTCGGATCAATGCGGTACAGTGGTTCAGTGCCATACAAAACCAAATGGGACTCAATGAATACCCCTAGAAGATGCCCCTCTATATATGGATGGGCTCTGAGGTATTAGCACCCTCAGATGTACGCACTGATAAGGTGGTATCTCACCCTTCCATGACTGTTGCCAAAAACTTTATTAGTTTCGGATCAATTCGATACAGATGTAGGACATCGATTAGCCAGGCATGAGGGACGCTTTCGAAAGCCTTGGCATAATCGACCCAAACCCCTCGACCCAAATCAGCAGCCCTTCGGCTCCTCGGACAGAATGTTGTGGGTGTCGAAGTTCGCATTGACCCTTCCACTAATCATGGACATTATGAATTTGTAGGGGGTTGGTAAGTAAGTAATCGGTCTTGTGTCTGCGGGGTTCTGCACTGTGTCCTTAGGGATAAGGTAAGTAATCCCCGCAGTGAGCAAGAGGGAAATTCCTCCGGCCGGCTCATGACCTGGTTTATGCTGTGTGCCAACCGACTGTGTACGCTGGTAAATTTCTTATACCAAAAATTCTGCACCCGATTCGGACCTGGGCCCCTCCAGTTCTTTGAGCTGTTTATCCTCTTCGGTAACATCCGCAAAATTCATGCCAAATTAGATTTCTTCGTACTGCAGTATCCCATATTCAACGAGAACTAAGACTTTTCTCAAAACGATCAGTTTGAGTGCAATGATAGGGCAGAATACATAGCCTCAAGAGCATACCTGATCCTCGACTGTGTTTAGAAATTTTTACTGAAAGCTGAAATTCATTTATTTACACAAAACTATCAAAAAACAATCACCGCTATAAAAGTCAACCAGATTATGAACATTTCTGTCCGTCATATGTAATGTCGATGTCTGATATTAAAATTCTACCTCACTATTATGATCAAAATGAACATCTTCGCAACACACAATCTTTAAACATCAGACATTCCAACATACATTCATAATTGCGAAAAATGCTTTAAATTAGATACAAACCTATTAATCTTGAATTGTGAGTCGATAGAAAATTTGATGCCATTCTTTGTAATAAGTTTTACCTGCATTTGAGTTTATATGTAAAACACATATCTACTTTTTGCGTCAGAATCGAACGTTGAAGATGGCCGTAGATACGAGATTATAGATTCAAAATACCACTAATCAATCCCCTGGGATGATTCAACCCGAGTAATATTTTTTCAAATAGATATATTGATTCACGGATTAATGTCAACTCGTCCATCAATCTGGCAGGAACCTCTGAGGAGGTGAACATACTTGAAACGTCATGTATAATACTTTCGGGGTTTTGAGAACTGAAGAATATGCAGGCGTATAAAATTTATATGAATGAGTTGCGTTTTAGGAAGCAAAGATAGCCAAGTTGAATGATCACGTTCAGCAGCAACTAAGACTTTATATGGATTGGTCATGTATGTTGAAAGAGACCCATCAGGTTACCTGTGAGAAGTTGCCCAATATTCCATAAGGCAGGCCCCTTTGCGACAAGAGAACCCTTAGCGGATGTTTTATGGATGGGTGGAAATAAAAGTTGACTAAATAAACCAAATATGGAGGGGGAAATTTATTTTTTTACGATCCAGGTATCGGGAACTCAATACTGATGGCAAAAATGAGGAAAAGTGACGTTTTCTTGATGAAGGCTGAAAGAGACACAAAGCGGTTTTGGTATTCTTGCACCATTTCGAATTTTACTGCCAGATAGCGTTAGAGCAATTGAATCTAGAGCATTAATTGCTATGGCACTAAGTGTTCCCGCAGAGCATACCAGATAAGTTTGTGAGGCACACGAATACAATGTAGAAAGGGCAATGCTTTTCATGGTGTCTCTTCATGAGAAATCAGGCCACCCTGTATTGTGCCAGCAGTTCCGCAGTTCTTGATAATTCCGGCTGAATTCACGGTAATTTGAACTATGTCGCGAATACGATTATCAATAAATAAATAAATTAGAATGGTACGCTTTAACGCCAGCCAGATACTGTTCTACCCTCCTCTATAACCCGATTAATGAATTCATTGGGTTAAAGCGTTGGATCCCAGATCTTCGCATTCCAGAGACCAGTCGCGATGTCTGCGAGTTCCGTTGCTTTTCCCAATTTAAATAGATTGGTGGTCTCCCCAACTTCTATGATGATGATAGCTCGAATTGTTCCAAATGTAGACAATGGATAAGGAAACCCTTCTGTTGAAATTTGTTCAAAGTATCCTGCCATCTGTCCGGCGCAACCAATCGAACATTAAACAATGTACAATCCTTGTCATTAACACAACCGAAGACTGCAGTTCTGCGTGTCGGTATACATTTTACTGAGGGTTGTTTAAAAACTTCAGTCCCTCATCTGTCATTTACGAGAAACTCTGACTGTTTGGATACCAATTAGTTGGTCTGGGCCGGAACCAGAAAACCAAACAAACCTTGGGATACCGCATGTACTTCATGGTAATAACCGCGAGTTAAAGCTGGAAATTATAACAAAACAAAAATAACGCTCATCCGCGCGTGAGCCCTGAAACTTCAGACATGTGAGCCACAACCGAGAAGGAAGATCCAAGGCAAGTCGCATCCTATATCGATCCACTCTCAGATGTTCAAGAGGCGCAGCCTTTGGAGTCACCACCTTGCCTGGGCATTCTCAGACCATAATATGGAAGGATGCCTCTGAATATTAATGTGAGCTTCATAAGTTAAAGAGGAAGAGGAAGAAGTTCTCAAATGGGCCACTATAATTCAACACTCAGGCAAAATGATAAGAAAAAATAATAAACTTTAAAAACAAATTTTCCTGAAAGAAAAATTAAATTTCAAATATAAAAAAGAAAAAATATAAAGAACTTCTCACTAAATATGTTATTAATTTGATACTTTTTCTATAAATTGATTTATTGAATGACAGATTAGTCTGGACAGGCTAAATGAACAAATGGTAAAAAATAGCGGGCGTTAAAGTAAGTGACGTCAGTGATTGCTTCAACTTTCTTTAAATTCTGAAGTTTCCATGACTGTTTCTGAAAAATGTTGAAGTCCTATGACTCATGTATTGAACATGTGAATCCCAATACAGACATTTCAAAAATCGAAAATACAATAATACACTATTACACTATTACTATCTTTATTATTTTGGAGCCCACGTTTTACACACATATACCATCATTATTTTACTTATATAAACTTAGATACTCTGGTCCGTTTTTGCTCGGTTAACCGGCTAACTGTGATGTTACCAGTCCAATGACAGTTCCCAAGGGTCGTATTTGTCCCCCTCCGATCCTAGCCTCTTTATCTTGCCTTCTCTCTATACGAGTTTATGGAAAGTCGGAGCAGCTAAAGTGCCGAACTCCAGGCCAACCAATTTTGAGAGCAGCAATTGCCTAAACTCCACAAGATTTAAACACGTCCTGTTCAGCTTTAATAATTCTGACGAACTATGTATTTCCCAATTCATGTCCTAATTTCTGCAAAATTTACATATGCTTAGTAGGCCTGTACTTTTAGGTACATATGAATGTACAGTGTATGGGAGAAAATATTATGCAATTGAAAATGACAATAAATACGTAGTAAGCAATGATAATGTGGGTAAGTTTTACAGTATTTTACATAACACTAAATACCAGCAAGTGCCACTGGATGTGCTGTTCGCTTCAACCCTCACCAACATCATTTTCCTACCCCCTTGGAGAACAATGCCTGAGTGTAATCTTCATTGACAACCGTCCTTTCTGTTCTAACTTCGGTGACATCATCATTCGCGCTTCGAAAATATATGGTTTTATCCTTCATTCCTCTTCCGGCTTGGCCTTAATCCTGTCCCCCTTAACACTTTTCATCACCCTCCTCCCCAACCCATTAGAAAATTCTTTAAATGTTGCTGTGCAGTCTAGTCCCCTCTCGCAACTATGACTGTTACACTCTTAAAGCTGTACAACGCAAATTCCTCTTTTGAATAAACAACTTTTCCCTTATGGGCTATCTTTCTCAGCCTCGCACCTTCAATCTCCCATCCCTGCAAAAACGCCGCATCTTCCTTGATATGTGCACTATTTAAAACTGTGTAAGTAACTATTAAACTGCTGTGCCAACTCCGATATTATGTTCCGCATCGCCTCCCGTAGCACACGAAAGGAGTAAATCGATGACAAGACCCAAGCGCAGACAAAGCAACTGCAACTGAATCGCTAGTTCATTCACCAATGAGCCTTATCACCTGTTCTATGGAAGCAGCGAAAATGGAAGAAATGATGCAGACTTTCTTAGTGGCCTCCCCATTTGAATTGATGCTGTCTATTAAAGAGAGAGGAGTGTACTGTGGAATGCCTAATCTCCATTGCAAAGGAACTGGAGGAGGCGTCCTGTCCGTGAAGGACAAAAAAGGCACCAAAACCGAATGGTATTCCCAGCGAACTGTTGAAACTTGTGTTTGCCAGCGGGTGCTTTTGCCTTCCGTTGGAAGGTTGCAAGATTTGTACTGATAAGTAAGGGCAAAGGCATATCGTCCGCCCAGTATGTTGGACACCGGGGAGAAGCTACTTGAGAAGTTTTATAAAAGTATAGTTCGTTTTAACTAAAACTATTGAAAGGAAAAGCTTCCAGTTTTACTATAGATATTTAAGACTTGCAGACACATGTTTCGGACACAACCTTCAGAGCAAGTTTCGTAATAATTACAAAATGAAGGACACAGAAAACTTGTCTGCAATTCTTAAATAAATTCTATAGTTAAACTGAAAACTTTTTCCTTTAATAGTTTTACTGCTTGAGAAGCTCATCAACCCACGACAGACTGACACAATATATGCTGCAGGAGACTACTCATCACAAAAATATGGTTTTAGAGCGGCGCGATCGACAATTCGGTAAAACTGATTGAGGAACACAGTCGGCGCTGCCGGTGAGTGGCGCTCCTTCTGACCGTAGAAGTAAAAAACGCGTTCAATTTTATAATGCTTGAGGCCCTGGAAAATCGTTTCCATCTTTCAGGTTACCTACTGCGGATGTTGTGGGACTATTTAAGGACCGTGTCTTACTCTACGAGACACGGAAACCGTAGAATGAAGGTCACATCGGGGTCAGCTGTTACCGCATACATGGTTGAGTAAGCTCACCGCACACTGGGAATGAGGATGGACGAGTAAAGAAATGGAATATGGATTCTCCCTAGCTCTGGAGAAAACTGAAGTCATTGTGCTGACTAAGGAAAGATTTCCACAATCCTCACTGTTCAGCTATTGAGCTTCTTCGAGCAGATTCGCAACACCACAGACAAGGCTGCAGCTAGAATTTTTGCGATTTACCAGCAGGCGTCGGTTGCCGATGAGTGCTGTTTAGTCCGTCGCTGTTTCGATCGATTCATTTAGTTTTTTAGTTCGTTAAAGAAGCTATGAAAAAACAACAAAGCATCTAGTTTGCGGATTGTGGTTCGCACGTTAAAATGCCGTTTAATTTTTTTCTTTAAGATGATCACAGCGCCTTCTAATGTGGCAGCAGAAAAACACTTTTTTTGGAGATGGGTGTATAAGTTGCTCTGTATTGCAATAACTAAAAATGCTATCGAACTGAAAAAATTACTAAGCATGCTCAGGATATTAATAAAGAAATGGTGAAAAACTTGTGTCTGTACCTTTATCCAGTTCTTTACAAAAAATTTCTAAAAAAACCGAAAGAAAAACAGCATTATACGGGATGACCCCCTTAAGTCACTTACTTGCTTTTCCTCTTTTGGAAAATATTTTATTAGAGATTTACTTTTCTGTGCATTGTTAATAAAATAAATAAATAAGTCAATATTCGCTTGTGAAAAATGGGTATAGAAGACAGAAAAGCTCAGAGAGTGTAGAATGATTATTATAAACGTTTAAAAGGTTCTGCATGCGACCACTTCTCTGTTCTTTTTCAATGAGGTAATATCATCCCCTCGCCGTAATCACCAAGGCCTGTCCATCTGTCATACACGATTTATTCGGAAGCAATTATAGCTTTTGGTGAAAATTTTGAATCTATGAAGCCCCAGACATACGGTGTATAGTACTAGATTATAAGATAGCATTAGATTAAAGGTTTATGGAATTATATAAATAATAAATATATTATTTATCTTCCTTGAACTCCGAAATAGGTCTTAGTTTTCAGTTTAACTCTAACGGGAGGAGTGAAGCGGCTTCAAAGTAAATACCTAGATCTAGGACCTGTCCTTAGAAAACACCTAACTAAAATATTTGAAAACCCAAGATTATGACTATCGACATGTGGACCTCATCATACTCTCGGTGCCGATATCAAACAAAGGTCATAATATGGAGCGTTATTATAACTTTGCTAATAAGATGGGTGGATTTATTTCTTGTTTTTCTTTAGCCTTTGTCACGCTCACAAGCAGGGTGGGCTCGTCTTTATCGATTGCGCAATTTTGTTCTATCAAACGCCTGGTTCGGATGTAGTCGTGAGGCTTTCAAATCACCATCCAGCGTATCAAGCCTCCGTTGTTCCGGCCAGCCTTTTGATCGCTTACCATCGACTTCGATGTTCAGACCAATCTTGGCAAGTGAATTCTCGTTAGCGCGAATTACATGACCAGACCATTGAAGACGCCTCGCTCGCAATTTTTCCACGGTGGGTGCAACCCCATACCGGTCGCGAATATCCTCTTTTCGGATGTGATCAAGTGGCTTTAACAGAGGTAGTCCAACGCAACGTGTAAGTCTCCACTACCGCAAGACGTCGTTCATTTACTGCATCTTAAAATATAATGTGCCTAATGGCAGAATCACATTAAAGTTAATAGTTGCACATACGAGTACATACATACATATGTACTTATGGCATGTACACTACGAGCTACGTACAAATCCTGTCATGCCCGAAGCGTCGATACTTTCCAGCTTATTCAATGTTTTATATGTGACAATTTCAATTTGTGCAATGGAACATAGTAAATAACATCGCGTTGTGGTACCTTAACAAAACAGTGTTGTATTATGATAATTAGACAGAAACAAAAGAGAACTTTCAACAGAACAACAGGACGAATACGAAATGATCGATTGGGTAAAGATGCCGACTGTAGTATGAGGATTTCACTCAGAATACGTCAGCAGGGGGAAGTATCACGATTTCCTTACATCGTTAGTATGCTCGATGACGAAAGGTAATTCTTGCTCGACGGGGAAACCAACTCGAAAAGTTTTGATAGTCGCTTACTAATAGCTCACCTTGAAGTCATATTTCATATTACAAACTCCTAATGAGCAGCAGTTTGTAATGGGGCAGAATTGCCTACGCCATGGGTTTTCGGATTTTCCCTGTCCAAGAGCTACGAGTATTACCACGAATTTCGACTTGGCGGGAGAATGCAGCCACGAATTACTCAACTAATGCAAACAGATAATCTAACTGTGTTAGTCACACTGGAAAGATTAAAGCAAACGTTCGCAGAAAAATGAAGAGTATCCACTGAGAAGCAGTCATGGAGATATCGCAGTGAGCGCACGTTGTAAGCAGTGCACCAACTTTTTCTGTGGATTTTACCATAAAACTTTGATATGGTTGACATATATATGTATACGTGTATAACCACATTCTTGGTGTTGAACTAAATACTTGAGTGCGCTTACTTTTGCTTTCTACAAATTACATCAGCTCATCCCCTTTCCAACAATTAGACCCAAAGCACAGTCACTAAACCCACCCCAGCATATGCAAAAGAAACAACAAACAAAACGCAATACAATCGGGAACAAGTTGGAAATTGCAAGCTCGGGGCTACAGGTAAGAAGGGTTTTAGGTATACATATACATTTAGTATGTCAGGCTATTCACTTTAACTTAATAATACTGATATTTTAAAATGCGGTGCGCTGGTGCATATCCCTTGCTTAGCCTTATCGAAAACATAATGAAAATGAAACACAATCGCAATAAATGTCAAATAACCAAGAAAATCCTAACAATACGAATGCGTTTGATAGCGTATCGCACACCTAGCTAAACCATCTGTGTCGCATTGATACCAAACCAATAAAATTTTTGCCGACAGTCACGGCAGGGAGGCAAACCACCTTGTCAGTGCATTCATCTGAGGGTACACACCTCACAGCCCATCGGCATACGGACAGACATCTTCCTGGGGATCGCCGTGTCCTTGTCTGGCACTGAACGATCTTGCATGGCTATAAAGTGATGCTAGAGGACGTGATTTTCCAATCCAATGTGTCGTACGTGCTAAGTGAGTGATGACATCAGTTGACATAGCATTGGTGACCTCCATATCCAAGCTATGACCGACAAATTTCTACAAATACCTAGGAATTCTCTCTCTAGTTGGCTATCTGAATGATGCTCTGCTATCGAAATTCCGTAAAGTCAGCGTTGAAACCGCATCCCTCGGGGAACAATAAAATAAGCGCATTTGCATCCGGAATATTGCCGTAGAAGAACGATTTGGAAAACGTTAATCAGCGAATGCGGACTGTGTCCAAATTCCGTATGCATTGCCAAAATGCTGTCAAGGAGCGGATGAATCGCGCGGAGCGTGATTGACGTGACAGTACAACATCATCGCCAAGTTACTTCGCTGCGCGCTGATTTCTTCAGCAAGGAGCGGGCGAGAGACATTGGTACTCCTGGGATGAACTTAAGGGGGTCATCCCGTGTGTCGGATTCGTGGAATCGATTTTTTTTTGACATCGATTGTATCTAGATATAGTGTAGAATATATGGGAAAAGTGATTTTTTGATATTCGGAGTCGTTTGGAAATTATAGTCTTAAACACATGATAAGTCACATGTCAGATTTATGTCGATTGCCGTAATAAAGTGCGTATTTATCGATCCGAATAACGTTCGAATGACTTCGCTAAAAGGACAAGAATTGAAGCCAAGGCTGTATATGTGTTTCTGCAAGAAACCTCAGGTTTATGGATTAGGTGTAGCAAATTAATGACCAGTAAAGGTTTTATGGCTGAAAATTACATTCTACTTTTTAAATGCGTTTTTCTCGAAACCGCAAATTGAAAATTGGCTGCCACCATAGCGCAAAATCTATCCAACGATATTTTCACCACTTACTCAGAACATATTTCTACGGTCCGTAGTCAGTCAGTCGTTTTTTTTTTATTCATTGAACAAGCCGTGAATAAAAAGTTTAACATGGCACCAAAAATTTAGTTTTTAATAATTTAAAGTAGTTAAATCTGCACATTAAAATGCCGTTTACTTTTTTTCTTTAAGATGATCATAGCGCCTTCTAGCGTAGCAGCAGAAAAACACCTTTTTTTAGAGATGGGTGTAAAAATTGCTCTGTATTTCAATAACGAACTATGCGATCGGACTGGAAAAATTACTATGAACACTGAAGATATTAGTAAATCTATGGTGAAAAATTCGTATTTGTACCTTTATGCAATTCTTCACAAAAAGTTTCTAGAAAAAGCGAAAAAAACGACCTTGACACGGGAGGTTTTCCAGGCAGCTTCACAAGGTTGGTATTATACGATTGGTATGTTTATTTGAGTATATATCGCAATGGGACATACCTTGAGGCCTAGATTTCTTATAAGCACAACACCCTGATTTCTTTCAGATTTTTGCATTGAGTAGTTCCCGAAATTGAGTCCTGTTTCACTTTAAGTATGCACATTTTTAAATCGAGGTCAAAACTGATATCAGTTTCGGAAAGTACTAATTGAGACCTTTCATTTGATACCCCACGTGACTACTTTGTTTAAAAAAAATTTGTTTAAAAAAAACCCCTCTTTGCATGTATGGGGTTTGCCCCCTTTAAAGTCCGCGTACATTTATATCACTCACGCATGGGATTTCATAGTTCCCATCTGTCCACCAAGTTTCGTTCGGATCGGTTTAGCCGTTTTCGAGAAAAGACACATAGGCAGACAGTGAATAGATTTTAATAAGGTTTTGTTTTACACAAAAGCTTGAAAAGTTCATGGAAAAAGGTCTAATAAGTCGATTCACTTGCTTATTGCGTCGGCCACATTTCACAGGGTTAGAGAGCTGTGAACCCCAAATTCAACGTCAACCGCTTGTATGATCCGACTGTCGTTCGACAATGGAACAGCAGGTATACTGAGTAACCCGCCTGAGAATATCGATAAGCATTGGTTCCCCATCAAAAATCTCGTGCTGAAGGGCAGAGGGAGATCTGGCTAACTGCGGAATCTTGGGAGCTAAACAATGACCGGAAGGGACGTCGGTCGTTGCGGGCTCGAACTCCAATGCCGTGCAAGATCTTGGGAAGTTCAACGTGGCTGGCTTGAATTTTGCCAAAAGGAAACTTATGATAGAAGTGAGTGGGACTATTCCGCCTTCTTTTCTATGAAATCGTACAATTTGATACGCGCTGAGTTGGTGTGCTTGTCAGTTTCTAGTGGCCTACGTTGAACAGAACCTGATTAAAATCGATTCAATGTGTTTCAGTCAGTCGGCCTGTTTGAGTGCAACACGTTACTTACTCGGAAACGGCTGAACCTATCGTCACGTTGGAGAGTATACGTGGTCTGTGAAATCCTTTACATGCAGCGAATAGCACCAGCTTTTTTTCAGATTGTGACCATATGGGGTATCGGACGAATGGATAGAATCAACGCAGTTCAAAACTGATGTTGTTTCTGATATCGGGTAAAACATAGGGAAGTGGGAGCCAAATATGTAACAGGTCTCATTATTAGAAAATATCCAACCAAAAAATCTGAAAAGTCTCAATGATGCTGAAATCTAAGCATCAAAATGCAAATCATTCTGTTATCTGCCCAGATAAAGTTAATAATAGCATATCACTATATTGTAGAAATTTACTTCAAAAACCTGGCATAAAATATAACTCATAATATACTGCATGATCCTGATGGTAGGCAGCTTTTGTCCCGTTCACAAACACATAGCTCGGTCGTCTTGATTCTACTTTGTTAAACGCCTGATCAGAACGCTGCCGCGAAGCTTTCAAATTACCATCCAGCGCATTAAGCTACCATTGATGGGCCGGCCTTTCGGTCGTTTCCCATCGAATTCGATGTTCAAACCAATCTTGAAAGTGAATTCTCCTTAGCGTGAATTACGTGACCATACTATTAGCAACACCTCTCCCGCAATTTTTCCACGCTCGGTGCAACCCCATATCGATCGTGGATATCCTGACTGGCTTAACAAAGTATCTTTCTCTGAATTACGGCCAGACACCATTCATTGTTTTTTATAATTGGCTAACATTTAGAACCATAGAAGGCGACAGGGCGAACCATCATCATCATTATCATCATCATCAACGGCGCAACAGCCGGTATCCTGTCTAGGCCTGCCTTAATAAGGAACTCCAGACATCCCTATTTTGCGCCGAGGTCCACCAATTGGATATCCCAAAAAGCTGTCTGGCTTCCTGACCTACGCCATCTTCCATACCTACCATAGATATTGCCCTTATAGATTTTCCGGGTGGGATCATCCTCATCCATACGGATTAAGTGACCCGTCCACCGGCACCTATTGAGCCGGACTGTATCCACAACCTGGCGGTCATGGTATCGCTCAGAGATTTCGTAGTTATGTAGGCTACGGAATCGTCCATCCTCATGTAGGGGGCCAAAAATTCTTCGAAGGATTCTTCTCTCGAAAGGGCAGAAAACACTGCGGTAAATTTTAGATTTAGATACTTAAATCACTCAGTTCTTAGCAGATTACTGCGATTGACAGTGATAGTGCCTGTTTCATGGGGATCGGTCGTTAAAAGTTCAATTTTATTTAGATTCAATCCAAGACCGTGTTGCATAAGTCGATCATTCTATTTTTGGATAAGTTGCTCGAGATCATTTTTGCTATTAGATGCTAGGAAAACATCATCTGCATAGGGCGCATAGAGCGCTGGACGTTATATGTCCCGTGTCACAGTTGTCATAGCCAGAACAAAGAGGAGTGGTGAGAAAGTGTTTCCTTGGTGAACACCAAAAGTGACACGAACCGATTTTGATACACCCGCCACATTTCGTACTTTCTTTTTCAAATCGTGGTAGAACAATTTAAGCTCCTCTGGCACTAAATGCTGTCATAGAGCATACCAGATGAATTCGTGTGGCACACGGTCAAACGTTTTCTCTAGATCCAGGAATGCAATGTAAAAAGGGCGATGCTTCTCACGGTGTTTCTCCATGAGTAACCGCGCAGCGTGTATTGCGTCAGTAGTTCCGCAGTTCTTGACGAACACCCCTTGATTCACGGTTATTTGAAAGATACGCGAATACGGTTCTCAAGAAAGCATTCAAAAATCTTCGGATCAGACGATAATTTGCACAATCTGCTGGACGCCCTTTCCTTGTCCATATTGGAACGGTCGTGCTTTCTTGCCACTCAGTTGGTGTTCTGCCTTCCTCAAAAACCCGACTAGAGAACTCAATGAACCATAGTTAAATATTGGTTAATATTTAGCACTTATTACGAATCCACCTTGTTTTACTTCTTGTGTAATTTCTCGATATGCAGCATATATACATATGAGTTTGAAGTTTGCGCGTATTGTCCAATTCAGATAAATGTGTACGTTTTCAGTGCGAGTAGTACTGGCTTTTGTGTATGAAGTTTAGCGTATCAATTTATTCGATAATGAACAATTTTATTTAGTTCGGATGAGTATATTTATTATGTCTTCAATATGTGTGCATACATATATACATATGCATACTTGGAGTGGGGAAATATATGTAAGGTTTTTTCTTGCGATATATGTATGTACTATTGGACAAATGTGCTTAGAAAGTTCCTCACATAAGGTAAACAAGAAACCTTTTTAACTAAAGCCAACTTGTTTTTATTGGTAGCGGTAGCGCAGGGCAACAAGCAACGGGGACCCTGATTACATATGCGGACACTCCCTAGTAACGGTTGCCGTCTTTTGCCATTTCTTCTTTGGTTGGCCTAGGTCCAATTCTACCTACATTTTATTATTCTTGCTCCCTCTTTTCATCATTTGGCCTAAACCGAAGCATGCATACATTAAAATAGGGTTTGTTATATGTATGAGCAAAGAGCGAACCCGTTGGTGTGGAAACAACCAATTTGTTACTTATTGGGGTCCGTAAGTTTGCCATTAGGAGCGATTGATAAATTGTCCACAAAAGCCTGCGCAGAACCTCCCATGCCCTCTAGAAGCCATAACAGCAAGGGAAGCCTAAAGCGTAGGTCCTAAGACACTACACGTTGAAGTACTTCCCTCCTGCCGCGATAGGAATCTAGTTCCAACATGGTTTTCCCCTCCTATATGGAGAAAGCAGCTTCGTTCGAAAGATGTTCCCATACTGATTGTTATTGTATGAGCTACATCCTCACATCCGACAATAAATTTCTTCCTGGGATTGTGGTTAAAATGTTCAATACAGGTTTGTGCATTACCCAGTCGATTTTCCGCAAATTTCGAAATAGAGCAAGCAAATGAAACATACATAGCTATGGAGCTTTTCCGTATACAAACCTCCTTGGATAAAGAATGTAAAACAAAACCTTACTAAAATGGGTTTTCTGTCTGTCTACCCATTTGCCTGTCTGTCTGTCTGTCTACCACGCGGATTTTTCTCTGAAAAGGTTGTACTGATCGACATGGGAACTTACGAGGGCGGGGGTGTCCATACATGCAACGGCGGGGTTAAATTTTTTTCACTGAATTCAAAATGAAATGCCTCGATTAGTATTTTTCAAAACTGGCCTCAGACATTTAGAGAAAAAAATGAAAAAATGCATATACGGTGCCTGAGCTCCGAAATACTCTCCATACCGATATTTGTTCAGATAAATAAAAAAAATATAAATAAAATAACTCCGCCGAAGCCGGTCCCAAGCCCGGTTGTGAAAGGAGGAGGGATGGATAGCTTCAGTCTGAATGGCTGTACGCCCCCGCAGCGTCTCAGGGGGTAGGTGAGGAAAGTGTAGGAACTTTGCAGTCTTGCAGATTACTCACTAAGGAAGCTATCTCAACACCTGGCAGCAAGTGATAAAATGCACCACCAACAATGAGAAGAAGGAGAAATTTAAGGTCCGGTACGGATAACCGGCGGGAGTCGTCTGACTTGGTGACTGGGTCGGGCTCTCGTAATGGACAGCACGGCGTCGAAACCGCTAGTCGTGGGGCGGTTCGACGTCTAGGCGCCACGACGACCAGGAGCACAGCTTCGCCTGCTGCAGCTGTCTCGCCACAATCTGTGGCGACCACTTCAGCAGGTTCGCGTAGGAAGCGGATGAAATGGACTGAAGAAATGAACCTCTTCATCATCCGCTCCTACTACGAAATAACGGCGGGGGCAGGTACAACATCTTACCGCCCCTTGTTGCACCAGAGATTCGTCGAGCGTTTCCCGCACGTGACTGTGCAGCGAGTCGCAGACCAGTACCGCTTTATCACTCGCAGTGACACAATCCCGGCCACCATCAGGGAGCGTGTTCGACTTGAGATCACCGGGAAAACGGGTGACGAGAGTCGATAGGGGCAGAGGCGGCGGCATCAACAACACCACGCCGCACTGCAGGCAACAGGTTCAGTACTCGCCGAAGCACTCTTCTCCACCGTCCAGCTGAGGTTTCCGCTGAGGTTCGGGACGAATTCCAAAGAGCGTGTATAGAATTCTCGGATATGGATCCTTTGCATAGACCAGGTATTCCCAGGCTCTATGCACCACCATCAGGGAGCGTGTTCGACTTGAGGTCATCGGGGAAACTGGTACCGAGAGTCGATAGGGGCAGAGGCGGCGGCATCAACAACACCACGCCGCACTGCAGGCAACAGGTTCAGTACTCGCCGAAGCACTCTTCTCCACCGTCCAGCTGAGGTTTCCGCTGAGGTTCGGGACGAATTCCAAAGAGCGTGTATAGAATTCTCGGATATGGATCCTTTGCATAGACCAGGTATTCCCAGGCTCTATGCATCTCCAGCAACTCCGGGAATTCTATCTCAAATCAATGATGAGATTGCATCTCGACTGTATGCTGATATGTCGCTGCTGCAACTACAATCACTTGTGTATTGTGGTGCAGTTGCGGCTATCAGATTGCACGGTCAGAAGATTCGCTTTCGCGTTATTGGTTTGAGTGACAAAAGAGATCCACCATGGAAAATTCGTCTGGAGCGTCGGCGGGACTCACTAAGGCAGGACATTGCTAGATTGATTCAGATCAGCACTGGCAGTGCCAGCCGACGGGTGAGAAACAAAGTGCAGAGGGTTCACCGGAACTATGCCATCCCCTGTGAGACACCCGTTGTTGAAATTCTGGACACACTAAAACAAAAACTTTCTGTCATATGCAGTCGGTTACGACGGTATGGCGAAAATTATTCCAGACGTGTCCAGAATGCAACATACGCGAGGAACCAGCGGAGCTTTTTCAGATCTCTCAACGAATCCCAACAGAGCGCCCAGACAATACAGTTCTCGGTGACGGAAGCGAAAGAGTATTGGGGTGGACTTTGGGGGTTGCCTGCCCAGCATGCTGAGTGGATCACCGCCGAAGCTACCCGCCACGCCAATACACCTGGCATGAATTTTGCGGATGTAACCGAAGAGGAAGTTCGACGAGCCATAAACAGCTCGAAAAACTGGAGGGGCCCAGGTCTGGATCGGGTGCAGAATTTCTGGTATAAGAAATTTACCAGCGTACACAGTCGGTTGGCACGCAGTATAAATGAGGTCATGAGTCGGCCGGAGGAATTTCCACCTTTCCTCACTGCGGGGATTACCTACCTTATCCCTAAGAAGGACACGGTGCAGGACCCCGCAGACACAAGACCGATCACTTGCTTACCAACCCTCTACAAATTCATCACGTGCATTATTAGTGGAAGAATCAATGCGCACCTCGAATCCAAGCCATCCGCAAAGGTCATCACGAGCCACATGCCGGACATAGCATTGGTGACCTCCACATCGAAGCTATGACCGAGACAGACTTCTACAATTACCTAGAAATTCTGCAAGGAACCCATGCTCGAGTTGGTGATCTGAAAGAAGCTCTGCTGTCCGAATTCCTGCGACGTGTAAAGCTGGTGCGGAAATCGCATCTCTCGGGGAAGAATAAAATAAGCGCGTTGAATGTATTCGCCATCCCTTCACTGGCTTATGCATTCGGAATATTGCCGTGGACGAAGACCGATCTGGAAAACGTCCAGCGACGGATACGGACAACTATGTCCAAATTCCGAATGCATCATCCAAAGTCTGCCGTGGAGCGGATGAACCAGCCTCGTGACATAGAGGTAGGGGCGTGGTCGACGTGGCGGCACAACATCATCGCCAAGTCGACTCGCTGCGCGCTTATTTTTACAGTAAAGAGCAGGCGAGCCCCTTGCATGCGGCTGTCTGTAAGGCAGACTGTGGACTGACTCCACTTAACTTGAAGGATCGATCTTTCAATCCTCTGATGGGGTGAAGTCGGGCCAGGAGAGGATCGATGAATGGAAGTCGAAGGCAATGCACGGTAAACACATGAATTGTCTTTGGCAGCCATTTGTCGATTTGCATCTGTCGAACAGATGGCTGTGTGCTGGGGAGCTCTTTGCTGAGACGGAGGAGTTCATGTGTGCCATTCAGGACGGCGTGGTCGCCACCCGAGCTTATAAAAAGCTCATCATGAAAGAACGGGTGGAGAACGACCAGTGCAGAATGTGTGGTTCGGCGTTAGAGACGTTGGACGATCTCATTTGTGGCTGTACTGTTATGGCACCGGTGCAATACATCTTCTTTTTCTTCAGCCTTTGTCCCGTTCACAAGCGGGGTCGGCTCGTCGTGATCGGCTTCGCCATTTGGCTCTATCGAATGCCTGATCTGGGTGCAATCTCGAGGCTTTCAAATCCCCATCCAGCGTATCAAGCCACCGTTGCTTAGGTCTGCCTTTTGGTCGTTTACCATCGACTTCGATGTTCAGACCAATCTTTGCAAGTGAATTCTCGTTTGCGTGAATTGCGTGACCATACCATCGAAGACGCCTCTCTCGCAACTTTTCCACGATCGGTGCAACCCCATAACGATCGCGGATATCCTCATTTCGGATGTGATCTAAACGTGTGACGCCACTAGTCCAACGTAGCATCTTCGTCTCCATTGGTCGGCCAACACTCAGAACCATAGAGAGCGACTGGACGGACAACATTGCGGTAAATTTTAGATTTGAGACGTTCGTTGATACGTCGATCACAAAGGACACCAGACATAACGCTGTATGTAAGGTTATCCATCGAAACCTTGCATATAAGCATGGGCTGATCACGGGAAAATGCCCGGTTTACCGATATGAGCCGCAAGAAGTACTTGATAGTTCTGCTTGCAGCATGTATTCGGACCGGCAAGTTCTGACTGATCGCCATACCGCACACAACAAGCCTGACGTACTGTTAGTTGACAAGACGGGTCGCTCCGCGTATATTATTGATGTTACTATCCCCCATAATAGCAACATTGAACGGAAATACGTGGAGAAGAAGGTGAACTATGAGCCATTGGCTCGGGAAATCAAAGAAATTTGGCGTCTCGAGCGGGTGGTTGTAGTTCCCATAATATTGTCAGCTACAGGTATTGTACCTAAATCCCTCACGGCTTCCCTTGATGTCCTGGAACTTTCGCACAGTCTGGTTCAAACCATGCAGAAGTACACCATTCTGCATACGTGCTCGATGTTGCGGGGAGTACTCGACGGATTCTCCCACTAACATATCCACCACCACCAGCGCCCCTTTAGTTTTTGAGTAGGTAGGATCGTCCGAGCCTAAATGCTTGGCACTTAGTGCTAGTATTAGGTAAAATCCGGCATCTGCCGAGATTGTGATAACTCGGAAATAAATAGTTAATACTAGTATAGTATATTACTTTATATTACTATAATTTTTAGTTACTGGGTGACAAACCTCCCGTGAATTATTATATATTATAGAGCATCGCACTATTACTAACCAAGCAATGTATGACCATTCTAAGGCTTTGAATGTTCAATGTTCAAATGGAATAAATATACACCCAATTTTTAAGGTTTTGTGTAAAACAAAACCTTATTAAAATCAGTTTACTGTCTATCTGTCTGTCTGTCCGTCCGGCACACTCATTTTTCTCGGAGGCGGTTATAGCGATTGACACCAAATTTGATAGAAAGGTGGGAACTATGAACGCTCATGCGTACAGTGAGTTACATCCTTTTACGTCGAATTTTGGGGGAATGGGGGAAGCGAAGCGAAGCCGGTCTTAGTTTTGAAATTTGTTAGAAAGGTGGAGAGTGCGGGGGTTTGAAAGTGATCATTTTTTTAAGGGGGCTATTCTCAGAAACTACAAAACCGAAAAATCCGAAAAAATCAGGAGGTGTCACTATATGGTGCCTAGGCTCCGAAATACCTTCGATACCGATATCTGTTCAAATAAAGTTGATAATAGTATATTATTATAATCTTTTGTAATTACCTGCAAAACCCCCCTCAAGTTCATCCTAGCGCCACGAAGTGCAGTGATGTAGGCTATAATATAGAGCATGATCTTACCAAGTTTGGTGGAAATCGCACTATTCTGTAAATATATCAAACCGAAGGTGTGCTTTTCGCAAAAAGCGTAAGTTATTTCTATATTAAGTGCAAAGTAGGTGAGTGAGAGATCAAAACGTGTAGACTTATAGTGAGACAGAACATAAGTGATAATATGCTGTGATTTACAGATATGGATTCCAGGTCTGCATCTCCTACGGATATTTTCTCCAATAAAATTATTAATAGCATATATAGAACTTGCACTGCACTGCAAATTTCTCATTAATTTTGCACTTGTCATACACAATTTTTAAAAAAAAATGCAACTCTTTATAAGATCTGTGGAACAAAGTTTTAGTAAATTAAAGCCGTGAGATTTTCGTGTGAACTATGTTAACTGCGTTCAAAACCATCTCATACATGTCTCTTATCGAAAATATAACCGTTTTTTATTTGAAAAACAAAAAAAAATTTCTTCATTTTGTTAGGTCAAACTTTTAATTTATTCTGCGGTCTTTCACAGCAAAGTTTTCTTGTAGCAGCTAAATCCCCTTTTGTGAAATTCAAATGGCTTGGATGAGAGGAAATCGGTAAGTTCGGGGTTTGGAACGTCTTCGTTAGAAAATTTTTCAATTGTCAAACAAGCAGATAAAGAAGAAATCTGAAGAGGCAAGGTCATTTGAGTATCGGAGCTGCACAAACTGTTGCCAACCTAATTCAACAATTTTTCTCCGAGCAAGTGTAGCAATTTTAGCCCTAGTGAAATAGAACGTTTTCGATTGCGTACAGTGTGTCAGTATATCACCATGTTTTCTCGGCCCTGGTCTCTATCACTGTATGATGGTTTGGTGTGATGATATTCCCCGGTGAAAGCACATTTTTGATTAAGACACTTTTGTTGTCTTCATTAAAGCGCTGTGTTAAACCACACAATCATACAATAATGCTTCGCGTTGGTAAACATGCTGCGTTATTGGATTTCAGACTTACTAGTGAGGATAGCATTCCTCCTCTTAACTCTCATTTATTATCGCTTTTGATCAGACACATTCGAAGCTCAAGTTTTACACCGGTGCATCAAATTTTAATCAGAATGGACCGTCCATTCAGGCTTTGGCCAGGGAAATCCACTTAGCAAAAATTCGAAATTAAAGAAAAGTCTAATGCAATTGGCATTGTGGTGCTACGTGTTGAGAAGTTTACTATTCAAACTTGATCCAATCTGGTTTTTATCGAAAACAATAAGATCTACTAAACAATCAAATTTAATACCGAATATGATTGTGTTGAAACAGGAATCAGAGTGGATCATCTTTAGTTCCCCTTTCCTTTGGGTTCGAACTTTTGGGCTCTCATTAGGGGATCTTCCAAACGATGTTAAACCTAAAATCACCTTGACAAAGAACCAGTACAGTTTTTTTTGTTTGACTCTTTAAAAAGGACCGCTAAATAATATAACCCACTGCAAGCGTGGAGCTTCATGGTTTCTGTATTCCTATGAAGTTTCATTACTATCCGTTCAACCCATTTCGAGTAAATTGGGTCCAGCAGACAGAAAAATGAACAACCAGATGGCTAGGCAGATACAGTCACGTAGATTAATATTCTTAATATTCTTCACCTCTAAATGGTAACTTATGAACGGAAAGTGGACAAAACTTACAAATGGAGTGCTCACATAATCGACGACTCCAGAATATCAACGCATCCTGAAAGTAAATATGTATTTGGCTACATTTATTGAAACAAGACAATTTGAAACCATCGTTCTAAATAGGTTTTTGTTTATTTTTTACATCCTTTCACTTTTTATTTCCAGTAGGGAACATGTTCGTTCTCTACATTTTGAAGTGTCCCCTTATAGTTCGCCCTCGTTAAATGAAGGTCCCATGTGAATGGCTCTTTTTGACGAAAAACTGTACGCTAAGCCCGTTAATGTCATATCGGAGGAGCTTCAATCAGAGAAGTTGAACTCAAATGAGGGTTCAATGTTAAATTCGTCAAGTTAATGAATAACCAATTTATTTTTAGCTTTCTATAGTCTTGCCAAGCAAACCTGCTTGTGTGGTATCGAATTTCAAGTTGTTTGACGGCTTGTTTCGATGGCACTTGGTCCAGCTGCTAATTTCAAGGTTCAGCCAACTAAACTCCCAGAACGTTTGCTTCAGTGCCTGGTTTAAGAGAAAGTTTAATTAGTCATAGTATGACTTCCTCAGAGACGTGCTTACATATAAGAACATTAATTCATCACAATTTATCTTACCAAAAATCGATTTATTTACAATATGTATTATAATCTGTGCTGTATTAGTAACCAGGTAGTCCGCTCTGCAATCCATTCACAATTAATCCCAGTTGAATCATTCTTGATCCAATTGTTCTGCGACTTCTTACTTCAACACCTACTTCAGTCAGTTGTAAGAGCTTTTCAATGTTCCCCAACTCAACACGTGCTTCCCATACGATATGCGTAGCGCAGCACAGACTTGTTCAGGGACTTACACTGGGAATGATGTATGTGTCACTATTCAAAGTAAGATTATAAGTCAAAGCCAATCACATTAAAATGTAATCACTTAATCAAATCCATTAAAAATGTGTTTCACGCGATAATGCGCATTATAAATAAATATTGTTATCTGGGACGGAACTGGTTTTTGCACAATTTAGCTTTGCTCGCCGCCACCTCGAAGCTGCGCGGCTCGCGTTTGCCTGCTCAATTTACTTCGCGGCTAAGTCGCCATGCTGTCTGGCAGATCTTTCGCACCGCTAAATAGCTTAGCCTCCCACGCGACGTTCACTGTTTCGAGTGGCTTTCGAAAAGACAATTATAGCCAGTGGAAATCTCATAGATACATGCCAGTGTAGGAGAAAAAGACACATTATCCCATGCAAATTTATTCGGATTGCGCGTGAGGTAATCAGCAGGTGGCTCACATCGGCGAAACATCAGAACTGGCTCTGTAGATTTAGTAAAACTTGGTCATTTACACGCTTTTTGTCTGTCTTTTTAGCAGCAAACACCATTAAGACTAGAAGTTCTTTCGAGTTATCGCAGCTAACCACTAGGCGGCTCTTTGAATTGGTTTAAACTAATTGATATTTTCGATTTGAAACCAGTTTGAGGTAGGAAAAAATTAGTACGTAAATCAAGGCAAAAAGCGCAATCGGTCCTCTGTATAATATCAACAACAGTTAAAGTGTATTTTCTCTTTATAAAGGGCGTTCGCTTGGATTGACTTTGGGTCTAATAATGCATAATGCTTACTTTCAGAAGGAGATAGCGCTGTATTTCCTAGATAAAGTATTTTGGACACCAAAGCTAGGAGTTCTTACCTGGTATTCAGGATGTATGGGTGGATATGTTGGACTGTCCTATACAAATGGGCCATATTTTACTTTTTTAATAACTTAGATGGTTTCGTTTGTTGGTTTTCGTTGATAAAGTCAAAAATAACTGATACCCACTGGATCGAGTTGGAAGTCTCGCCAGCTGAAGTCAACGGACAAATTCGGCCACCACCAAACATATAAGAAAGAGTCCGTGCAATTCATCGGCTCGAAAACGCCAAAAGCCAATGGAATTGCAGCCAAATTGGTTAAATATTGAGGCGACCAACTACAACTAACAGTTCATCAACTAATGCTCAAGAAACGTTATCTGTCCCATACATAAGAAAGGGGATGTCACGCAATGCAGCAATTATAGAGGTATTACGTTGCTGAGTACCGTCTATAAGATAGAGTGGCTTCCTTCCAAATAAATCTGCAACAGACCAGATTTTCTCTCTGCGGCAAACGATGGAAAAATTGCTATATTTTGACATGAACTATACTCTGAGTGCTCCTTAAGTTCAGGTGAATTATCACCCCCATAAATCCATCGACCTCCACCTTAACGGTGTTGTTCGTTCTACAGTTCGTTATTAAGCCTCAGCCTTTTTAGGCTTCACGTCCTCTCGGTGCTTTTCTATAACAACTACAACCATATCATCGGTCAAGCCTACTGTCTTAGCCTTCTCTGGAATAAGATGCACAGACACTCCATTATATATGACATTTCACAAACAGGAACCCAATACCGAGTCTTATGTTACGCCTAGTCCTCACTGCCAGTTTTATAGCTCCTCTAGGGATATTATCCACACCTGTACCCTTATTTTCACCGATCCTAACACATGTTTCCCGTAGCTCCTTTTCGATAGCAGCAGATATTGCACATTCATTGATCCGAAACACCGTTTGCCTTCGACTATTTTAGTGGTGCTTAAACAGAATGGGAACAATTTATTTCAAAAGGCGCGGACAGATGGGGTGGTCTCTGCAGCCTTTTCATTAAAACCCTGTAAGCCCACCTCAGAGGTTTATACCAACATCTTGACAAAACTCTTTGAAACAATGCATTTTTATAAGTTGAGAAAAGAACTAGGTGTTCTTCCTTATCCTGTAAATATTTTTATTTTTTCCCCCGCATACAATTGTTTCGGAGCCCACGTGGAAGGAGGCACGTGGTCTTCGAAACAATTGTATGTGGGGGAAAAATTAAAATATTTACAAGAAAAGGAAAAACGCCTAGTTCTTTTCTCAACTTATATCATCACCATCATCAACGGCGCAACAACCGGTATCCGGTCTAGGTCTCCCTTAATAAGGAACTCCAGACATCCCGGTTTTGCGCCGATGTCCACTAATTCGATATCTCTAAAAGCTGTCTGGCATCCTGACCTACGCCATCGCTCCATCTCAGGCAGAGTCTGCCTCGTCCTCTTTTTCTACCACAGATATTGCCATTATAGACTTTTCGGGTGGGATCATCCTCATCCATAAGGATTAAATGACCCGCCCATCGTAATATATTGAGCCGGATTTTACCCACAACTGGACGGTCATGGTATCGCTCATAGATTTCGTCATTGTGTAGGCTACGGAATCGTCCATCCTCATGTAGGGGGGCAAAAATTCTTCTGAGGATTCTTCTCTCGAACGCGGCCAAGAGTTCGCAATTTTTCTTGCTAAGAACCCAAGTTTCCGAGGAATCCATGAGGACTGGCAAGATGATAGTCTTGTACCGTAAGAGCTTTGACCCTATGGTGAGACGTTTCGAGCGGAACAGTCTTTGTAAGCTGAAATAGGCTCTGTTGGCTGACAACAACTGTGCGCGGATTTCATCATCGTAGCTGTTATCGGTTGTGATTTTCGACCCTAGATAGGAGAAATTGTCAACGGTCTCAAAGTTGTATTCTCCTATCCTCATTCTTCTTCGTGTTTGACCAGTGCGGTTTGATGTTGTCGGTTGATTCGTCTTCGGTGCTGACATTGCCACCATATATTGTGTCTTGCCTTCATTGATGTGCAGCCCAAGATCTCGCGCCGATTACCGCCTGCTCGATCTGGATGAAGGCAGTTTGTACGTCTCAACTTATATACTAACTGTAAAAAAAACATGGACATTAATTTCAATCCATTTTACTTTTACGAATCAACTCCTTTAAGCTTCCTCACAGTTGCCTATATGTCCCCTCATCGATCGTCGCTACGGGTTTTTCCCTGAGCCTCTGTTATTTCGTTGTTCCTGAATAGTAACATTTCATGCTTTCATCACCCATTCGATGATCTGGGAGGTTTTTTCTATACGATTCAGGAATATATAATGCTCAATCGCCGCGAGGAGCATGTTGCCTTTGAAAGTTTTCGTCATCTGGCGCGGCAACATTGGCACTTTCAAAGAGCTCTTTTTGGAGCTCGATTCGCCATTAATCTCCATACAAATTGTCTGGTGGTCATTGTGAGTGTAATTTTCACTAACTTGCCAAACAACTCTTCATGTATGTTAGGTCCACTATAGCCTTCCCTTCTTCCTCTGAAAATGAATGGGGTCCTAATATTAGTGAGTACCACGTCTAGCTCGGCGAATGCTTCCAGTAGAACAGGTCTTCTCACATTCTTTGTCCGGCAGCCCCATTTAGCAGCCCAGGTATTATCATATCGAGGAATTTCTCGGTGTACTTTCGGATGTCCTCTTAGTCAAATATCCTGTTCATGGTTTGAATTAGGAGATTATTTGTTAGATAAGAAGATATTTTTCCGTTTTCATAAAACACTGAAGAAGAGGAGAGTTGGTCCCCGAAATATGTATTTATTTAAATTAGATACTTTTAGCCAATAAAACGGAAAAATATCTTCCACGGCAATCTTTCATTTCAAATATCCTGGTTTACCACCACCACCATCCACAATAATTTGACCCCTTCGCACTTAGCCCTGATCGCGTTCATGACTTCTTATTCAGCCTCCCAATTCAATTTAATCGGAATCATAATAACCATATTCTCGTTTTGATATTGACCAACATTCCTAACAATCCGTTCATATTATTTCCCAGCGATTCGCCTTACCTTAAAATTGATGTTCACTATCCGCCTCTGGAAGTTGATTTCTATGTTAATCTATTCAACATATTGCCGCCTCGCAAAAGCCAGCGCAACCCAAAGTCAACTTTCGCAAGCTTGAATTCCGAGCTCTGAATGATTTGCTTAAAGCAGTTGACTGGAATGGTCCGTTAGAAAATCAATCACCCAATCAGCCTATTTTAGCATTTCATGACTTTTTGGGAAACATGCCTGCGGAAATGCCCTATCTGGTTCAATGTAGAGGTTTGTAATACTATTCGTGAGTAATGTGAAATTCGTCTGAGGTTCCAATGCCAAAGACAAAGTTTATAACTCTACGTTCGTATGCAAAAATTCTGATTCAAAATGCATATTCTCAATATTTAAATAGCATCGAAGGCTCATTCGAGTGATGGGAATTCAAACTCTTCTGATCACACGTCCGTAATTTACGCTCTTCGCCCACACAACCCGCTGTGAATATAAAATTGGATGATCATACTTCTTATTCCTCTAAATCAGTTTGTGAATTTCTTCGGGATAATTTCTCCTCGGTTCTTATTCCTAACCATTTATCTTCCCTTTCCTCCAGCAAATTTGATTTCTCTTCGGCTAGTATACCCTCCATTCCTCTTCTGAGCCCTTCTATTGTCGAATTCCTTCTCGGAAACGTCGTATTCCGGACTTCTTCATAAAAAATGTAAACAGAACATCGCTCCTTACTATCATTTATAATGAGAGCTTGTCCGAAGGTATTTTTCCCGATATGTGGAAGGAAGCTCATATTATACTCTTACACAAAAAAGTGGCAGTATTCGTGCCGACAATTACCGACCTATATCCATTCTTTCCTCCTTCTCCTTATTTTTTTAAAGATACGTGGAAGACTGCCTGTTGTCACGTTTTGGTCAACTCATTGTAAAAGAGCAGCATGGGTTTCAACACAGTCTCTCGACTGTGAACAATTTGTTGGAATTCACCAATTTTGTTGTGAAGTCTGTACATACAAGAAACAACGTGCAGACAACCTATACTAACTTCTTCAAAGCTTTCGATTCCATTGACCACTCCTTGAAAGCAAACTCTGACTAAATTTTCATTATCTCGATGTAATCAGCCGCGTTTCCAAAATGTCCGACGTTATCCTTCATTCCTCCTATCAATTCATCGATATCCATTGCTCAGTCATCCTTTATAAATGCTCGGTAGTGTGGTCCCCTTAGCATATGGTCCCCTTAGCATAATTGTGAATGCGATACAATTGAATCTGTACAAAGGAAATTTACCCGACTCCTCACCTGTAAAAAGAGTGTTCCCTACTCGACATATCCTGAACGTCTGACGTTCCTTAACCTAACATCTCTGCAACCCCATGGCATAACTTAATATTTTTTGCCCAGAATGTGGTCCTCTAGCTTCACCCCTAGCCACTCACAAAAATAGAATAGAATTAGAATTATTTACAATTTGTAATTTTTTGTTTTCCTTTTCATTTTTTATATGCACTTTCTTTATTTTTAATCCAATAAATAGATAAATAAGATATAAGATATAACCTCCATATCGACATCTGCTCGAATAGGCTTAATAACAATATATAATTATAATTTCTAGCCTTTGTATCTACCTCCAATATAAATTGTTGTTGGTGACACAGAAGCAGCCATGAAGATGTTTCGATTTCTTAAATTTGAACCTATTTACTGCCACTTCAGCCTTACAATCCACATTTCGTGATATATATGATCCGTACGGTAACATAGATCGTCATTTAAAATTATGAAGACCCAGAGTACCCTGATGACATGATAGAGACAGGTATAAGCAAAGATTCAAAGCTTTCAAGTGACAGTGTCGTTAACTTGAAATATACTGTTAACAGGACAGACAAAATATTGGCGCAAAACAACCTCAACTTGGTTTTTGTGTCAAGATGGTTCCATTTCAAAATTTTCTGGAACTGTTGCTTCAGCAAAAACAACTGGACCAACATCTGTCATTAATGTACATTAGAAGAACACAATGCTTACCTTGGTTTTGTTAGTATTTAACATCCGTCCGAGTCTATTTGCTGGTGAAATTCAACTGACCTTAAGGCTGATTCTAAGCCGCAACAAAGTGCCACCAATGACGAGACGGTGGAAGTTTCAGAAATCTCTGAACGACTTGCGAATGCAGTTAGCATGAATCCGACACCAGGTTCACGCTTACTCCCGGTAGGTTTTACGAAGTACAATAATACAGTAAAGATGCAGGAATAGGAATATTCCCCATGGTACCACATTCCTCGCTTTAATCGCGCTTTACGACAAACAGCGAACAGTTTCAGTTTATTCTTGATCTCCAGTTCACAACTTCGTTATTATCCTAATGAGCCCAGGATACATTGAGACGATAGCCAGTATTGTTTATAACATGGACATGGAATTTATCCCCTCACTCCATGATAGGCGTAGGTGCTGCACGGCTTTTGAGACTACACTGACTCTTATCTTTTTCTTTCAGCTGGAGGACCATCTTTGCAGGTACCAGATATCCATATAAAAGCAATTTGAAACATATCGCAGTTTTCGTTAAATCATCATAATTATCTCTTTTACTTCTGCTCCCTCCCCCTCATATTTCTTATTATATCTGATTGTGTAAACCCTGCATCAAATTCGATCGTTCATCTGTTGAAGTTGATATAAATTCTCACAAAACTAGAAATAAATTTCTACTTCTCAACGGTGATTTGTTGCTTCGCTAACAAACCAACAATTTGCTCTTCCCTGTTTCCGCTAGATGACATCAAACATTTTCATAAGTGCCTACTTGAACTGCACGAAGGTAACAGCAATATTAACGCCAAGGACTAACAAGCGTACCCATGTTCCTAAGGATAAATATTTACACCCAGGATTATGATGTTACACCCTATCAAGCACCCTATTGTCCCGTGAACGTTTTCAAGGGCTGCATAACATCATGCGGCATCGGTTAAACAGGGACCACATCGAAATAGAACAGGCACTAACAAGCAGCCCATTTTCATCCCTATCTTAACAAATAAAGCGATGATCATCTACACGATCACCTTCAAGATCGCCTTAATACAATTTGATGTTCATTTCACGTACTTCATCCGTTCACAAGTGATTTATTATGTGGACCTCTTTAAAATTGGGTTCCAGTGTTGTCTTGCCAGCAAAATTGAATTGAAATGAGGAGAGCGTTTATATGGTCGAATTAATCGCGATAGTTGGATCTAATAATATTAGCTATGAACCGTAGACTTTTTATCTGACATTTCATTGTTGACTTATTTGAAACAGCTACGAATCAAGACATAAAAGATGAGGGCAAAATTGACGCCGTTTAAATAAAAAAGTGACATCCTTTTAGTATTTCATATATGATCGAAGTTAACTCAAATTAATATAGCTTAAATATATATATAACAATATGTAGAAAGTAGAAACCAACCAATATGCTTGAACTTTTCCATAAACTATGAAAATTTACCCTCTGCCCATTAAACTACGCCAAAAATCTGTATCGTGATCCATTATCAGTTCTGGTTGAGAAGGTATACACTAACATGGAACTTAATCGATAGAATCGCCGCCATTTCTTAATTATTCGAGTATTGCCCCAATGCCCAGCACAAAGCCCAAAAGGCGGCCAAAGACGATACTTTCTGAAATTTATCCCCGCCTCAAACTTCTTTAGTTCGTCGAATTCACCGAAACTGCTAGCAAAGGGTTGAGTTTCAATTTAATAGTGACGTGTAAAAAGTGTCACCCAATGAAAATTTCTTCTTTCCCTGCTATAAAAAACGCCTTCGAAACCAATCGTCGGTTTTAGTGCCTAACAAGCTGGAGCCGAAAAATGTTGGGCCTTTATGGATCTACATTGGCCTCTATTTCCGAAAACGTATGGCGGCTTAATGGAAATTGTTAGCAATACCACAGAAAAGATAAAAAAATATGTCAACAAAAAGTCCAGGTGATGAAGAAATGCTGCTAAAGTTAGGGAAAAACTCATATTCCGTTGGACTGACTGTCTCAGGCAATGGCAGTTGGCGAAAAAGATCCTCTTTATGTGGCGTGGTGTCCTTAATAGAATATCATAGTAACAAAATGCATGATTTTACAGTTAAATCATAATATAGTCATGGGTGGAAAAATAAAAAAGGTACAGAAGAGTATAATTTATGTATGGGGAATATAAGGAAACGTGCGACACAAACCACGCTGAAAATATAGAACCGCTTGCAATGGTTGAGATGTTTCAAAGATTAATGGAAGTACACGAGGTAAAGTACGACTGCTATATCGGCGATGGCGATTCTAAGGCAGAGTGCGTGAACCATGTGCAGAAGCGTATAATGACCAAATGACGTAATTGCAAAAAACAACAAAAGGCATTGGAGATACGGGTAAGCTTACTGACAAACTTGTAAAACTTCTTATCCTTTACTACGGGCTCGCTATAAGGCACAATAGTAAGAAGTATTAAAAAAAAGCACTGGCAACGTTTAACATAAACCCTAGATTAAAACGAATCCATGAAAACTGTTTGAAAGAGCCGCAATATTGGTGTCAGTTGCAAAAGGCTCATGCGCTCAGGAAGCTTCAAGATTTCAAGCAAGAACTTGCATTACCAAAACAAGTTTTGGGCTCTATCAAGCCGATCTATGCCGATCTGATCTTCTAGAACGATGGCTTGGTGCTTTCAATCAAAATAACAATGAAAGTTTCAACAATATTATTTGGAAATTCGCGCCAAAATCTATGTTTAGTGGAGCCAAAACACAAATTGCGGCTAATATTGGTACTCGCCGTGTGTTAGAACTCATTGGAATGGATCTTTGCGATTTTTGTCAAAAAAATCGACGAAGAACGCATAAAGTAAGTGAATCGTCATAGACAGGCTAACAGAGACAGAAAATACTTCGCAGACAAGCTATGGATGAGGAAGAGTTGCTTTACCGACCAGGGGTAGTAGAGTAATAAAATAAAACACCAAAGCCCTTTCTTCCTACATTTTATTCACCCCTTTCAAAACTAAATATGCGTTTTTCTCCAAACCATGTTTTTTGGTCACGTTGACAACATACCTGGAGCATCATCAATCCGATCGACCTGATTCAAAATAGGGTTTGTAAAGGTAACGTGTCACTATGGTCTGCTACAGCCGCCTCATGATACATGCCATACTTTTTAGGCAAATAATTTAGTGTTACGGAAAAAAAATGTTTTTTTAAATGGCCGCTATTTTTTTCTAATCAAAATTTTTAAAATCCCCTTCATCGGGCCTTAGCCAGTAATGTATATTTAATGATTCTTTTTTCTCTTTTGCGTTAGGACTTAGCGAACTAAAACCTTCATCAACATATGTAAATCGGTCAACCTGTTTGTTTTAATAAATCAAAACCATTTGAAATATCGCTGTTTACAGAATTCGGGTCCCTTAATTTGTTGCTTCAGTTTCCGACAGCACTAACAATTAGAGTTTAAACTCAATTCGTCTATGTCTAGAGGAGGACTAGCTTTAGCAACTAACTGCTGAAATCATTCGTTGTGATGGGTACATAATAAACTGATTCATCACTTCTGTACAGAGTTAGGTTTTCCTACTAAGTCCAACGTTTTCTCGGCTTTTATTATTATTATCTCTCGCGGTCATATTTTTCTCTTTTGAGGGGGTTTCGTACTTGTAAATGTCCTGCAAATTTTGGTCATTAGATTCCCTTCCGAGTTCATAATAGAAGCCCCCGAAAGTTCCCATATACATATGTAGAATTCCCAACTATGAAACTTCTTTCACCTTTGCTCAGGCATATTTAGGACTTCCGCAAAGAATATTCAAGAAGCTGTTCACATAGCACTATTCAGCAATATATTGTCTCATTGCATTTTCCATATAGGAGGTCTGCCTTTTTGATCCTTTGGACATGCAAACAGAACTGTTAAGTTTAATGATAATTTTCTTCACCTGCATTCTTAATACTCTCCCACATGTTATTTAAAATTCCACGAATCCTAAGTCTCATACTTCGTACAAAATAACACGTCTCCTTCCAATCTTATGGTGTTTGAATAGTCCTTGCCGATGAATGAATATCTAAAACCCTTTCATTTCTTATGATCAGTGTGGAAAAATCTGGTGAACCAATCCGTATCCAATAACGGTTGGATCAAATATCTACTATGTATGGTTCAAATGTTTCGATTTGAATATAAGTCAAATTTTCACTCAACGCATATACCAAAGAAAATAAAAAACCTTGACTTCCCTGGATGACCATATAAGACTAGCAATTTCACAAAGTATTGTACTGGCGCGAGTGTTTATGTCTTAATACATTGTCTTAAATTGTACTTCACAACTGAATCTTAAAATGAGAATGAGATGTATAGGCCATAGGTATCCACAAATCGCATAGACTGAAATTACAGTGAAAACTTCTACTCTTTAAAGTCCCTTTAGACTTATGGAGCCCAACTGCGGGGACCGGGAAGTACTCTCAAATTCAAGTTACTAAACGAGATCAAAGTCGCTAGGGGCACTTGCTTCCTGCCATATGAAAACTATAAGGTCCACAAGGACCTGAAATATCCAACCGTCAGGTGTAAAATTACTAATCTAGCCGATAGGCGAAAAGCAACGTTGACAAATCACCCGAATAAATGTTGAGCCTCAAATCTTTCTCGAACTAAATTTTGCTTACGTTCGGAATAACCTTCCGCATATATTATTCTTTTAAAGTAGCATTCCACTATACCCGGAAAAAATGCCAATTGTAATCTTATAAAATTCAAATAATTACTATGAATTCCTTATATGAACAAGCTGCAATGAAGAAGGGCTTGAAACAAAGAAATGACTTAGATTGGTTTGGTAAAATTTGAAATCCCCGAATGGCAACAGAATATTCCATTCAAAACGCAGAATGTCTAAATTATCCCTCTATTGACAACCCTAACTTGATATTTAGTACTTACATTGCTTCTTCCACATTTTTGTTCGTGCGGCCACAGGGGGTCTAGAAGAAGCGATGGAATTTACTCAGCGGTAGCTTTGATGATCACTCCATTACCTGAGGGGTACCTCTATGAGATCACACGTTCAAGGTAGCCTCTGATTAGTGCTCGGTCCAGAGGGACTCCTTCGGTAAGCTGCCATTCAATGATTGAAGATGCTAAACGTACTCTCGGTCCTGAGCTAGTTGGACCTTAAACAATAATTGCGTTTGACTATAATCCTCTTGACCCTGACTGCGACAAAGCATTCGAGATTTTATTGTTGCTGCAGAGATTAAGTTGCTTCTTCAGTGTTTCAGTCATTTTGTTGCTACACATTTTTTTGTTGCAATGCATGCAACCACTCTCCTCACCTGGTTTTTATTGTCTCCTTGTTAACTCCAGGTATGCTTCAGTGTGGTCACTTAAGGGTATACCGGGAGCAATCGTTTCAGTGCCAGCCTACTGATAACCTACTTATGTGATGTGAGCATATACTAAAGTCAGTATCACCGGTAGTTCTTCTCAGGACATGAGGCCACTTCCTTAATTACTAATACCAGTTGTTATAAATTTAGCTGAGTGGGCACATTCCCCTGTTGAATACGGACTTAAGTACATGCACTGGAATTGTAACTACTCCTTTACTCCGATTTATGAACTCTAATAATTTATTCAATTTGTAACGCACAGCCACGTGTTCATCCCCTTAAGATTTTTTCGGCAGACCACAGTGAAGACGCTCAAGTGCCTTCCTAATATAGAGCGCCACTCAGGAAAAATCTATTCCACTTGACAGTGATTAATCAAAATCTCTGGTTAGGCAAGCACCAGGTTTTTATTTTTTTGTTTACTTTCTCAAAATCCAATAATCTTTGATAACTATTTGAAGAGTTTTTCAAAAATTTAATGAATGAATTACGATGCAAATATTTATCTAATTGTACAATAGTTTGGGAAAATCCAATGAGAAAATGTTTGAGCTATTATAGCTCGCTTATGCGGAGGCACACAAATGAATCCGAAGCAAATTCAACAAAGAATAGAATACGTACCTGTTTGAGAATCGGTTGTTGATAAAAAGTACACAATCGAATAAAGCACGTGATTATGCTTATTGATAAATTTTCCAATATTTAACAAAAGCAAGTTGTTGACTTTGACATTCGTTGGGGAGTATCGCGAGAAAAGGTTTGCTTACGATGCTGTTGAACAAAGATATTTTCCACCAAAAGGTTAATAATTCTAGATAATTATGGTAGAAATTAGGATGGAAAATCGCCTTGTAAAGTAGAATAGGAGCTATACGAGAACAAAGCATACTAATAGCTCGAGCAGAGTTAAAATATGTGTAATCCATATTAACACCGATGGTCTGGAAAGTGCACAAGATGCACTTTTAACAAATTCAATAAACTCCTCCCTTCATCTTTTTGATCTAGTTTCCAAGAATCATTAACACAACTTACCAGGTCTTCAGAGCCCAACAAAATTTGATTATCTGTTTAAAGGACAGTCCCCAGGGATGTTTTTGGCTCGTAAAACTGTAAGACATAATTAGGCCGCAACTCTTACCATTATATTGCAGTCGAAACGGATGACCCGTAAACGCAGGCATTTATAGTCAAACGGTTGTAAAACATTAAAAGCTAATTTATGATTTTATAACACTATTCAGTATTTTCGACTTTATGGTAGGTCGCCTCACTTTTGCCTTGACAATTTCACAAGTGCTGGGTAACTTTTACAACTGACTATGAGCTTGGGATAGAGAAGGTGTATGCAGGTAAACGAGGTTTCGCACTTTCCCAAGCCAGAAAATAAATACAGCCCAGCCAAAATAATGACAATTTGTGTACATACAAATACCTCCGCAAGTAGTTTAAAAAATATGTAATCATTTCCGTCTCAATACACTTATCTTCAAAGGAACATGCTCGAATCTTGACCAGATTACCAGAGTGGGAAATTAGCCCAAATATGGTCAAATCACGACACATTACTCACGTGGTTATTCTTATAACTGGCACTTTGCAGATTCTTTCATTCTCGAACTTTTCCAAAATTGGAGATACTTTTATCTATTTGTCTGGAATATCCGGGCAATTTTATCTTGACCAGGTGCTTTGGCCATTCATGGTAGCGTAAATCGTATTTGCCAAAGAATTCACTGTTTCAATGGCATTGTTTTTGTACCTTATGGGAACATATTGTATATACGTGTATTTAAGTAATGGAAAAGAAAATAATGAATTATATAAACATATTACGATGACATCAAAAAGATAAATATCTTTATTTGAAGCTCTAACAAATATTGTAATGTAATTACGCCAGATAGAATGGTCGAAATTAGTGAAAATATACTCAACACTTTTCAATACCATGCTTCATTGGCACTATTTACACTCTTGCCGTTTTCCCCACAATAGTGTGGCAAGTGGATTTTGGAACAATTGTGGAAATTGCATTTAGAAGATTTCCAAGAACTTCATCAGGAAACGCACAGTGCGAACCCGCCGGTGTGGTCAAAAATCAAACGCTTGGGTAATTTTCTTATACTAGGCAAAAACGATTGATAAGAAATTTGGTGGAAAGGTGAATACAGTGAATCCCATTCCATTCAATGACTAACATCGTTTTCCTAAGTCCCATACATGCGAAAGGGCTGTGTTTTTCACCGAATATAATTATATGAGACATCAAATGAAACGTCTCAATTAGTACTTTCCAAAACCGTAGCTTCATTTTTGACATTTGATATAAAAAGGGGGAGTGTAAGGACTGGAAATTAATCATCTTTTAACGGGCCCGTTCTCAGTAACTACCCAACCAAAACATCTGAAAGAAATCACTATACGGTGTCTAGGCCTCAAAGTACCTTGCTTGTTAATCCCTGTTTAACAAAAAACATTTTTTAATAAAAACTGTTATGGCATGATGTGACAAATAAGTTAATGCCTTCGGTATTATGCTCGCGAAGGCTTTGTTTTTCCCCGCTTTGCCCGCTACTCGCGTCAAATACCCATTGTCCTTATAAATGGAAGCTTTTGAATGAGTCTTTGCTGGGAGCAAATACTACTTCTATCATTCAATAATTCTTGACGCCGTGTGCTTTAAGTAGCTCTGCTCCCCACGCATATAAAAACGAGGAGTGTATTTTTCTTAACAAAATATGGTCCTGTGAAGTACCAGATAAAAGAATTCATTTAGCTTTTTCCAGAACTAACTTTCCATATCAGCTGAATGATAAGAAAGCGATGATCCAAAATGAAGGCACCATAATGTGGAATAAGTATCGTTCTCAAAATCTATTCAACCAGTAAATCTGAAAATAGTCACAAAGATAGACCTAAAGAAAATGTAGGTCCCAAAATACATCTCATTCCGAAAATCCTCTTCTTCTTCTCCAGGCTTTGTCCCGTTCACAAGCGGGGTCGGCTCGCCGTGGTCGGTTGAGCCATTTTGTTCTAGCAAAGGCCTAATCTGGATGTATTCGAGAGACTTTCAAATCTCCATTCAGAGTATAGGTCGACCTTTTGGTCATTTCCCATTCACTTCGATGTTCTGTGGTAAGTGAGTTCGCGTTAGCGCAAATTACATGACCACACTATCGAATATGCCTCTCTCGCAATTTTTCCACGAATGGTGCAACCCTACATCGATCGTGGATATTTTCATTTCGAATATGATCAAGGTGTGTTCCGTCACAAGCCCAACGCAATATCTTCGTCTCCATTACCGCGAGACGCCATTCATTGCCTTTAATAGTCAGTTGGTTGCCATTTACCCCTTGGTGGGTGCACACCCATGCGCCATCGTTCCTAGGTACCTGAATTGCGCCTTGACTCCGCCCACAGCTTTCCAACACGTCCGCACTCCCCCTCTACTGTTCTGCGCCAAGTGCCCCTGGGGCGACAAACTCGTCGGTCATCTTGGTAAGTGGATCCCACTGCACGGTATAGCCAGCAACGTAATTGTCGCCATTCCTCATTATGTGACCTGTCCACTGCCACCTCCGCCTTCCCACATTGCAAGTCGTGAGCCGACCAAGTTCTTTGTTTGAGATAATATCACATAAGGATATGAGATGACTAATAGTACACTATTTTCAAATAAAAAGAACAGGGAATCATGATTTTTGCGAACGAGCATTATTTCACTTATAGATGTTATCTTTACTTGGCGTCATTAAAGCTTGCGCCATGGTTTGCGCCATTATTTGTCGCTCTGATAATAGCTGTTAGCTTTTCTGAAGTGTCCAGCCTGCGTCAAGCATGTCAGATACACTCCCTGGTCACACAATCGAAAGTTTTCTCGAAATTGATGAAGAGCAGGAGAAGCGAAAATTTGTTCCAGAGGTGTTCCAGAATGATCTGTAGAGTGTTGATGTGGTCAATATCGAAGGATCCAGAACGAAAACTAGCCTGCTCTCTGCCGTTCAAGCTTTCGAGATACTCTTTGATACGTTCCAGGACGAGAAGTTGACCGTTGACGTTCTTCACAGGGGCATCGAAAGATTTGCAACGACATCAAAGTCTTTTCGTGATGCGGTATACATTCCTAAAATCATTGCGAACTTTAGCATCATGACCAGCGCAATATCAAATTCTCTCTTTTCGGGAACTTTTCCGGATTTCCTTTGGAACCCGAGTTCGAGCGCGCCACACTCGCCATTGCTTGCAGCGCTCAGTAGAGCCTTCAATACCTTCCGTTCATCGATCTGCTTCCATACTTCCGCAACCAGCCGGATCTTATAATGCCCTCTCGGGATGTAGTCAATGGCCTGTGTAGAACCCGAGAAATGAACATGAACATTTTTCATGACGACCCAATGCTCATCGACAGTTTCAGGCGGGTTATTTAGCACTTCTACCATCCGATCAGCAAGATAACTTTCCCAATATCGAAGGACATCTGTTTAGCTTTTAGTTTCTGCGAAATGGCCCTCCTGTTCACATAATCGAAAGCTTTCTCGAAATCGACGTAGAGCAGGTGAACTTGCACTGTTCCAAAGTGAGTCGTATGATGTGGTCAATGCAGGAGGATCCAAAACTGAAACCAGCCTGCTCCCTATAAAGCTTTTGAGGTATTCTTTGATGGGTTCCAGCATGCAGATACACCTCCAATTACCGCACTCAAAACGGCTGCCCTTCTTAGGAATCTCACCTCTAAACATCTTCTTCCACTCTGTGGGAAAGGCCTCGGATCTCCAGCATTTTCGTACGTTTGCAAGCAGAAGATCAGCAGAAATTTAAAGAACAACCATCAATATCTCTTCGCGGAAATCGTCAAATGAAGCGGCTTTACTTTGAGAACGTCACTTTATCCAGGCTGCGCTAATGCGTAAAGTAATTTTATAACGCAGTTCTCCATTGACTGATAGCATTGATCCGAGATATTTAAATCGCTCAGTTCTGGGCAGATCACTGCCACTACAGTGTCTGTTTCATGGGCGTCGGTCAACAAAAATTTAGTTTTATTCAGGTCAGGAGATGAGCTTTACCATGAGATGCCAGGAAAACATCATTTGCATAAAGCTGTGTATAGGACGCTGGGCGTTCCATTTTCCGTTTGGCACGCAACCTCCGGCGACACTTCACTGACCATGGGAAGCGCATGGATCTCGTTGATCTTTGTTAGCGATATTCATGGCCTGAGTGCTTTCCGGGAGTTGCTGCAACCATAGCGACTTCAGAAGCTCCACCTCGACCTTGTCACTTACAGACACTCTTCAAGTACGTCGCCGATGAGGCTAATCGACTCCTTGTCCAGGTCTGCGAGTACATGATCAAATCGCCTGGCATAGTAGTGATATCCACGAGTGCGAAGTGTGCCTCCAATTGGCGAAAACAGGTCTCCGGGTTACGTCGCCAAAACGGTGGCACCCGTTCCACCACTGCGCCCACGATTGTGCGGAGGTGTCGGAGGTGCCCGCAGCGTTGTTCTCGTATGACATTAGGAACTTAAGTTGAAGTCACTATGAGAAAGCGAAGAATCTTCCGAGCCTGACAACGAATAGAATACGTGACCAGAGCGGAAAATTTAACAGCATCACGACCGAAGCGGTATGTTATGGGGCACGGGCAAACTACCTACCTCTCTGGGGATATAACCGGAGCTTCGACTGGTATGTATTTTTGTTTGTAGGGTGGTGCATACCGCAAACACTATCCTTAACTGACCTCCAAAGATCCCTTGCGAGGACTTCTATTTACTTCTATTACTTATCAAGAAATCGATATTTAATCTCAGAAACTGCAAAATATTTGGAAAATTACACCGACTTCAATACCACACATACGGACTCAAGCGATTTACACTTTAAAGGGTGCAACACACAAACTGAATATAGGCGCTGCCGAAAGTTAGGTCACGATCTAAGGATGTTACTTCGTGGTTTGAGTCTACCGTTCCAGAGCCTTATTAACCCGAATTGGATAATGGCGAAGGTAGCTCGTACAGTGAGAGTATTTTCAATTGACTTAAGCGATTGTAGTCCTGCAGATTCCCCATTGCTCAGTGGAATATCACGTTTCCTACTTTAAGCGTGCAAAGGACAGAGACACGTAGTTTATTTTCTCTCGAATGTAGTTGTTGGGTGAGTCGAAATGAAAGGAAAAGATAATTGGAAAACTGTTTTCCTTTTATTTTTGTCAGATGTTTTTTATGTGATTTTATTTTATCAGGAATTAGCAAATTATACGTTTTCATTATCAACACGGTTGCATCTCAAAGCTACTCCGGGCTATGGTTTTTCATATTTTCTAGGTCCGTTTGTCCAACTTCTTCGTTTCGGGGTTACCAATTTATTATGTAATTAATCAAATTTAATATATTTATTTCTAATTATTTGTTAAATACCATAATATTATCTAATTAACAAATTTGATTATGTTATTCTATGGCAGAATGACTAGCCTGGTTCCTAGGCCAGCCCCGTTGCTATCATCCTGCTACCAACAGGTAGCCTCAGGCGGATGAGTTTCGAGTCGTGGTGAGTTATTCTGCGCTATTTTGGTGTGGAACTCGAGGCCCCATCAGGAGGACAGACACTAAACCGTTTCTAATTAAATTTTTTTTAAACAAGGTCTTAAAAACACACTTGAAGGTACAAAAATACTCGTCTGTGTCATTTTTTTATGTATCTCAGCATCTTGCATGGTGTGACCATAGGCGGGGGCAGCGTTAGAGAAGTAGTTCTAGCAATGGTTCTAATTATGTCAGGATGGAATTTACCACCTACGCTATGTCTGAAAAAATCTATACCGAATTTAGAATATTCCACATAACACCACTAAAGAAGTAATATTACCCAAAGTCATGTTAGCACCAACATAAGTTAATTGAGTCAAGATTGGGTGCATCCGCGACTCTATAGGCCTGACGGCCTTTTTATATTGTGACAAATCCTGCTGGGGCCATGTTGGTAAATTTTACCCGGAGAAATTTCAACTCGGCGTTCGTCTTTGGTTAATGCTTTTAACATTTATATAGTCACCATTATCCCTTAAATTGCTTCAGCTCTCTCCAAGTCTTCTCAAGCAACTTTTTGGTATATTAAGAATCAATACTTTGTTATTGGAGTTTATCAACTTATAAGTCAGGTGTAAATTTAATTTCTTGACTATCGTTCAATAGACGGTCTTATTCCTTTAACTGATATTTTTATTTTAATGTTACTTATAGCTTGACTTTAACCTGGCTAAACTTATCAGTTTTCCTGTTGTTGAGGCTCAGAAGCACGCCACTTTCACCTTCCTGTTTTTAATGCCTTTCATTAAACTACGCTATGAGGTGTCCTTTCGGCCAACTAGTTACAAACACGGGTTAGAGAAGTCGGCGATTTTCGTACAAGGACAACACAGAACCGCCATGATGCGTAGGTAGCTAGGAGCACTCCACTGACCATTCAAAAGATGTGTAGGCGAAAAGCTCCTCGTCCGAATGATAACAGCCCCTTCAAGGAAAGTTACAATCTAAAGTTTCGGAATATTTTCGATGATCGCAGGCCCACGTTTTATGTATTTTTGTGCTATAAGGTTTTCCTCGAATTTTCCTGCAATAAATGCAATCTTTGGTTAGACTGGCAGGAAGTATCGCTAACACCACGCTCGACGGTAAATAACTAAATGGATAGTCACCTGAATTCCAAATCTGATTTCTGCAGAATTTACTACAAATTAAACCACATTTCAAGGTCACAAATAAAGTTAGCATGCGACGATGCCAAGCAGAACGAAATAAGTCAAATATCGTCTCTCTGCTTTCTCATAATGACTTGTTATATTTGTGGGTCCAAATTTCAAAGTTCCTAAAAAAGTTTCCCTGGAGGTCCGTAATGTGTAACTAAATGACAAGTTTTGCGTTAGATTTGGTATTTGCCGAGTCAATGTCGTCATACGAAGATACAGTGAACTTGACCGCATAAGGCCACTGTCCGTGACTCAGTGAATGGGCAAACACATGCTTCCACGGTGACGCACGCATCAAGAAAGCGCTGAAACATCTGAGATTGCACACAACTTGATGCTTTTCGGTGAAAGGTATCTCGTCAATCATGACATCTTTGAAGCTTTCTGCTGTGGAATTGTTGGAAGTTATTTAAATGAAGAGGTTGAACGCAGGCCGAAATTTGTGGCTAATTGAGTAAAATGCAAGGTCGGCGGCGTTTGACTCCAGCTGATAAAGCGCGGTTAGCCCTGCACCAGTTTCCGCCAAAGGCACGAACCACCCCAGTGACAACATTTCAGCATTTGAATTTCCGGCTCCTGTGAACGGGTGAATCGAACAGCCGATGAGTGACTGAGGTCTATGACACGCATCACGCGATAGCATCACTCCGATCTCCGTAATGGTGTACCAAAAGCAAAATGAAAGAATTAAAATAATTTATTTTTATGATGAGCAATGTAGGTACAAGAAATGTGGTGTCCATTTGTGTGTGGTATTCTGATAGTTATCTCTAAAGGAGAGCGAAATTAATGGTTGGGAAATGTTTCCATTCTTTTTACTTTTAATTTATTTTATAGTTTTGTATTTTTTACCTCGTTCTTCGCCTCTCCTTTATGCTAGAATTCCGGAGTCAACCCCTCAGTTTTGATCCTCCGCTCGAAATCAACGTTTTGTTGTTCGTGTCACATTGCCCAAAATATTTTGACATATTACGTCCAAAAGACGCTTGAACGAAAGATCTCGGAGCACTAGAGTGGCCTGGGAATGCTGCGACTAAGCGCGATAGCATCTAGAATAAATTGTCTTGAGTGATCTGCCGGGCACTTAAGAGTTATGAGGACTTCATCTTGATGTTGTGGAAGATTACAGTGTCGTTGGCAGATACATGTCAAAGTGGGTCTTTGTATAGATTAATTTGTGTGTGATTGAAAAATTTGATTTGACTGAAGCTATTAAATCAATAATTGAGAAAATCAAATACACATTCCCCATCAATTCTCTATCAGATTGGAAAGCTGGCATTACTTGAGCGTGGATCGCAATTGTAATATTTCATTCGCGCGAAGTTATCAAGATGGGTAAAGGTTTTTAAAATAAAAGAACCTAAGAGTTGTTAGGTGCAAAGCCAATTCAATTGAATGAACCTAATATTAACACACACGAGCGGGGCGGGGTAGTTCGGTATTAAAACGCAAACATGCAAGGATAATTTTCAAGCAATTAGCACACCATGGTGAATGATTTTAAATGGACTCATTACCAGCTTTCAAATTCCTGTCACATTAGGCATTTCAATTTGCTAATATTCCGAAGGAAATGTCCAATGTACGAGCATCTATGGCGTAATATCCATGGGTAATTTCAACTCCTTCGATGATATCCTCGTAACGTATTTTACAAATTTTCTTTCCTCCTTCGAAAGAGGGTGGCATTTCTCCAACATTACTCCAAAGATACCTCGAAGTCCTTCCAAGCGCGCAATTAGTGTGCCTGGACGTAAGGTATTGAAGGAGGCCAGGATACCCAATGTTTATGAAAAACTCCAATGGAGGGAAAATTATTGTCAACTAAAGAAGAGAATAAGTCGAAAACCAGGAGCTCGGCACTTCAGATGTGAAAGGTTTTGTTGATCTTTTATGTAATGATATTTGGGTACACAGTGGTTCATAGGTGCATAGCTCGTAGTATCTATTGAAAATACCCGATATTCAATTCGATGTTGGATGACATTTTATCTATTAGTAATTACATGCTAAATAGACAACTTCGACCTACTATAACTTGGTTAATAATACCCTCAAGCTTTCCTGTATGTTGCAATTAAAGTCTATTTCCTATGCAAAACTTTACGAACCTGGTGTCAACTTAAAAGAGGTTCGCAGTAATTTTTTTCAAACCATAATAATATATTATGATCAATTTGATTTAAACAAATATCAAAACGGTTCAACCGTTTTTAAATGGAAATCACTGCGAAGGAAGTCACTTACATCTCTCCAAGAATCTGCGGCACGAGGTTCCAAGGTGTCCAAAGAAAGTGTGACAAATGTGACGTGTGCTAATGTCGCTGGAACTCATAGGTAGTGACTGCTACTTATCAGAAAATCCGACAAAGCACGGTGTTTTGAAAACATCACAATCTTGCCTGTGACCTATAAAGTTCAAAACAGCCTTTGGATGGACCTGAAATTATTCGTTGAATGGTACAAAAGCGATTTTATAAGAACCGTAAAAAGGTGGCTTGAGCCGGACTTTGACGTAATGTATCTCCCGCCAAACGTTACATCTTTAATCCAACCTATAGGCAGGGTGTCATCAAAAACTGAAGCAAGTTCTAAGACCACTTCTATTAGATGAATGCACTGAAGGTAGCGTCGTTGTGTTCTCAAAGGCAATAAACCTGAAGCATTGCTGCCAAATGATAGCCGATGCTTGCGAATCTTTGACTGAAGACAATCTATGAAATGTTTGGAAGAAACTGCGGACACTTCTGGAAGAGCTGGAAGTTGAAAAGAGCCTGTTAGCTCGAAAAAAAACTATCTCGACGATTTCGTTGAGTTATTCGGCAATATTCCAGGATTCACGGATTGCGATAAAGACGATGCCGTGGATTGATTAAATTATTTTACCAATAAACAAGTCGGGAAAGCGGAAGCTCGGCGCTTCAGGTATGAAAGCTTTTGTTTGTTTCTTATGTGAGTATTTTTGAGTGTAGAACTATCCCATTTGCACGTAGCACGTGATGTAGATGTATTTGGAATGTCAGACTACTCACTTTAGTGTAATATTGATATTTAGCACTTTGGGTTGCAGACAATTTACACGGTACAGGCAGCTTTCAGCTACAGTAACTTTGTTAGTAATAGTACCATTTCGATCAAAATTGGGAATAATATGCTCCATACTATAAATCTATATTGCTGAAAATTGTCATAACTCTTGGATAAACATAAGGAGGGTTTATAGTCAATTTCCCCAAAAATACAGTAATATACTATAATTAAATTAATTTGAGCAGATATCGATATGGAGAAGATAGGCAGCTTCATTTTCAGATTTTTGGGTTGGATAGTTTCTGAGAATGTCAAAATTAACACTGGCATCGAAAAATACTAATCGAGACCTTTCATTCGAAACCCAACGTGACTATATTCGGCGAAAAAAAATTTTATACCCCCCTTTTACATGTGTGAGGAGGCAAATCTTTGGAGCGACGCACTGAGTCAAGGGCACGAGATCATCCAAGAGTCAACTAAAAAACGGAACGCGAACGGGTCAATGGAAACCAAAACGATTAGATTACCACGAAGTGATCTTTCTGATGCATTGTATATATTTGAATATGTAACGAAATTACGCACCGGTGACTATGTCAGGTTCACTTATACAACGGATGCATAGTAAACCCTGAATGCACACTTTAGAAAAAGAAAGAGCAGGTCGACAAGTCTACAAGTCTAGTAATCAATCACTTTAGAAAAAGAAAGAGCAGGTCGACAAGTCTACAATAACGGATGATGCCATCTATCTAGCCGGTTTTGTTACCAAGGGGCACAACAAAAAAACAAAGACAATCATCGCGAAATAATCTGGAGTTACTGACATATACGCCAATGATGATGGTATTGGGGATTCAGGAAATAACCTTAAATTACTCTTTATAGGAATGATTCGCTCATAGAACCCGTTTGGGAAGAAGCACTAGTGTGCGGGCCAAAGGAGATATGGAGGTTTCACTAAGAGTAAATCCCGCTTCAAGCCCGTTTATGAAAGGAGGTGAACTGAGTCGTGATACCATAGTCTTAATGTCGTGTAACAACACTGTGTCCCACAGAGTAAGTAGGGCCTTACTCACTGTTAATCGATTAGATTTTTTACACTACTCTCTTCTTTGATTTGGGAATTAAGAACCCACTCAAAGTATTCCCCGCTTATCAGATAAAAGGACTAAAAACGATACAAATAACCTATTGCATGTATTTCATGTTGATTGCTTAATAGAATATAGGGCATTCACACACACATTGACTGCGCTTCAGATTCACTATTAACGCACTTAACTTTGTCTAACTGATAAATTTACAGTAATCAATTTGTAACTTAACAAACATAATCAACGACTCGGATAAAGGAGTACTTCTTGTTCACGAGCCTTGGTTGTTGCACTAGGATGGCTTGATTTCAGAAATAAGCGTAGTCCTCGCTAACTGAATCGAGGTCAGCTAGCATGTTCACTATCTACAACTTGGCGCCAGTTGCAGCAAAACAAACTAGAAATTTGGGGTTAAGCCACTCGGGACACCACTCCTTTCCTTTTCCCCAGATTCCAGGAAGAGAGAGATTTATATCGTGATTTGAGGTCGGATACCAGTCCACTCAGCTGTGAATGAGTACCTGAGTCAAATCAGGGTAATAATCTCGGTCAAGCGCAATGCTGACTACATTGCCTCCTGCGTTACGGTCTTGAATGAAGTGCTCTAACACACTTCAAGGCCCTAATCCAATATGGATTGTTGCGCGAACGATTATTATTATTATTATCTTCTCCATAAATTCAAAAATCACGGGAGTGGAAGAAAGGGATGATTCTCAAGATACCGAAAAAGGGCATCAATCTTCGACTGAAAAGTCCCCATAATTACCATCATATAACGCTTCTACTGAACCAATCTAAAGTTTTTATTTCTTAGATTGTCATATCTGATTTGATTTCAGGCAATTTGTTTCTGCTCAATCGGGTCAGAAAACGGAAAAATTGAAGATGGCTATGGATCTGATAACTTAGATCCTATCATATACTCGGTTTTTCAGATGTCACAATACAACAGCAATAAATGAGAGGCTGTGTAGATTCATATAATCACTACGTCTCAATTTCTCTTTGCATCTGGGGCTACATGAAAACAATTTGAATTAAAACAAAATGATGGCATCTGTCAACTCAGAATCCAACAGGTGGGATATAGCCACTGTAAACATATATATATAATTTTCATTTTAATTACTCTGTGGTCCGGATTTCCGAAGACTATCAGATTTTAAAATACCACGTAGTCAATTCTCCCCTTCAGCCATTCAGCGGTGTCGTTAGTATTGCCGAACCTCCGGACCAGCATCTAGAAGCCTACTAATTGGTTTAGATATCGCCAGTAAGCCAGCACCCGGTTGACACCGAATGCTCCTTTAAAATTAATCAAATGCCATGAATCTCTTCATAACGATCCTAAATTAGTTGTACAGTACGCTACTCCAAAACTTGAGAATCTAACTGTACCATTTCTGAATTTCCCTTCAATAACTATTGAATTGAATTGAAAAATTAAGGTTGAGAAGCGAGTGGCAACAATATAGGTTTCTGCCTGGAAGTGGACTGGCAGAAAACTACGGAAAAGAAGAACGGGCCTTTTAATATTTCCCAGAAAACTTAACTCCGGTTTCGATTTTAAATTATACTTTCTGGAGAGCAGAAAAAAATTAGCAGACACATGCATTCTCAGTGACCAGTCCAATTTAGCAGCAGATAATGAGCCCAGAGTGGTGCTGGAAAAGGACTGTCCCTTACAAAAGGGTTGCAACCCAAAGTGTAGCTGATTGGCTATCAACAGCCACCTCTTATCCCGCAAGGAATGTTCGAGCTAACAGTCTTTGAAGTCTCCAGAGGGGTTCAATCTATATGTTGTTAGAAAAAATCAATAATCCTGAAATTTGGTATTGAATTTCAAAAGCTATCATGATTTTCAAATAAAACGTACTATTTTTATATATTGCTCTAAAATGCGAAGTACAAATACTTTTTCGAGAAAAGTCTTTTTGCATAGATAATCAAACAGTTCATAACGACCTCAATGTATTTATATCCTAAAACCAACAGTTTTCTTCTTGATACCGAAGTGCTGACAAAAGTGTCACTAATATCTATTACTATTGGACAAAATTTATCTGTGATCAAATTCAATAACTAAATACGAGTATTCCCTCTATTCTTATACGATTCAGGTAATTTTCTCCAATTCCAACTGACGCCACACCTTCAGAAGGACTACGTCGAAATCGACACTTTTATTATTTATAACTTTAGTTTGACTAACTTCCAATGAAGCCCAATGAGTTGGGGTTTAAGAACATATGCAAAGTATTCTCTGCTTGTGACTAAAAAATATAGAAATTTGCCGGCTTACAACTTGTAAATTTCAAAATTGTGATATTACCGAAATATCAAAATCCTCTCGGAATATGACTAACCTCAAGGCAACCATTTTTCACCATGGAAAATGGTTTATAATTGATTACTGAAATATTCGCACGCTCCTCGACACGATTTTAAGTGCAATGAGATTGTGGGAACAGAAATTAACCATTTTTTAATGAGATCGTTATATATGATGAAAATAGGTAATGCACAATAATCGCTAGCGTTAATCGTAATAACTGGACGAAAATGAGCCACCAAAATGTTGCCTGAAACGCGACATTTACCAAAATAATTTGATGGCATGTGTTTAGTAGTCTGGCTCACGTGTCATCGACTAGAGCTTCATGAAGCTTCGTACATTGGTCACGACGGATGTCTGCTGCAAGGAATTATGTAGACGAAATGGTGTCGAGTCTTACAATTAAATAACCGAGATTTGCCGATCGGTCAACTCCAATCCTGTTGCACGACAAGGCTATTCCACCAAAGTGGCAATGGCGAAACTATAGGAGCAGGACACTTCCGTTGAAAAATTCAGTTTGCAGTTCACACCATTTTTAAAACTTCAAAGATGCATCCAATGAGTAATTGTGCATATAAGTTGATCCGCTATTAGGGATATCGTCAAAATACACAAATATTTCTTCTATCATTTAATCTATCGTGAGGGTAGCCTTAAGCTTCGTTTGCTTTGACAGATACCCCCTTTTGGGTTTTTGTTTGAATATCGACATTATTAAAGCCCTACTTTTCTGCAGTTTGCATAGAAATAAAAACAAAGTTTACTTGCCAATAATCTAAACAATTAGTCAATAAAAAGGAAGTCTTGTAGTGGTAGTACTGAGTGGAATATTGCGGAAAAAGTAAAATTTAGTCCTCTGTAAGCAGCTGATCATTTACAGACATGTTCTTTTAAAAATAATATAATCACCTTTATTCTCGGATGTTATCATTACTTGTTCCTTAAATTCGGGATTTAGTAACTTTAGTACAAAGACGGTGAGCCTATGTCAAAAATTTAATTCATTAGCAATAAAAGCGGATATAGTTTTGGAATAAGCGCATTAATGGGACATATTATGTTTTGGAACGAAATATATTTTTCAGCACCATATTCTTTCATATTATTATGGGTCGAGATATTTATGAAATAACGCAACATTCAAGGAGCTAAAAACTTCCTAAAAATGTAAAAGTCCGGAAAATTTCTGTTTGGCTTCTTGTTCTGCAAAACGCTCCCAAATTCTGACTAAAGACAATCTTGAAGCTGGTAATATTCAATGAAGGGAGACATTCGGTCGAGAGGCATGAACAATGCAATCTTCGAAAATTCGATTTCAAGACTATTAGTTAGACTTTGTTCTCAGGCAACCTCCTTGCTACAAGTACCTAGAGGAAAAAATTACAAAATTCTTCATGTAAGTCAACGAACCACCTGCCTCTAGCGATCCGCTCGACAAAAAGCAGTGGTGGAACCATTTGCAAAAAGCTACACTGGAAAAAATTCGTTACTTTAATTTTATTTGATTATTTTTTGTCAGTTTATTTATTTTGTTGCTGCTTGCAAACCAACGACCTTTGGCAATATGAATTGTTGAACAAATAGAATAAGAATTGAATAACTCCCAAGCTCAGCTCTGGGAGGATTTCGAAACGTCTCAAGCTGAATCCACAAGAACTTTGAAGACTTGCACGTAAACATGTTACATCATTCTAATCGGCAGAGCTCCATGTTCACAAGCGTTGTAAACAAAAATACAGGAATAAATGGAGCTGCTGAAAAACTGAAGCGGGTACAGTTTCGGAAGCGACGCAAGGTTCCGAGTAGTCAAGGTTACTTCAGACTACCTTGAGTGCAATGGATTCCAGCTCGTCAAGTTTGCAATTTTGGCATTGGGCGTTTGTTTTCTAATAGATTTGCTTTTGTGGTGTATGCCATCTTACAGGTCGAAGTACCCCTCAGCTGGATATGAAGAAGTGTTTTTGCCCCTCATCTCTGAATTTGTAAACGACTTTTGCACATCTGCACATCTTTCATTAAAGGTCAAAGGCAGTCATTTTGTACACGGATGGAATCTATTACAAGAAACACATTCCCTTTACCATCTATTCTTGAAACGCCTGAGTGGCTGAGGTCAATTTCACATCATAATTAATAATAATTTCTTTAAAATTTGAATAGCTAACCGCATCCCGTTATTTTATGATGTCAGCGATTGATGAAAACAATTTTTAAAAGAATTCCATTACCAATTCCGAAACCGCAACTGAGCTTGAATTGTTGACAGTCTTTCCGATTCTTCCCACAGAGCAGGTTTTCAAACCATTTCTCTGATGGTTTGTAAAACACCATGACTGTCTTCGACTAACAATATATCAGGATTTACATGCGTAACCCAAACGTATATTTAATCACCAGCTTAACTGCATGGTAACGGTAATGTCGAACATCCCCCACAATTCCTTCAAATCAATTGGCTACTACGTTTCGGTGCTTTTCCAAGCAGCACCATTCACTTGAGATTGTTCCCCGTCAATATTCTCTTTGCTGATTTATATGGTTGGTGCACTCTGGCTTGACAAAATTTCAAAAAAAGCTGTGCTAGGGCACGGGTCAGATTTTTGTAGATGTATTGATTGGAAGGTAGAGTATTGACCGGTCACCCTTCAAGAAAGGGCGACAGCTCCATTGGTACCATGGAACGGAATCCACTTACTACAGAGTGGGTTTCCCTGGAAAGGTCTAGCATCGCTACTGCATCCAGATCAAGCCGTTGACAGAGCAAAATGGCGTAACCAACCTAGACGAGACGACCCCGCTTCTGAACTTGACAAAGGCTGAAGGAGTAGCATACAAGCGACAGCAGACGGCCGGTGCTTCACAGTGCAAGTGGTGACTGGTAAAAACTTTTGTCACTTTCGCAAATATAGCTTCATGGTATCATATACTGACCCTTTCAATCAGAAAATGACTGCGAATTTGAGAAAGTCGTCATTGGAAATCTACAAACTTTGAGTTGTCCTTAAAATCATATTGTCGGATTTTCCTAAAAGTCTTGCAAGTCAATGCAAAATTAATTACGTCATGCTCTCAGATGAAACCAACGATAACCTTGAAATGGAACCATGAATAACGTTCACTTGTTGCGTTCGTCATAAATATTATATCATCATCATCAACGGCGCAACAACCGGTATCCGGTTTAGGCCTGCCTTAATAAGGAACTCCAGATATCCCGGTTTTGCGCCAAGGTCCACCAATTCGACATCCCTAAAAGCTGTCTGGCGTCTTGACCTCCGCTATCGCTCCATCTTAGGCAGGGTCCGCCTCGTCTTCTTTTTCTACCATAGATATTGCCTTTATAGACTTTCCGGGCTGGATCATCCTCATCCATATGGATTAAGTGACCCGCCCACCGTAACCTATTGAGCCGGATTTTATCCACAACTGGACGATCATGCTATCGCTCATAGATTTCGTCATTATGCAGGCGACGGAATCGTCCATCCTCATGTAGGGGGTCAAAAATTCTTCGGACGATTCTTCTCTCGGACGCGGCCAAGAGGTCACAATTTTTCTTGCTACGAACCCAAATTTCCGAGGAATACACGAGGACTGGCAAAATCATAGTCTTGTACAGTAAGAGCTTTGACCCTATGGTGAGACGTTTCGAGCGGAACAGTCTTTGTAAGCTGAAATAGGCTCTGTTGGCTGACAACAACCGTGCGCGGATTTCATCATCGTAGTTGTTATCGGTTGTGATTTTCGACCCTAGATAGGAGAAAATGTGAACGGTCTCAAAGTTGTATTCTCCTATCCTTAAAATAGTTATCGTTCCGATGCTTGTAGTTCTTCTAAATAAAAATAAAACTAGGTAGCTGGCTCCTACTACAATATATGGATATATTGTAGTAGGAGCAAGCTACCTAATTTTATTTTTACTCCTATCCTTATTCTTCCTGCTTGACCAGTGCGGTTTGATGTTGTTGGTTGATTCGTCTTCGGTGCAGACGTTGCCACCATATATTTTGTCTTGCCTTCATTGATGTGCAGCCCAAGATCTCGCGCCGATTACCGCCTGCTCGATCTGGATGAAGGCAGTTTGTACGTCTCGGGTGGTTCTTCCCATGATGTCGATATCGTCAGCATAGGCCAGTAGTTGCGTGGACTTGAAGAGGATCGTACCAATTGCATTCACCTCCGCATCACGGATCATTTTCTCAAGGGCACGCATGATAGGGTATCCCCTTGTCGTAGACCGTTATTGATGTCGAATGGTCTTGAGAGTGATCCTGCTGCTTTTATCTGGCCTCGCACATTGGTCAGGGTCAGCCTAGTCAGTCTTATTAATTTCGTCGGGATACCGAATTCTCTCATGGCCATGTACAGTTTTACCCTGGCTATGCTATCATAGGCGGCTTTAAAGTCGATGGATAAATGGTGCAACTGCTCTCCATATTCCAACAGTTTTTCCATCGCTTGCCGCACATAGAAAATCCGATCTGTTGCTGATTTGCCTGGAGTGAAGCCTCTTTGGTATAGCCCAATAATGTTCTGAGCGTATGGGGCTGTCCGACCTAGCAAGATAGCGGAGAATATCTTATAGATGGTACTCAGCAACGTGATACCTCTATAATTGCTGCACTGTGTGATATCTCCCTTTTTATGTATGAGACAGATAATGCCTCGTTGCCAATCGTCAGGCATTGATTCGTTGTCCCATACTTTGAGCACAAGTTGATGAACCACTTGGTGTAATTGGTCGCCTCCATATTTATGTCCGTCGGCTTCAGTTGGCGGGACTTCCAACTCGCCAATGTTCTGGTTGTTCAGTAGCTCATCAAAGTACTCAACCCATCGCTCTAATATGCCCATTCTGTCGGAAATCAGATTTCCCACTTTGTCTCGGCAGGATGGGCATCGAGTTGTACAAGGCTTCATCCTGCTGACTTGTTGGTAAAACTTGCGCGCCTGGTGCGGTTGCTCCCTGTACTTTTCTAGTTCACAGACTTGTTGGTTTTCTCAGGCTTCCTTTTTCCGTCTGTGAAGTCGCTTCTCCGCTCGACGGAGTTCGTGATAAGTCTCTGCGCGTGCCCGCGTTCTTTGAGAATGCCACATTACTCGGTATGCGGCATTCTTCCGTTCCGTTGCTAGCTTATGTTACGTTCATCATCAAACCAGCTGTTCCGACCTCTTTTGCGACTGGGGTCAAGTATGTTTGTGGTCGTATCCATAATAACGCTCTTCAGGGGATTGTGAAGATCATTTGTTGATGCTTCATCTCCAGATCCTCTGTTGACTGGAGTTATTGCGGCATCCATTTCCCTCTTATAGGTGTCGCGGAGGGTTGTGTTGTGGATGGCTTCAGTGTTCACTCTCACCTGATTGTCAGAGTATTGTTATTCGAGCTCGGAACACCATGCCAACGAGATAGTGATCCCAGTCTATATCGGCCCCCCTATATGTCCTGACATTCATCAAGGCTGAGAGGTGGCGGCGTCCGATCAACACGTCGCCAATTTGTTTGAAAGTGGTCCCGTCTGGAAAGGCCCACGTATGTTTGTGGACCGCTTTCCGCGCAAACCAGGTACTTCCAACAACCATTTCGTGTGACCCTGCTAATTGAATAATCCGTATTCCTTTATCATTTTTTTTTTTCGTGTAAGCTATGGGAGCTAACGTATCGCCTGAATACGGGCTCCTTCCCTACTTGGCTGTTAAAATCCCCAAGTATGATTTTGATATCATATCTGGGACAGGCTTCGAGGGTTCGTTCTACTGCCTCGTAGAAGGTATCCTTCTCCGACTCTACAGTCTCTTCTGTAGGGGCGTGAACGTTAATGAGATGCAGAGTGCATAGCCGTTCGCTTATGTTCTCAAACCCGATAACAGCAGGTTTCATTTTTTGGCTGACTAAGAAACCTACTCCGAGCATATGGTTTACTGGACGACCGCTATAATATATGGTGTAGCGGCTCTTCTCCAGGAAACCGGTCCCTGTCCATCGCATCGCTTGTAACGTTATATCGTGCTCATCAGCTTTATCTGTGTACAGGGAGTGCACGTTCCATGAGAAAATGCGCAAATCGTTAATCCATTGTCGTTGCCGGGTTCGTCGTTGTAAAGTCCATCCTCTCCGAGGCTCCTTTCGTGGCTTCGTAATATCGGTTTTCCGTGTAGGGTTGTCAGCCCTACCCAACCTCCAACCTGAACGACTAGTTGGTGCAGTTTGTCCCGTTTTTAGTCACGGAAGACTCGCCTTCATCCTTCTCCGTCTGCTGCTTTTCGTTACGAAAGAGCACCCAGCGTTCACCACGTGGAGGTGGAGATAGGGTTTATTAGTAGAGCTGTTGGTGTTGGTTCAGCAGGCATTTCCCAGGTTTTATGCCCCATCGTAGGTACCAATCCACGTTTCGCACTGGGACCTATACTACCCTTTGACCACTAAATATTATATATCGGCACTTTCTACTTCATGTATTCATGGAATATGAAAGTTTAGTAATATTATAGTCGCTGCAGGCATCAATTCCAATTTTTGATAAAAAAATTATTAAAGAAATGTTGACTCCCTTGTGTTTGGAAACTTTTTTAAACTGGCTACTTAGATGAGCCTGACAATTCAGACCTATTCCCCTAATATATGATCTTTACATTTTATCAAAGTTTGGATATCTGGGTAACTTCAATATCGGGTTACTTGAACTAAATATATATGAAATGAATTTCACATGAATTTTCGATAACACTAATTATACTCGCAATAAGCTTTCCTCTTAAAGCTTCCACAAAAACAAGGCAGCTAAAGTTGTCGATAAAAAACCAGTAGACGTCCCTAAATACAACAGCTAAGGCATCTTTTCCCATTTCTTTACCCTTTGTCCGGTTGAGAAGTGGGGTCGGCTCGTCTTGATTGGTGGTCCCGTTTTGCTCCGCCACAGGCTTGATTCCGATGGAGTCGCGAGGCTTTCAAATCGCCATCCATCGTAACAAGCCGTCCACTTCAGTATTCAGACGAATCTTGGCCAATGGATTCTCATTTGGCGTAAATTACAAGACTATATCAACGAGAGAACGCGACTCTCAAATTACCATCTAGCCTATTAAACCATCAATGATTCAGCCTGCTTTTTGGTTGTTTTCCATCGACTTCGATGTTCAGAGTAATCTGGGCAAGCGCGAGTTACATGTACATCGATGGCTCAATTTTTCTATGATTGGTAACTCTCGGCAACTTTCACGCTGGTATCATCAACAAATATGAAAAATAGTGCATGTCAGTCAATCTGTTCGGCATTAAGTGAACAAAGTTTCCGAAAAGCCCCGATTTTTCGGATTACTAATTTGTTACTAAGTCCCCACGAATCCTCGTCGACTAGGTCCTCCCAGCAGCGGACTTTACTCCTTTTGGCTGATCTGCACTTTGTCATTGTATTGCATGCCCTTCCGGTCGTTTAAACGTTATGTTAAATAACCGAGCTTATGACGTTCCTCTGCAGGTAGGCAATTCCGCCTTTCCCGAAAACAGAAGGTTTATCACGTTTGTGTGCCGTCCTGGGCGTAGAAGCTATCTGGTTCATAATTGAATTTAATACAGTGTCGCCTACAGCGTAAACAATCCGCGGAGTATCTTTTCGCACGGTTCTGCTTGTTTCCGGAGTTTTGAAGAATCTAGCGCGACGTTCCAGGACTGGTATTAATGATCGCTTGGAGAGAAATATTCCAGAACTCACCACCTGCCCATCAACAGCACAAATGATTTCTACGCAAAGGTAATGATGGAAATGCATCTTTCGAAACCTGGGCGGTGGAACGTTGGCGTGAATCCGGTGTTTCCGAGCCCTGCTCTCGCCGTCATTTCAAGAATCCGCATCATTTTAGAGTCTGGATGAGGCATTCACACTCAAGTACCCTGGCATTGAAGTCCTCCCGGATCCGATGGAAAATTTGACATCAACTCATTCGGTGTTTGGCAGATATTTAAAAAGTTTGGTTCTAAACACCGCATTCAGACAGACACATCCCTTCAAGCTTAGGCAAGAATCCTAAAGCGGATACCTTCCCGAACTTAAGATGTTTACTGAGAGGGTATTTCACTAAAGTACCATTTATTACCTTTTTGTCAATGACGAATTCACATGTTACATACTACCCAACCAATTCTAATTTTCCCGCTGTTAAGCTTCCTCGCGTATTGCTCGGCAACTTTTACTATAGCGCGAAGAGTTCGCAGGAGTAATAGATATCCCGGCATTTATAACCTTTGAAGCATCCCCGCTTGATGGCCTCTTCTACTTCTGTTCTTTTCGTGAGGCATTCAAGGCAAGTCAAATTTCCAGAGGGCACGCGAATTGTAGGTTTGAAACTAGAGCCCTCGCTCCCAGCAGCACTTCGATCGTCTCATAGAATATACCTTTGTTTGTTGTCTTCGGACCTATTTCGACAAGGACACCTTCCTTTTCTAAATGTGGAAACTTCTGCTCCACTCTTTTCTGGCTTGATTTTATAGCGAACTTCCGCAGACGTCTTGCCTTTCATTCAGTTCAATAAGCAGTTACCCTAGTTTCCCTTCGTCTCCTCACCTTTTCTTTGAGCGCTCCACCATACATATCTACCTTGACTTTAGGCAGGCGACTCTGACAGCGCGGCTTATTGTTTCGTCTTGTCATTATTCTCTATCTTCTTTTGGGAGTCTATTCAAAAACACTAGAGATCCTCGCCGAAATTAAACTAAATATGACGGCGCAATGGTCAGCCTCCAATCTCGCTGCTCTGGGTTTGAATCCCAGTCATCATGGGGGGTACGCTGCTGGTAGCGTACCACTTGCGCAGGGCTAAGTGTGATGGTAGTGAAACTGAAACCCAATCTGACTGTGTGATGCCCTATGCTCCACCAAGGAATGAACAGGAAACACTAAATATGAACACAATGAAAATAATTGGATCAGCAATAATTGAATCGTAAGAACTGAGCTAAAACAAATCGAAAGCCAGAAGCTCGGTGATTCAGGTATGAAAGGTTTTGTGTATTTTCTATGTAAGCATACTTGAGTGTACATTTGCCCCATTTGTACTTAGCTCGATATGTCTATTAGTAGTCAGACTATTCACTTATGTATAGTACTAACATTCAGTCTTTGATTGCAGTAAAATTAACCCAAAAGAAACAAATTTGACATATTATAACATTGATATGAATGGTGGTTTTCCAAAGTTGTGGCATCATGCACTATATTATAGCCTGTCCTAACGCCACTTGATCAAGCATATGCTTAAGGCGGGTGTTAGGTCAATTTCTGAAAAACGTAGTAATATACTATCATTACCTTTATTTCAACAGATATCTGGATGTAGAGTATTTTGGGGTTTAGACATCTTCTAGGAGCTACTTCGTGATTTTTTCCAGATTTTTCGGTTTAATTATTTTTTAACAAGGGGTCCGTTAAAAATATGATTTCTTTTAAGCCCCTGTACTTTCCTTTTTGCACTAAACGCTAGAATATAGGCCCACTATGGAAAGTAATGATTGAGACATTCAACAAGTAATTGATTCCTGACTATCTTAGGTAAAAAGAAATGTTACCCCCTCGTTTCACATCTATGGCCCCATCTCCCACCCAAAGGCAGCGTAGAACGATATTACTCACTCCACGTAAAGGTATTCACATTTCCCACCATTCCACCCAATTTCGTTTCTAAGAAAATGCGAATGACAGACAGGCAACCACTTCCTGAATGCAGAATTGTCCCAGAATTTTTGTTTACAAAAATTTCACCGCACGACAGTTTCTCGTAGATCTTTTGCGTCTGGATCTACAATATATACATATGTGCAGTCTTGGCACTTTGTCAGCTTTGCTGCCAGTATAAACCTAGACGCTTTAGCACCCGGACAACGCACATCTGTTAGTGAGCTTGGACCAGTCATAAAAATTTACAACCGTTGGAGTTACTTAAAGTTAGCCTCATCCATGCAACGGAATTGTGAAAACCCCGGTTATCAAATTTCTCAGGTCCAGGCTCAGAGATATTTGCCCAGAGAAACTAAAGCGTTTTTCTGATATTTTACCATCACTAAAAAAAACTTCGGCAACAGCGGTCAGGAGCGGAGTCCATGTCCTTAATTGTGCTCACTTCCATCTCTTATACTGATTTGATCGCCTTGTAACATAAAGGTCCCATCCCCTACCGAATCCGTCAAAGTATGCCTTGGTACAGAGCAATTCAAAGCGTCTTCTTCCAATGAATGGTTGGTACTATATCCTTTACCCCAACTTCCATCGTGGGTTCCGATCTCTCGAATATTGCCAGTCGTGTTTCTAGTTACTCCTATTGTGGGAGTTGCTGCACTCCCGTTTCTTGCTGGCTGGGCAATGGATATTAAATAAAGGCTTACGATTGAAGTGAAAAGAAGCCACCTACAGAATTCTCCGAGAAGAAATATGAATTCGGTGAGGTGGAAATTACTGAATATTCGCACTGAAAGTAGCAGTTTTCACATTAGATTGCACTTATGTCTACAAACATTAGAATCTATCTACTGATGGCAAGGCATGGGTCAACATCTATGGTATTGGATTAGTCAAGGGATCCTCTTCGATGGGAGATCCTCAAGACCAAGGGCTCGCATTCTGATGTCGAAATTGTTAGAGGCAATCATGCGGAGACAGTTCTTTTCCCAGGACCTTGCTGCGGTAAACTTACAACACCAGGGTAATGGTAAGAAGAAAAACGTCGTAGTTACCTTTGCTAACTTTCCCTATGATTCTTTGTGTCCTCCGCCAACGCAAGAACTAAGGAATCTGGTAGTGTATGCAAAATCAAGTGGCCTTCAACTTTTAGTAGGTTGTGATGCAAACGCTCAGGAGAGAAGGTGTTTGATTTCATCACTTGAGCTGGTCTGCTGACCAGGGGGTACGCCCCTATGTTTGTGGGGCCAAGAGAACTCTGTTACTTGGAATTTAGTTTGATTATTGTAGGCGAACAGTTTGTAATACAAAGACAGGATCCGAGGGAAACGGATTGGACAAAGTTCAATGAAGTTTTTGGCGACAAAGTGGAACTCCTAGGAGGCTAAGGACTCCTTTGCCGATAGAAGATTAACTGGAAACTCTGAATCGCATACTTTTAGAGTACTTTGAAAAGGCTCCGGGATAGCTGAGTGGTTAGAGCAGAAGGCTATCGTACGGAAAGTCGCGGTTCAAATCTCTCTGGTGGCAGTGGAATTTGTATCGTGATTTGACGTCGGATACCAGTCGACTCAACTGTGAATGAGTACCTGAAATTAGGGTAATAATCTCGGACGAGCGCAAGGCTCACCACATTGCCTCCTACAGTATACTTTAGTGTACCGTTTCGGTTTTGAATGAAGTGCTCTAACACACTTCAAGGCCCTGATCCAATATGGATTGTTGCACCAACAATTATTATTATTATTATTGAAAAGGCTTGTTCTATTTCCCGAGGCCAACCCGGTAAAACCGTTCCATGGCGAAAAAAAGAAACGAATAGACCCAAGAAATCAACCAGACGACTTCTAAATCATGCTTGCAAAAGCAATAAGAATGAAATCTGGTTAAACTTCCGAAAGTCATAGCGTGAATATAAGAGGCAAACGTAAAGCGTTCGAAACAAGCCTCCTTTAGAGCATACTGTGGGGAACGTGAAGGTGAAAGGGACTCTTCCAGGTTGTGAAAAGTCCATAATAAGGATTTTCTGAGAAAATTGCATGGTACTTTCAGGAACTCCTGAGTTGAGTCTATACAAAATCTCTTGGAAATACACCACTCGGGAGAACAGGTCTCAGAAGTGGGAGGAAAAGAACTGCCGGTTTCTGCAAACCTTTCAAGGTGTTGCAAGGAGAATTGGGACACTGCGAAAACGGTTCTAATGAATGAATAGACCAGAGCTGCTCTTCTATCATTTGAATACTTCAAAGCACCTGGCATGGGTGGCATCTACCCAGCGATGATAAAACAGGGTATAGACCAATTCCTCTTGGCAGAAGGTTACGGTGATTTCCATACCAAATCCTGGAAAAGATGACTATCTAAATCCAACAAACTGCAGGCAAACCAGCTTAACATTATTTGCGTTGAAATGTCTGGAGAGGTTGATTGAGCGTCACATTCATGAGAAGGCGCTAAGGTTGCACCCACTAAATGAAAACCAATATACTTACCAACGTGGAAAGTCCTGCGAGTCTGCTCTTGAGCCTTCTTAAGGGCAACTGTGAAGGGTGAGTATGCAATGGGTGTGTTCGTGAACATTGAAGGGGCTTTTGACTGTGCGCCCTTCCAAAAGCTCTGCAGTGCCGCCAGAGAGCATGGTGTTGACGAAACTTTAATAAAGGTGATCTATCTGCGCTATCCCAGAGATTGCTGCGTGCTAAAGTGGGTGCTGATCGCTACCTAACAACCAAAGCGACGAAAGGCTGCCCTCAAGGAAATGAGCTACCGCTACTTCTGTGGAGTATGCTGATTAACTCACTACTATGCGAACTGCAAAATCGGCAAGTGCGATTGACGTGGTTGTGCTGGTCGAGTTCTCGGAACTCGAGATCTCGGAACGGTGTATAGAATTACATCATTGACAGTTGGTGTCTCAGGCATGAACTTTCAGTTAATTCAAATAAAACCACAATGATATTATTTACAAAAATGAGCAAATTGAATGACATTTGCTCTCCAGAGATGAGGGGTACAATCCTCCATCTCTCCGAAGACGTGAAATATCTGTTTGTTATTCTAGACAAGAATCTTCTTTAGAACAAACATGTAGAGATAAAGATGAAACGTGCTATCATTAGGCCGATGTTCGCTTATGCATCCGTAGTGTGATGGGTTAAGGTGAAACAAAAGAGTTTTCACAATAAACTAGCCACACTGCAAAGTACTGTGTGTCTGAGTATCACCAGTGCTATGAGCACGACATCCGGCGCAGGTTTGAATGCAGGACTCAGTTTGCAGCCCTTGGATTTGTTTATTGGGAGGACTGCAATGAGAGCAGCTCATAGACTAATTCGATTAGATCTATGGGAAAACAATGGGCGTGGGGTGCACAGAGCGTTGGAAGAGTCATTGGGGAAAATGAATCCAGTTTTCGAAATGCCTTCCGACTATCAGATCTCCATACATCTGTTTGGTAGAAGATATGATGTTTTTTTGAAATGAGGAGAAAACTAGAACCAGAAGAATGCGTGTCAAGGTATACTGATGTTTTCTAAACCAATGGTTCAACCACAGAAAATGGTCTCGAATAAAAAGGAGAAGTGGGCTTTCCCACTGGAACAATACACAAACTGTAGTGAAAGACTACTGCATTGAGGGCGTTGAGCAGTCCTTTGATCAGTTCAGAAATCGTTCAGGAATGCAGAAAACCATTGAAGTCTGTTTCTAGATTCAATACGGTGAAATTACTCTGAGTACGCGGTCATTGTTATGTAGAGGGAAATGAAATCTCGGATGCCTTAGCGAAGAGGCTTCAGTTTCCCCCATGCTCGGACCGGAACCAGCAATCGGGGTGTCAGTAGCATTTTCCGATGCTGCAATCAAAAGCTGGGAACAATCTTCCCATAATAGCAGGTGGCCTTAATGCCCCTAGACACACCAAACTTGTTCTGTCGCAATCAAACAAAGATACTACAAAGTTTATCCTTTGTTCAGAATAGGAATTATCCAAGATGATACGTGTCCATCCTATAATGAGGAAGCTGAATCCACGGAAAATTTTCTATGCGACTGCCCGCCTATGGATGCTTCAGACATCAAATTTTTGATGCAGCGGGTAGCATCACATTCACTAACCGAAATCCTGCGAAACGTAAACGAATCCGAGATATTCCGTTAGACGGGGGAATCCGGTACAATGGAACACTAAGGTCTGAGTACCCAGAGGCTTTGCCTCTCCCCCACCTCAAAAACACACACACAATCAGTTGCAGATTTAAGCCGTATGATACAGCCACGCTCTCGTAGCTTGCCTTGTTACTCTATCAATTTGGGCAGCCCCCCCCCCCTCACTGGTACTCCCAGCCATCGTGAAGATTGCCCACCTTGCCTTCATCTGTACGCACAAATGGGGTTAATTCCATAAGGACCTCCAGGGTTGCCGGCACATTTGCGGAGTGTAAATACTAAATATAATCAGCTTCTGAGGGAAAACAGCAAAGTAACTTCTCAATGACGGGAAAATGAAGATCGGGTGTCCCAATTGCAGGACACGGGAAAGGCGATTTAAACCCAATATTTCAAGTGCAGGGCCTGTGGGCCAAAAGTTTCTTGCCTGAACATAACGTCACATTTTGCTGATTCGGGGCAATTGCTACTCGAGAAAAGGGCTGACTGAATTGACCCGTGATGATAATTCACCATTATGGCCTTGCAGCCACTTGCATTCAAGTAATTTACATCTGACAGTACCATGTGAATCGCCGAGAAGATTGAAGTCTGTGAATTTTCTGAAGCTATCTTAAGAGGGATAAATGAGTCACATGAGCCGGATGGAAATCAGAGAGCTGTGACCGAATCATTTGTAGTCTTGACGAGCGTAATCACAGCAGCTTACGATATCGTAATATTCAAAAGGAAAGCTCGGTACGGGAAGTCTAGGGAGTTCTGGTGGACAAATTAAATTGCTAGTAATTTCCTAATGCTCCGGCGGATTGAACCACGTACAATAGACCTTTAGTTCTGCAATGTAAAGAAGAAGGAGGAGCTTCTCCATGAAATCAATAGACAAAACGCGCTGCTGGAAGAAGCTAATGAGTCACATTACCATAACAGGGGCCCATGCAAGTTCGCCTATAAATTGGTATCCTAAACTCAAAATTCGTTAAGAAGTCGATAAGACCGAGGAGCCGAGAAGCAACTACCCCAATCAAGGGTGTTATGCGAACGGTGCCCATTGAACTCAAACGGATACTAGTGATACCTGGTTGCCTCAGTCAGTAAAGCTGATCTTGGTGCGGCGAACTAAATAAAGGAAGATATTAAAAACAGCAAAAAAGCAGGATCCCGTATATAAACTGGACCATCAGGCAGACGCACATCTCTGCTACGCTGAGAGCCAGGTGGATCCACCCAAGAACGGAGAATTTAGGAGATCAAGCAGCGGAGCCAAGGTCAACATTGGCCTACTGCGAAGATCGCAACCGCTCAAAAAGCAATAACGATACAGGTACATTGGAGGTCACCATATCGGATGTCCTATCTGAAGGAAGGCCTAAGCCCAAACGCACTTAGGAACGCTCTCGGTAGACCTAAGTTTTCAGAGTTGAAGAAGGGGATGATCGTTAAGACTGCAAAAAAGGCACTAATTTTGATTGTGGCAATTGAACGGGTATCTGCGTTCTTTGCCACAGCAAAGATAATAGCTAAAATAATCCTGAAACCCATCAAAGAACTTATCAAAAGATTGATCCTGCATTGACCACATCAACACGCTTAGCTGCACCTGTTCTGTATCAATTTCGAGAAAGCTTCCGATAGTGTAAACAGGGAGTGATCTGAAGTGCTCTACGCAAGGGGAGCATTCCCGAAAAACTAATAGCTATTATCAAAGCGACATATGATGACGCAAAATTTCACGTGCTCCACCGAGGTAAAATCTCAGAGAATTTTAAGGTGTAAAGCGAAGTCCGCCAGGGCTGCATTCTGTGATCGATATTATTTCATTGTGCTACCGGTGGCGTTTTCTCGTTGTCCGGAGGCCGTGGTGAAATTCAATGGACTATGACATCTTTCCTCAAAAACCTCGACTACGCTAATGACATCTGCTTGCTCTCTCACCGGGTCATGGACCTTGGCCAAATGTCTCTGGATTTGGAAAAAAAAGTAAGTAGAGTTGGACTGAAGATAACAAACAAACAAAATCAAAGCTCTTAGTCTGATGGATCATCACATTCTGTTTAACTGCATTAATGGGCAGAGCATCAAAAGTGTCGATCAATTTTTATATCTAGGACGCCTAGTTTCTGTCGACGGTGGCACCGAACCGGATGTTGATCGACGCATTGAAAGCGCTGGATCCGCTTCCACTGCTCTGTCTAAAGTATGGAAATGCAGTTATATCAACAACAAAGATCAAGTTGAAACTGTTCTGTGCTAGTGTTCTTTCGGTGTTTTTATAGCACATGGGAGTCACCCTCTCTGTTGGTCAATAACTTCTAGCTTTTGTGAATATCTGTCTGCATCGTATCATAGGTGGCTGATATTATTTGAAACGAAGAACTTGGTCTGCGCACAGGCACAACTACCCGTGGGCGATATTGACTGACAGCCAAGCCGCTATTTAGGTACTTAACAGTTGGACTGAAAAGTTTATAAGCTACTATAAATATTATACCACTCGCACCCCAAAATATTGATGCTATAACCTTGCCAACCGACTGTTGCGTCTTTGCACGCCTTTGAGTCGATTCACCACGTGCAGTCCACTCAGATGACAAGCGTTTTGATTCGCGTTAGGATTCGGTATGGAGGCGGAGCTTTAAGCCCTATTCAGAATCGTCAACTCCTTGTTGTTTTTGGTCGATTGTGAGCACGTGCGGTACCCACTTTTAACAGAGCTTTCGCATATCCATGTCCAATATGTTCCTTTGATGTCTTTAGACACTCAGCTATCTCGATCAACTTCACTTTGCCGGCACCCAAAATAATTTCATGGACTTTTTTGATATTTTCGTCGATAACGATAACTTTGCCTCCTATAGGTTGCTGTAATCCTGTAATTTACACACTTTAAGGTCATGATCCAATTGGATTGTTGCGCCAACGATTATTATTAAACCACTTCTCAGCGGTTTGTACTAGTAGCGCCATCAATTATTAGGTCTAACCAAGTGAACCGGTATGGAAATGCTTTAACAGATTAAATATGCTCGGCTTGCCCAACAAGGTCTGAATACTCTGGGTTTTAATGAGGTAGTGGACGCGGTTACACGTACTAGAGTAAAGCCCTTCGGTGGAATCGGAAATGTGTTCATGACTATGAGACTGTAAAATGAAAAGGAACAGCTGGGGGACTGCACTGGATGAACCTACTAGAAGGGTGCTGGGTATGAGTCCAACCGCTGGAAAGGGTGTTTGGACCTCATCAAGAAGAACCTGCGGATCATAGCAGGAATAGGGGAACGTTGAGGTATATACGGACACTGTTTGGAGATTTTGTTGGGAGAGTGACGAAACATCTACTTATGTCTTGGGACGGTGTCCGGCACTTGTCCAAATTGGGTTGAGGCACCAGGAAGAAAACTTAATACCAAAATACTTGAAAATGAAGAACATAATAAATTTCCTGTTGGTTATAGACGTGAACGACAAACTATTTTTAGTTCTTATAAGCCGCATTTTAAATTCTCTTGATGGTATTATTATTAGTCCTTTCATCATCATCATCAACGGTGCAAAAACCAGTGTTCGGTCTAAACTTGCGTTAATAAGGAATTACAAGCATTTCGACTTTACGTCGAGGTCCACCAATTCGATATCCCTTACAGGTTTCTGGCATCCTGGAATACGCCATCACTCCGCCTGGAGCCCGGTCAGCTCGGCCTTCTTTTTCTACTGTATATTTTATCCCAATAAATTTTCTCGATTGGATCATCCTCATCCACAGCGATTAGGTGACCCACTCACCGCATCCTATTGAGTCAGATTGTATCCATACACACACAAACGATTGTGCTATCGCTCATAAAATTCATCGATACATACGCTACGACTGTCATCTTGTAGGGAACCAAATTCTTCTATTATTGTTGTTATTTCTGGTACTAATGTTGTCACAATGTTTCCTTCATTAATATACGGTCCAATATTTCAGGCCATCTATCGATCTGGATGAATTCAGTTTATACATTTTGTATTGTTCTTCCCATTACATCGGCTCCGTCAACAAAGGTCAGTATTTGGGTGGACTTCAACAGGGTAGTACCTTGCAGCGCAGGTTTGAAAGAATGCCTAGTAGAGCATTCCCCTATCCTAGATCGTTGTTGATGTTGAAAGGTCCCCGAGGGGATCCTGCTACTTTTCTCTGCCTTCGTACTTCACTCAGAATCTGCCTAATCTTACTAGCTTGATTGTCTCATTACCTTTTTTACGGTTTTGTGTAAAAAAAATACCTTATTATTAAAATCGCTTTACTGTCTGCCCATCTGTCTGTCTTTCACACCTTTTATCCTAGAAGCGTTATTCCTATTGATAGAAAGGTCAAACGTGTGAATCCCATTTCATGCAGTGAGTAACAGAGTTACACGTTGACTTTAAAGGTGGAAGGAGGGAGGGGGTCCATATATACAAAAGAGAGGTGGACCATTTTTTCTCACCATCGTGTGACGCATCAAACGAAAAGTCTCGCTTAGTACTTTTCAAAACCGATATTAGTTTTGACATTGGCTGCAAAAACACGGGGTCTGAAAAAGTCTGTTACTTCGAGGACCCGTTCTCAGAAATTAACCAACCCAAATATCTAAAAGGAAATATGCTGGTCCATGCGCATGGTATCTAGGCCTTAAAATACTCTCCATACCGACACTTGTTTAAATAAAGTTAAGTATACGTCACCATATTTACTATAACTATTTTTTTCAGAAATTGACTGGATATTGTCCCAGATCTGGAGCATGGACCGCTCGGTATATAGTAGCTGGTCGGCCAGTTCGGCTGTTAATTCCTTTGGTTTTTAAGCCGAGGATATGTATGGACCGTTCGTTCCATGCTTGGCGGTGGTATTTGTTCGTCGCCTTTAGTAGGCGGGACTTCCAACTCGTCGAAATTTTGATTGTTGAGCAGTTCATTAAAATTCTCAAACCATCCGTCCAATATTCGCATATGATTCAAAATCAGATTTTCGTCTTGGTTTCGGAAGGATGAACGCCGAGGTGTAGATGGGTAAATAACCGGTTATCGAGTTCGCAAACCAGTTCTTTCAGGTTTCTTATTTATGCTGCTTACTCAGTATGCAGCATTCTTCCGTTCCGTTACTAGTAACGCACATACATCGTCAAACCAGTCCTTCTCTCCTTTTTTGCGATTAGAGCCAAACGTATTTGTGGTCGTACCAATGGTAATGTCCTTCAGGTCTTTGTTCATTTGTCAGTGCTACATCCCAAGGACATGTGATAGTTGCGGTTATTCGCTCTTAGAGGGTATTGTGGAGAGTTTTGTTAGGATTCGAGGTCGTGTTGCCATTCGAGCCTGCAGCACTTCTAGCTGAATAATTAGCAGTTTGCTAACATTGGTAATTTTATGAGTTATGGGAGCTAACGTGTCGCCTGAATATGGGATCTGTCCTTACTAGGTTGTTCAAATCTCGAAGTACGACTTTTCTCCTAGAAGGTTTCCGTTTTGGAATTTTTGCTCCTCTTTGTGGAGGCGTATGTTTGGAAATTTATCTCGAAAGTACAGATGAGTTTTTCATTTTTTTTTTTGGCTGACTAGCAAACCTACTTTAAGCATGTGGTTTGTTGGATGGCTACCGTAATATTTTTCCGTTTCCTTTTAATTGGACAGAAATCACTCCAAACTTTGGCATTAAAGTCTGCAATATTATTTTGATCCAAAAGTGAATGTCCTCCACCCGAGTACACCTGCGATTTGACACTTCCGCTGAATTGTCCTTTATTAATGCAGAATTTTGGCGTATTCGAGTTCAAAGTTTGCTTGATGAGCAGTTGCGTCAAGTTTTTTGCAATTATAATGAATGGATGATAGAAAATCGATTCAGCATGGACTCCCAAAGTTAGACTAACTCGTCAGAGAAAGCAATAAATAGCATCGGAAGCATTCGATAGATATTGGCTATGTCTGAAAATTTTCAAAATAAGTGGATATGGTTTAACCAGATTTTAAAGAAAACTTTCTCCGTCATTTGTAGCAAAACCCCCTTGGCAAGTATCAAGAAGAGAAGAGGAGCGGCCATACTAGAGATAACGAGATAAAAGATATTTGGACAACCTAAGTTCCCGAAAAGAGTAATGATAGAGCCGTCCAAACTAACTATTTTGCGGACGTTTAGAAGAGGGATTCTAAGAAAAAGGCTTGATGTATTAATCCGACTCTCACCGGAGAATGCCAAAAACGAGTCATACTAGAACAGATTGGCATTCGGTGGAACACTTGAAGCCGCAGAATAAGACAGTGATAGATCTCTTTTTTCGAGATATTCAGTTATTTTATGTCCTCATCAGTACGGCTTCGGAGAAATGTTGGAGAGCAAAGAGCCAGTGCGTACCTGCAAGTGTTAGGCGTAAGACTTGACGGAGGAATTACTTCGAGTTGTACCTTCAACTTTCTTTAGGCTTGCGATTACAGCCGATAGAAACGGCCTTTTTTGGCAGCTGCTTGGTGTAGACCAAAGTGCCTGACTGACGAAATCTTATACTAGAAACAGACCAATGACAGGCCAATACAAAAATATGTTCAGTTTGAAATGTCCATTAATTTATTATTGTATATAATTATCAATTTCATAATAATCATTTATACTGTTGTCGGTTTTTCTCTAATTTCAAATAATAGTAATAAATCAATAAATTAAGTCTTTTTACAAATAAAAATAAATAATTTGATCTTATAATATTATGCACGTTTATCAATTACAATGGTTGCTAAGCATAAGTTTCTACAAGTTCTTAAAATGTCGTCGTGCCTCTAACAGAGCATTATGCAGTTTTAACTATTCCTACGACGAGTTGGAATTGTGCTACTGTTTTGTGTTGTGGTGCAGGTCTGGACGAAGCTTGTCCTAGGCCCTTCTCCACTACATATCATGTGCCAGGGAACGAATATTCGTAATTTCTGCGTCCTACTCGATTTGCAAGGGGATGGACTGTTAGGTCTATCGCTTTTATAAAATTTTTACTAAATCTGGTTTGCCTAAAGTGGCATTCTTCGCCGCAGTCCGTCCTCTTGCAAGGCACAGCTTCCCGACGCGATTGCATTAAATTAAGAATTGGTGGTAAACGAATATGACATGAAATAAATAAGAAAACATGTAAAACTAGAACATAATGTCTCGAATATAAATAGTTACTATCATTCAATCACTGGCAACAAAAATGATAAAACCTCGCGCAGGGAAGGACTGTGGATAAATGTGCACGTAAAAATACTAAAATACTATTTGTAGGGTTGATCAGAAGCAAAGGGGTGGTATTGGGACGTAAAAAACGTGTAAAATCTAGGATGTACATAAAAGCATGGTCGACCCAAGGGGGCCGGATGGCAAAGTTTTACTTTAGAAAATATAAACGAATTAATTGCATTCACATAAGCTAGGTATATATGAATTTTTCTTTCTTTCGCATAGTTACAATTCAATAAATAAATTAGTCGCTTGCATTTGCGCAGACAATAGTCAAATTTTCTTCAGTTAGATCAATTTTCCGGAATAGTATGGTTTGTCTAGTGTATATACATATCTCTCTCCTACATAAATACGTTAGGCTTGATTCTAGTTAGTTACAAAAGGTGAGTAGCTCTTGGCCTTTCGCAATTAAAAGCTTGACCGGGAGTCGGTATCGGTTGCATTCCATCTGATCAAAATGTAGCCTTTGCCGATAAAGATACACCATAGCAGGCTTAGGAACCGCTGGTGAAGGAATGCTAAGAAAATATAATTTAAAGTATGTTAAGGACTTTATTCAAATTTCAATCACCTAAGATTTGACTGGAATGTGTACGTTTACCGACAATGATCTAAATTTCAACATTGACACAGAGCAGACAAAGATAAAATTCAAAACCTAGGAATTTTGTACTAGTGAGATTTTAGGGAGAGATATTTCCTATGCACACATTTAGATTAAGTATATAAATAGATACATCGAAATTTCAAGACTGTTTTACAGTTGCTTCCTCGGTTTTGTAAGCGTTTGTAACTCATCTTTAGTTTTTGCAGTGGTGGCTGAATGGAAGGCCCCTGCGCTCACAATAGCCCTGGTTGGTATTCGCGCTCCTAGCAGCTGTCAACAGGACAAGCTGAGTGTAGAATTTCGAACGCGTCCAGGAGATATCGCAAAACGGTCAAATGCTCGCGCATCAGAATAAAATCGCGAACCTCCTTAGAGCAGTTGTCGTTCAAGTTGGGTGCCGCGAAGTCTACCTTGGGAATTTCTAATTTATCCATAGAATCCCCCAGTTCCTCCTTCAACATACGTACATAGCCCAGATGAGAATCGTAGATCGCGGGGTCATACTCATCAACCTTGTTGCTTTCCTCGCTTACAAATTGGAAAGCACTTTCCAGAATCTGTAGTTGTTCATGGAGCTGCTGGAGCTCTTCGCTAACCTGCAGAAGAAAAGGGGAACGTTAAGATAATTTAACATATTTGACTTCCGGCAAAACCACATAAGAAATGCAAGAAGATTCGGAAGTGAATGAATCTAATGATGCCGTCGTAGTATTGGCGACTTACCATCTTTTTAGTGAATCCATCCATCAAATGCTTGAGCGATCCGCTATCAGTTTTCATGTAGGAGTCTGGTTCTTTCTGCCTTGCTGTATGCGTAGCTGGTTTTAAGGAGTCGAACTTCTTATGATGCCAAGTTTCGTTTACAGCGGTATGAGTTTGTCGAAAGTACTTTTGGGTCTGTAAAAAAGAAAAATAACTCATGAAATTGAATAAGAAAAACTATTGGCCGCTATATTTATGTATTTATGATTGCATGAGGCAATTACAAAAATGTTGACCTTTAAAATGGCTCAAATGCTCGGAAACGTGAGCGCTATGCCAGCTTGTAGGCTTGTTGGCATTTAAAGGTGTAATAAAATTTCTACGCTTTCCTTGGGAGAAAACGGCAGTCTTCTCGCATCTCTGGATTATCGTGAATGCGGAACTGAATAGCAGATTAAATATACATTCGGTAGCAGCAGAAACAGCAGTACAACTGATCTCTCTCACAACCGCATCCAGTCATTTCATCAAAAAGATTTAATGCAGATTCACTGCAATCCGAATTTGCCAAAAATGATATACCAAATTACGTGTAAAGAAATGCTACGCTGCATAAAACCCAAACTTTTTGCTTCTGCTTTTAAACCGTGGCTAGGGTAGTTATACCCATACGAATCATGTCAGATTAACATCATGAATATAACTCTAAATCTAGCCTCAAAGTCTCGATTAATCAATAAACGATAGGCAAAGTACAAGATATAAAAACAACCAGAAAGGTTTTTATTCGGAGAGCCACTTCCCGTGAACAATGAGGTTCTCCCAGACAATCGAGCGTCAGCAAGATCTTAAGTCACTTATGCCTTGTACTGCGACCGGGGCTCCAAGTAGCCCTCTTGTTTGTCGCGTTTCTTCTTTTACCGTCTAGCGAGCCCAGAGGCTATTTGCATACATTCTTTCAACAAGAAAGATATATTGTCGACATGAGGACAAGTGTTTCGATATTTCAATAGGCTCGATAGTTCTAGCTCTATGAAAGTCGACGACGATGACACCTGGCACTCCGACACTGATCAGCGTCGAATTTAGAGTATCCGCAGTGAAAAATCGTATCGATGAAGTTACCCTACTTGGTGAATTGATAGATAGAAAAACGGAGGCTCGTTTACGTTCCATAGTACAATAATATCTTAAAATCAGGCAATTAGCCACCATAAAATGGGATTTGAAGATCTGACTGACTTCGCACAGAGCATGCAACAAAGTAAAGTTTCTATGCATAGTGGGTATGCATGTATGTCAGAACTCAAATGTCTCCTCTTCTTGGAATGCGAAAAGGCATGCCTCTTCAAACGTACCCAAGAACTTTGGTGCATTCATTCATAATTCCAGACTAATTGCCGAATCTCTTCCAAGCGAACTACAACCGTTCATTCATTTGTAGGCGCCACTTGAAACAAAGTCAACAGCAAATGAATCAACAATCGCATTGCTGAGTCAATCCGGGTCTAACCAAAAACGGTCCTTTGATCCAGTACCGCACCAAAAATCATAACATATTTCACAAACGATCGTCTGAATGGATGTGTATGCAGTGCGCAAACCATCAAGACCCCGAGATCTCAGAACGGGAAAGAAAAACGATCACTTCTCGATCTCGTCACGTATATCATTATTGCATATCTGCAGAGCTACCCTCTTGTAATTTTAATAAGTTCTCCAGATTGTTGCAAACCAGGACGGCAAACCACAAGTACTGGCTCAAGCCAGCTGGTCTCTTGGACGCATTCGGGGTATCGCTGGCCCAACTCCTAAGAAATTGTGGACGACACCTTGTCGTTTATCGCGCGTTGGTCACTCTACAACGGCAACAATCGAACGGCCAATCCGTACAAATTGTTCATACAATATATGCAAGTACATCTGTGAGTCTGTCTACATGGCTCGATTGAATGAGTAACATGTACTCGTATATATGTTCGAACGAGTGTGCAGGCGCTCGTACTGATGTGCGGATTCTTAAATTTTTTGCGTTCGTGTTGATATTTAATTAACTTCCTTTCGGAAATTGTCCAGACGCCGGATTTATTTGTGAAAATAATAAAATGAAACAAATCGCAAAACTAAGAATTTCGCCCTGACTATTGAGGGTTTTGTAGCTTTTGCCGCAACTGGGCTGAAACATTCTAGGCAGCGCAGTACCCGGATACTGCTACTTGTCCATCTGAAGGTCAGGAACATTTATTACAAATGGAACATCAGTCGTCCCCTTGCATCTCCTACAAAAGAGGGAAGCAAAGTTGTTCTAAAAAACGGCAAATCTCCCTAGCATATCCACAGATTAGCTATCTTTGGGAAATTTAACGATTGGAATGTATCTTTGGTCCAAAAGCCTATATTTGGCTGACTACTACAGAAAGCCCCGGCGGGACATGTGTAGTTGGGGATCTGAAACGATCTGACAAGGCTGCATTCCTCATCAGATTTCTATATCTAAATAATAGTTTAAGCAATGTTTTGCTGGACTGGACGCACAAATTCCCAGTATAATACGTGTTTTTTAGGTGTCTATCGTTGTAGTTCATTATTTATGGGAGGATTACTTTCAACTGAAGTCAAACTTCTCGTATTTGTCTTTTCTGCATCTCTTTTGTTTCTACTGAAAAGAGAATGAGGGTGAGGTTATCCAATGTTATCTAACCAAGCCGAGAAAATTGCTTACTAAATTAATACTATATGCGTTTTTGAAAAATTAGAAATCATAGAAGCCTTTTAGAAATGATCCACTTTCTCATCTGCAAAAACAGATAATTGGATAGTAATTAGCAATTAGGAGATATATCTCGGAACGCTTGAGACAATTAACTGATGGAAGTACAGATTTTTGCACTTAGGCAGAAGCTTCTCGTCGGGATGTGATTTTCTGGTGAATGAGTTCAACAAAACGCTTTGAAGCTGGTGACAGCCTTCATTATCATTGCAATTGCAACCAAAGCCGCCCAATGATTACCACTATCATCGTCTCCATTAACATAAAATCATAAGAGCAATATGGACTCGGATTAGGTGTCAATGATTGAAAGTGTTATGGCGAACAGGCTTGCCGCACTCTGTGCCCATTCAAGTGTCTCTTCTTCGACTTCTTATTCTTAGCACTCTTCCTCGGCATGTCTTCACTGCGATTCCAGCGATCCCTCCCCACACCCCCGCCGCTGACGGGGTCCCTCCGTCGTTTTCCTTTCAATAAAATTTGAATTGATATTCGTATAAATAATAAAGTGTGTATGTCCGGTTTGATAGTGAAGATAGTTGCGTGGCTGTGTGGTTTTCTTCGTTTTTGTTCTTTCGTTTTGTAATTTCTATTTCTTAATTGCGATATGTAAATAAAACTTCCTTCCGATATTTTAGCATGTATTGAACGTATGCCATATGTATCTTGCCGTATTGGAAATATCGGCCGACGGCCATATGAATTCTATTTGTGTAGGGTGTAAATTGGCTAATGAAAAAAGAAAGCAATGGTCGGAGTATTTAGTCAAGCTCGCATCAGCGCTTCATGGCTTCAGTGAATGGCTGCAATTTTGAATTGCTTTTGGACACGGCCGAGCCGCGACAATGTTATGAGGAATGAATGCTACGTTGAAGTCTGTTTGGCGGAGTGGAAGAATTTGTGCGGAAATTCCACTACCCGCAGTGCACTGGTGTCGTTTTGTGCTGATGTTCAGATTAGGGGGTTTTCCAAGAGAGCCCGCACTTAAATTTAGCCAAACCATCCGGAAAGTGGATTTGGAGGTTCTTCGCATTGCATTTCCATATGTTCATATGCGGGGTAGAAAAATAATGAATGGATAAGCTCCTGGAAGATTTAGCTTGAGAATTTCACCTGAAAATCTGACTCAGAGACGGAAACTTCCAAGCAGAATTACATGCAATTTGTGCTTAAGGGGGGATGCTCAAGAATGTTGTGTCAAAATTTTGGAGTAATTGGGACAAAACTAACGGAGATATGAAGCTTTAACCATTCCAAGATCTGAGTCGCTCCGCCCGATCTTTTGAACTTTAAATCGATTTTCCCACACTTCACGTTTTCAAAGCCAGTATTTTCACGGATCCTCTTGAAATTTGACACAGACTTTCCCTGAATAATTCACGAGTTGACTGACAGCGTCACCTGTCATATACCAATAGAATCACTTTAGTTTTTGCTCCAAGTGATCGAGTCATGAGTTACAGCCGTCACCGCAAAATGATTTTTTGTTGGCTTAAATTTTAAAATTTTTCACAGAAATTTTTAGCAAATATTCTGAACCATGCGTCGAGCGTGATATGGGGCATAAATTACTAAAAACTGTAACTGTATTTGAAATAATTAAAAATTGTTTTTTTCTGTTCACTAGTGTTATTTATTGGTTTTGGAAATAGCGATATTTCGGGGACCATTTGTTCCCTTCATCAGTGCTATCAAATGAGAGGCTTGTTAGCACTGATGAAGGGAGCAATTGTTTCCCGAAATATCGGTATTTGCAAGACAAATGAATAACACTAGCGAATAGAAAAAAGCAAGAATAATCTAACCGCTAGAAATATGGCGCAGTTACACTCAGATGTAATTGAATTTTATAGCAAACAAAACGCAGGCAGGAAAATTTATTGGGATCTTGGACGATGTTCTAATTAGCAATTCAAAAGATAAATAATAGCATAGAATTCATAATTCGGGGAGATAATGACAGTATTCCAGAAGCAAAAACGTCAAGAAATGTCCGTCTCGTTCAATACTATAATATTTTTTGATTGGAAAGCCGGAAGTCCAGGTCTTAAGGGAGAGGTAAGTTTTTTTTTTGGCGTGGAAAAGTGCACTTTTTTTTTGAAAAATAATTTGAGTAAATCCCTCAAAAACTTTTGTACATCATTAAGTAAGTTTGGGGGGGGGGGGAGGGGATACTTTATATCGAAAATGTGCACCAAACTTAAAATGATTAGGTTAACTAGTTTTAAAATGAAAGTAAACAGGGACTTTGAAACAGTGGTTTTGAGGAAAATGCATGCAAGTTTTAAACACTTAGAACTACAGTTCGATGGGGCGGAGGTTAACTGCTCGATAACTTTGAGAATTTTGCTCGGATCGAGTTGAAATTTGGGGAAAATATTCTTGAAACTACAAGAAAACACAAAAAAATGGATTTTTCGAAAGTGTAAAACCCTACCCCTCCCTTGATCCACTCGAAAATGTTTGAAGCATTTTAGCAACAACAAATTAACAAAAGTCGTGACTCGACTACTTACTAGAAACTCAAAATTCTCAAAATAGATTTTGGTATTTTGACAATTAATTGTTGTACGTCCCGCATTGTAGAAGGGGATGCTGCGCTTATAACTTTAAAAACCACCCTCAAAACTGAAACTGAGGGAGAATCCCTAAAACAAATTTGGATTCATCAGCGAATAAAAATTTGATCTAATCTAGTGGAATCTCGCTCTTTTTCAAATCCTGGTCAAAAAATTGAAGAACCTTATTTTTGGGATATTTGATCTCTATTTGATGCTGGTAGTAAAGCCAGTTATTAATAGACAAAAGAGTAACTTTACGCAAACTACCAGTTTATGTTTCGACACAAATATTATATATACTATCGCCGAAGCTATGAAAGCAGTATGAAACTAAAGAGGGGTATTTCGCTCCTGAAATATATATATATATACGTCGAAACAAGAAATGTTAGTTTGAGGAAAGAAGTTACTCCTTTACTTATTTCTGGATCTGTATTTCGGAACAGGACGCTGAACTGACAATAAATCTAAGTTGGATATGTATAAAGCCTGGCATAGTCTCTTTCCAGTATTCACTAGCATGTCTTAAAAATATAAAAAGTACTTATCATAAATTTGACAAAATGGATATTTACTTACAAAATCTTCTAAAATACCATAATTAACATGGTATGACATTTTTGCTTGATCTATTACAGCTCTGATCGCTTCCTTGTATTCTTCGCAAGTTCGCGTAACTGGCATGGCTCGTGCTTTTTGTAAAATTAGTAGCCAAAAGCAAATGCAAATCAATAAACTGTTGAGTTCTGTAAATCAAAAGAAAATATACGTTAGTCATGTTTGTAAAGATTTTTAATTTTTAAGAAGGTTTTAATGTTTGAAATCTGCAAAAATAATTATGGACTATAGACTCGACAGTCTCGACCCATCTTCTCAAATAGTCAAGTTAATATCAAGGATTTTTTACCATTGAATTTCTGAAGTTTATTTCTGTAACACAACATCTTTCACTTCTATTTTTTGGAATATTCAGATGTCAGCTTCTTCAACACCTCGGCACCTCGGAAGAAACTCGTAGATACTTCTAGATAAAATATCAAACCTTTCCGGCCCTAATTTCTTAACAGCCTTTGTTTGATCATTAAAAGTTGGCAAATGGCAATTAAATCTGATTTAGTGAAAAAACTAGTTATTTGGACAAGCCCAGGTTAAACCAGGTTTTAAAGTCATTATGAGCGCAGGTATCGCTAAATTCTATTTACCTCCTCTTATCCTGGTAAGAACCACCTGCATAGCAGATTACTAAGGTTATCATGAGGAATGGTAAGGAACGCTTTGATTTTAACTATTAACAGAAATGTATAATATAAGCACCTTCCGGAATTTTTCAAGTGTGATTCAAGGTTGCTGTGGCGAGGTGTCAGCAGTTAGTCATATGCAAGATAATAGATTTGTTGATATAAATAACAATTTAAGTTTGCAGCCCGAATGACGTGCGCTGCTTTTTGATAGACTCCAAACCGAATATTGTGAAGAAGCTTTTATGCGATCACCTTTTGTAGGTACTCATTAACCGCTGGAGGGCTTGAAGGGACTGATTTATTTTTGCCTCTGTTGAATGCACTGACGCAGTGCCATTATTATAAGATAGTGTGATGGCACGATTGTGGAATCTGGGGGCATTACTCTTGCATGATAGGTTGGCTTTGGATCTAATAAATTCCTTTCTATTCAACGGATTTATAAATAGACGGTTTAGTAATGAAATGCCAGTGGTATCAGGGTGATAAATGCAATACTTGTGTTCAAGACAGCAAATAAGTCATTTTCATTAAGATTTGAGTACGCGTTACATATCTGAATGCAGGCGAGACATCGTAATTGACTTTGAATCTGGGTGGTTTGGTTTCTTCATAAAAGGGGCTGCAGAGTTGCTAACCTCAGTGTTTTGAAGTCGATGAATTAAGTTTTTGGTGCGACATCACACGAATTCCTTTCTTCATGGCGCTGATCTCAGCAGCTTCAAGGAGAAGACTCTTATTTTTTAGGTTGAAACCCGAGTGTTGAACGTAAACATTTTATTTAAATAAAAAAAAACAAGCTGTACTATCAATAAGTTGTTTATCTTTCGCTCAAAGCCAGCTTGTTTCTCTGGTTGTCTAACAAATAACATTAATCTCCATTCAGGCCAAAAAGAAAAAAAATCAGAAAAGGTGTTATAAATTTTCCACTTGGTTACGAGAACTCCCCATCGCTTGTTTGCGCCGCCCATCTTTACGATTCACTCTAGAATGGAAAAATATTTCCCCGATGTCTCCCACACTTTAGCATATGAGGTGGTGCATTTGATCCAATTACGTTAAGAAGTTTCTTGTTTTATTGGAAAGTGCGACATTTTTTCGCAGAGCAAACTAACGAAAGGTTTAGTTCTCAGCAAAGTTTTCGACACGTTCATTAACACGTAGAACTCAGGACTTAGTGACCGCTGGACCGCTTTGAAATCTAAAACCACTCATATTCAGATATTTTGGAAGTCATTCAATAAATTATGTTAGAAATGTTTGGGACCACAAATTTTGACGACAAAAGGCCGCTCAAAAGTCAAAGATTCGACCACCTAAAATCAACAAGGTGGCGGTTGTGGGAACAGACTCGACAGTATTGGACGATTCTCCCAAAGTCCTCGTCCAGTATCAATAGCCGATTATCGACGGTAACTTGATACTATTCGCGATTACTATCGTCATCTGAGATACTCCAGCACCAGTCCCCCGGTAAAAGCGATATCGGCGGAAAGATTTTCCAAAATCAATTCGTGATCTTTTACATTTTGATGGGACGCGAATTAAACAAGTTATAAGTGAGATGTGACATAAATTAGCCCAGCGCCCCGGAGGAGGCTGCAGGCCGCCTAAATAAAAATAATAATGTTAATAACAAAACGTCGAGTGCCTCGACGACACACATACCGAGCCCGACAAATCAGAGGTAGTGTGGGTCAGTGACATTAAAATGCGAACAGAAAAAATTGGTCTCCATTTGTCGTCACTTTTTTATTGCAGAAATTTGGTTTTGGTCGTGGTTTCTTGACTGTTTTCTTATTGAGATAATTGAAATTCTGCTGGGGTCGCGGAGTTTTCATCAAATTAAAATCGTTTTACAAGTTACTTACTTTTGGATTTATAACATGACGAGGGCGAGTGCGATGACGCGGAAGGTTTTGATTTATTGGAGGGTTCCGCTGACGGGAGCTGGGGCCGTTCGTTTGTGCAGTCCGCCACACTCACTTGGCCGCTGGAGGCGAGGCAGGGCCTGCTGGGGCCGGTGGGTGACGGTAATTGATAGAAGGCGATTTTATTGTTACTGGCGCGGCAGCTATCAGACTGACCGGGGCTACTACTATTAACATTATTATTACTAAAATTATAAATGAATAATACTGATTCGTTCTGCTGGCGTCGATGCTGCTTGCATGGCTTAATGGCATTCACATTTGAATTATGCAACGTGTAACAGCACTTGTTTTTCGACTGGCTACATTTTTGTACTGAGTACGTTTCACTGGCCATTTTCGAAAACGCCGATAACGATTTGGCTGTTCTTTGGTCTCTGTCAAGCATACCATTTGGGTGGTACGTTGAGGTGAGGTGTTCGCATTGGTCGCGGTAAAGGTTATTCGATTTGGTTGCGAACATTTTGGCGTTAGTCGGGAGTCTTGTCGATATCACTTGAGCCGATGGCTTTCGTCACGCAACTGCACTAATGCCGGTTAATACGCCGCACTTTTCACCGAAATGCAATAATCCTAGAGTCTCGATTAGGGGTCAGTCGCTCTTTATCACAGATTATTGGAATGACCGAATATCAATTTAAATCTTAACTGTATCCGTCCGAATTGTTGTCCATTGAATAAATTAGATGAATTTTTGATACGAAAACCGAATCACTGTTTTGCTTTCAGGAAATCACACAATCACATAACTTGAGCCAATTAACGGCAAGGAATTAGAACGCTTCACTTGAGGATTGATAATTGGAGAAATGCACTGAGCCTCGTCGGGAGTACCTGCAGGATTCGGAGACACTTGACTGAGTGTGTTAACACGATGAAATCTCGAGTGTTAATAATAATTGATAGGGTGACAACATACGACTTTTATAGGTTGCTATTTTGCTACACCTTTGACATCATAAGAAGGTGTTTGGAGTCGCGCCTGAGAAGAGATGAATGATGCCGATGCGTATGTAAGGCCAGTGTATGAAACACATAACGCGACCGAGATTAGCAGCAATAGTAATCTAGATGCCGTGGACGTTGATGCCTTGGATCCGATTAATGTATCTACACTTGTATGTCACAGACCGAGAGAACGTGTCCATTTATCAATGGGCAGCGCAACATTGGAGGCACACTTTGCACTACCACTCGCAGATTATGTGAATCTTCCTTCCTGTCCACCCCTTTTATGTAATTCAGTATTATTGCACAATTTACACTAGTGTCGTATGATTAACAACCGTCAGGCACTTTAAGTATCTGGAATGAATGGATGGGTCGACGATTCCTTTTAACACATCCGCAGCCCGTCCTCCATGTACATTCTATATACTAACGAACAAATCTGTTTTTCTTCCTTTCACTCTCGATCTCCAGAATCACTCACTGCGTTGCACTATTGCACTTTTATGTACTTAAAAATAATACTCTTAAATATCACACACGTTTTTTCATTCTTGCGGAAAACCCGGCTGTACCGCCACCGAGTATGTCACTATTTAAAATGTTATTGGTTTCCATAGTACAGTGACTGATATATGCCACTGTGTCTCAGCATGGCTAATTTATGTATGTAAGCGTCATATATCTCACATACCGCCGCACTCTGTGGCTCACACAATAATTCCACATATTTATGAAATAAGGAAACAACTATTGAGGCGATTAGTCAAATAGTGTGGCCGAATCGCGGGGCTGATCGCACCTCGGGCCAGGTGAGAGCGATCTCGATCTCTCAGCCGCCCCGGCAGGTAAACGCACGAAAAAACAACGGTACCAAGCTCTATGTATCTGAGTATCTGCAACTAAGTATCTTTCTTAAGACACGACCATGCGCGATCGGCGATTGCTCACTCAGCTCAGCGCGACAGAAGAGAACGCCGACCGCAGCGAGGGTTTTCCACCTTAGTCAAGTCGCCAAGAGCCGGCAAAGGTGCCAGTGCGATATTCGACCGCACAGCCAAGACACGACCCATTCTCCAGTCGCCTTATGTACAACTTGTTGGTTAGATCGCGATAATCGCCTCTTAAGCCACATAAGACATTTGTCGGAGGCTTGCAAGTGTATTTGTTCGCTGCTGGTGGAAATTACACCTTTAGCTGAGCGGGTACACCTCTCCGACGGTAACCCGCTTGGGTAGTACATAAGCTATTATCCTACTACCCCTGTTTATTGGGCTTCTGGAGAATGCTTTCTCTGTTGCACGAGAAGTTCGGAATTGTGACGAGGAAGATACAATCGCCATCTGAGGTGTTGGTACGGGGTATGTGCCGCTGCCACTGCAGTCTTCAGTTGGCAGCTCACCTTTCCATTCTTCCTCTTTACGAGCCGCGTTTACTCTGCAGATCGAAACCGATCGACAACAAATTCACGGAAATAGAACAACTTATCGATTTGAGACTTAAAATGTTAATCAGACTCTCGCGAAATTGATAACAGAGATATCGACCATTCATGTCTAAAGTTCGACTTTCCTACAAGACCATCGCAGAATAGATGAAAAACAATCGAAGGAAGTTGATATTGTCTACTTTTAATAGACCAGGAAAAACCAAGTGGTAGAATACAGTTAAAAACTCCGGCGTAAGCTGTATCGAATTCTACAAGCATTGTTTACGATGGGAAGGAAGTTGGGATTATTGGCACATCATAAAATAAGTGAAAAGCTATTTGCTGCTTCGATTACATTTATTATATCTAACCGTCAAAACAATGTTGATTCATTGTTTGATACCGCTTGCCGATAAAGCTAAATTACGCGTCTTAGGTTGATATTCAAGGCCACTAAAGATTTAATTGAAAGTCTTAGGATTAAACGGAAATTAGACTTTAGATATGTCGCTTTCAGGGGGCAGAATCAGCAATGATTTCATTATTAAATTTACATAATTGTTCTGACCTGGAGCGTGCAATCTGCAAAATGTCTCTCAAAACACAAGAAGATACCAAAAAGTGGCAACTTTTCTGTGTTAAAAGGCAATAATGCCGATTCTCAAAAGAAAGCTGGTTATGTAATGAAGAGCCCATAATTTTATGGATAAAATCTCAAGTTTTTATTGTAACTGCAATTAAGCCGTTTATTGACAAATTTGCCGATTACCTTTGGTATTAGAAAGGATTGCTTTATTTTAGAGTGTCATATTCCATATTCAGTTACTCTAATTCCTACTAATCAAAGCTTGGTCGAGTTACTGAAACTCTTTTTTCCAGGAAGAAAATTTCAAATTTATGAAAAGTGACCGCACCTGAAGAATTGATTTAAGAAAAGATTATGAAATGCCAAGTGAAAATGTGGAGCGAAAACTATTACAGTCGCCGGATTTTTTCCAGTTTTTGGGAGGAGATGGAGAGGAGAGGTGTTGCGAATCACGCCTGCAATTGAATATTTATTTTCTGAATCTTTTTACACTTTTTACATCAACTTCGTATTCAATAATCTCCTATGTGTAGACAGAATTTACTTAAGATTTAACTCAAAACTGATTTAAATTTGTGGTTTATATCTAACAGCAGAGCATTAGAACAGAAAACAGGTATGTTGTTTGTCATGCGCTTCTTGTGTGAGATTGCTTGACATCAGTTGAAAATTATTGGAAGTTTCCTCTCTCTCTCAATTTTTCCACGATCAGTGCAACTGCATATCGATCACGGATGTCCTCATTTTGGATGTGATCAAAACGTGTCACGCCATTAGTCCAAAGCAACATCTTCGTCTCCATTACCACAAGGTGCCGTTCATTTTCTTTTATAGTCGGCCAACATTCAGAACCACAGAAAGCGTCAGGGCAGACGACATTGCGGTAAATTTTAGATGTGAGACGTTCGTTGATGCGTCGATCACAAAGAACACCAGCTGTGGAATGCCACTTTATCCAGGTTACGTTAATGCGTGAAGCAATTTCATAATGCAGTTCTTCATTTGCTGCTAGCACTGATTCGTAGTCAACTATGGGTAATGAAATGAGGAAAATTTGATCAGTTGAATGGACTGGGCAGCTCACCACCACCTTATTTATAGTCAGTTATCATCCTTTTTAAGGTTTTACATAAAACAAACCCTTATTCAAAACAATTCTACATCTGTCGGTCTGTTAGCTATTCGCTCTCTTCTTGGACGTTAAACTTATCGACACGGGCTACTCTGGGTGGGATGTGGTTTTTTTCAGCACATTTGTAAGTCCACGGATAACAGCTTCAAACTTCCTTTATTTCCAAAGTAGCTCACTTTTCTAGAAAAAAAATGTCCATTCCTGCCTCCCTTGCAAATTACAACGATAATTGGTTAGCAATGAGTTAAATGACGACGCGAAACTAGCCCCTTTCCGGGGTGCCCTAGTAGTTTTTGAATCGGATTGGAAAGGAAAACTTTCCATTTTCCCCTCCAGGGGTAGGGTTCAAAATTAAACCGTACTGATATCACATCGACATTGTTGGGTTGGAAGTTAATTGAAAATTCAACCTTTACTAAATTTTATGTAAAAGTGTTGACAAGAGTCTTGGGAAGCCCTCATGCAAGCACTTCTTTTCGTTTAATTGAAACTATTGCAAAATATTAAATTAGGCAAATCAGAGGTGGTTCTATAGTTAAAAAACACACCTTATCCTACATTGATTTGAATAAACTGAAACCCCTTTTCTTTCTCTATAAAATCTCTCTCTATAATATCAACAAAAAATAAATTTAAAAAATAAGATATTTTTGAGATTTTCTATTTATTCAGAGAACTTATAAAATACTAGGATATGTCTGAGATAAAGACCATTCTAGAAATTTGAACGCAATCAGGGAAGTTTCCGAGAAAGCCAATCATTTCTAGTAAAAACCGAATAATTTTGGAAACCAATTTGAAAGCGGAAGAAGGCTAAGTACACAGAATGCGTTAAGCACGAACCCTCCGATAAGAATTTTGCACCTAGATCAGGCATTCGACAAAGCCAAATGGCGAAGCCGATCACGACGAGCCGACCCCGCTTGTGAACGGGACAAAGGCTGAAGAAAAAGAAGAAGATAACGATAAGAATTTAATTGTTTTTATAAATTCTATTTTGTCTATGACCTGAAATAAAAGACGCATTGCACACTTTCCCTGAAAAATTTCCTTTCTCCCTGAAGGGATAGCGGATCCTTTCAACTGCCAAGTTTTCAAGTTCTTCTGAGAAATAAGGAAATCTACTCTTACCAAGTAGGAGTTCTTGCTTGGCGTCTGGAATTGAACGTGCTATGATGTTTATGTCGTTAGAGAATCCCACTTTTTGCGAAGATTTGTAGAGCAATGCTCCAGTGGTACCTAATTCCAGTTTACGGATAATATACTCAAGTCCATCCCATTAATGGCCATTTTCGAAGAGTTTTTCCATCACTTGTCACTCATAGAAAGTCTGATCTGTCGCTAGGGGGGTACCTCCACCTCGCCGATATTCTGGTTTCCTTGCTTTAATCCGCAGTTGGTTTCGAAGCATTGCGTTAGCTCGGCAAGTATTTTTAGATGGAATTCACTCTCAGTCATCGTCGGTTCAGTTTTTCTGGTAGGCGGAACCGGCGCATGATACGATATACTACTTCTCGTTTCATACTATGCTGCTATGCTTGAAGAAAGTCGACGAAGAGCTGATGCACATCGATATTGACCTCATGGCAGTAGTTGTTTGACAGTGAAAATTTAGTCCATCGTGGATCATTCTTTTCGAATGTCACATTGATATTCACGAATTAATTTGTATGTATATGGCTCTAACCTAGCTTGGATGATTTTCGTCAGGATCTTATAGGATATCCACAACAATGAAATGCCTTTGTTATTGTCGCAGATAAGTTTGTCTCTTTGTTTTGTGTAATTTTCATTTGTCAAAATTTTTAAAATAAATTTAACGAGGAAATTATTCAAGCAATTTTCTCCACTCTGTAATACTTCAGTTGGAATACCATCGAATCCCGGGGCCTTATTTAGTTTTTGGTTGCGCAGGGCTGCTTTCACCTCTTGAATAGAAGGAGATTCGACTGGTGTGTTGTTTATAATTTCGGGATTCGTCAAAGCGGTACATCCCGCTGGCACTTCCACTGGACTGAGCAGCTTCGTAAAGTATTCCACCCATGATATCGGCAGGGTTACCTAAGATATCTCCTTGGTAATCCAGAAACGGAAAGTGGTAATGATCTCAACTAATACTTTATGCAATAAGTTAATCCCACTTGTAACTTTGGAAAAAAATGATTTTTTATTGCGTTTTTCAACTATAATAACCTGAGAATATGTCCTTAAACTTTTAAGTCAAGATATGATCGTTGGAATTTTAATAGCGTTTTTCTAAAAATTATACGTCTAAAACCCGTGACCAAAATTACTCGAAAACAACTGAACCAATCCTCTTGATATTTGGCAGACCTTTTCAATATATAAAAACGTAGTGTTTAATATATCGACCTTTTTTTGATAAAACATGTTTTATTGCCCAAAACCTTATTAAAATCGGTTCACTATCTGTCGGTCTGTCCGTCTATCTGTCTGTCTGTTACATGCGTTGTGTGAACGCTCATGCATATGCATATATAGAGAGTTACATCCTCAATACATGCATGCATGTGGAGTATCAAATGAAAGGTCTCGGATAGTACTTTCCGAAGCCGGTCTTAGTTTTAATGTTCGTTGGGAAGGCTGAGAGTACGAGGGTGGAAAATGATCATTTCCTTAACGGACCCATTCTCAGAAACTACTCAACCCAAAAATCGGAAAAAAAATCAAGAGGCTGCCACTATATGGTGCCTAGGCTTCGAAATACCTTCCATACCGATAACTGTTCAAAGAAAGTTACTATAATTTTTAGTATTTCACTAAAAACCTCCCCTCATGTTTATCCTAGGATCATAAGTAGCAATTAAGACTATACTATAGAGCATAATCCTACAAAGTTTAGTGGAAATCGCAGCTTTAATAACAGCATTATTAACAAAGTTATAGTAGGTCAAAGTTGTCGCTTCTGTGCAAATTCAAGGCTTTGAATGTCAGTATCACATATTCTTACTTAATGTATGCATGTGCATTACGTGCTACTACTAGTACTAATGGGACAAATGTCCACTCAAATGTTTTTATGAAAGAAATACGCAAAACTTTTCATACCTGAATCGTCCAGCTTCCGGTTTCCCGCCTTGTTTTAATAAAAAATCATTAACTTTGAGTAAATGCCATTTTGTGAAAAATAGATATTTTTTTACATCATAGGATCAAACACTAGCTTTTATCATAATTCAACTAAATCTATCGACATTTTTTGATTCAGATGATCCAGATCGCCACAGGTTTGGTCACCACAAAACATAAAAATAAAAATACATTTTTTATGGCAATTTTTAACACAGCTCCACATGTACACATGTCCTAACATTTGTAATAAAAATATTACTGAAGGTTGTTCAATATGTGCACTTTGAGACATTATAATGGTCGTTCAAAAAAATTTCAGTAAAAAATCGTGGAAATATCCTACTTTTGCCCAACTAGTGGGACTAACTTCTAGCCCCTTGAGTAACATTTCAGTGTCTAGAAGTACAAATTCAAAATGAGACAGAACTCATTCTCGGAAACTAGCACAACCGTGGTCTATGACGATCTAGCAGCATCGGTGATGATAAAGCTACGAAAATTGCAGTAGTAGTAGTAGTAGTTTGGATGGACGACAAGCGAATAACTAACAGGTTATTCGAAGGAACATCCGAAGAACGCCGCCCAGTGGTAAAGCCACGAAAACCTTAGATGTGGACGAGGCCAGTAAAAAGCTGCTGAAATTTTCGAACTGGAAGACGCGATCGAAGGATCGACATGGCTGGAAGAAGTCTATCCTGGAGGCCAAGAACCGATTTGGTCTGTCGCGCTATTGAAGAAGAAGAGCTTTCCGTCTACATATACTCCATACAAAGTCATGCCATTCTATGTATACGAAAACTCTGCAGTTTCCATAATTCTGTCTTCTTAACAGGCAATCGGCCGGATGCAGGGATAAATAATACTAAACCGATTTTCATAACATTTTGTTTCACAAAAGCATAAGCTACTAAGGATAACGGTTAAGATTTAATCAAAAAATTAGAATGAGCGAGATATTATCGTGAATGCTAATAATAATTGACGGTGCTAAGCAGAAGTAGAACATAACTTCCGTTTGTATTTTCAACTATTCAACATTATGAATAGTAGATTGGAAAATATTAATTTGACGATATGTACTCCCGATTAATTTAGTATTCATAACTAAACGCATGAACCCTTTGGCAGGTAATGAAATATAGTCATTCCCGCAGGCGCTTATGTAGAAGAAATCCAAAGCATATATGCATGATCACAATTGAAAATGGAACTGCAAGTTAAATAAATTTATGTTTGACCTAATGTAGTAATAGACTAAAATTAGTTAGAACTGTATCTTGAAAGTAGTCGTTAAAATAAGTTTTAGACATTTGGACTTCTTTTAGGTGAGTCTTGAACGATTGAGAGAATTAGAGGAATTTCCACAACAGTGGGTCCTCAAGTCCAGGTATATATCCACAAACGACAGTAAATTACAGTACAGATTCTTCTAAGATTACACGATGAACTGAAGAGTATCTTGATAAGTTCTGTATAATTTTATTAAAAAAAAACTCATTTTTATCACTATCACCCGTAATTCCATTTAATAGGTCACAAACGACCCAATACCATTTTCATTGACCAAAATATAATACCTGGTCACATTCATGCCAACGTTTTTCATTCAATTATGAGTCATAAGTAGGGCAATGAATGATTGAGGCGGAGATGGTGGTTGAGGTATAATGTCGGAAAATAACCAATTCAAATGAGATTTAGCGGGTCTGTCACACACTTCTTACTTCTTTAACTACATATTAGTAAAACAAGGTGAATCACCCAACAAGATGTGATAAAACCCTAGGAATAAAGTTTGGAAGCTTAACTGACCGTCGTTTAAAAATCAAGCAAACTGCTAGACGTCTTCTATCCACGGATTTCAAGCTGTAACCAACAATTGCAATAATCGCTCAGCCAATAATAAATCCTCTACTTCTTGGGTTTGATTTGCAAGTACCAAAGCATCAATTTATCTCAAGCAGGAGAACGGAAACGCACCAACACAACTCCATCTGCCAAACGTACGCTTCGGATGTAGTGGGTGAGATACTACTATCGACTTTATCAATTGAACCTACCTGATTGGGAGTAATCTTTGGAGGGATTAAGTGGACGCAGTTTGCGTAGCATAAGTAGAGCAATTCTGGTCGGTGGTGTTCGTGTGGTGACTGGATGCCTAGCACACTGGACAGCGCTTCGCTCTCAGTGTCAAAGTCCCAGTCCCAAAGTCCCAAACAAACGTCAGCAGGCAACAGCCGCAGGCACAAGTACGCCCCATATACGAATACTTCTTGGCGGTAATCGGGGGGTACGCATGCTCTTACTCATCTCCTTATTAGCGAGCCTATGTGTGCAGCACACTCGTTGTGCCATTCTATGTACTATGCGAGTACCTAGCGATTCAATTCGCCAGTGGAGCAGAATTCATGAATGGAGGCATACATGGTCCGCCGCATATGTAGCCTTGTTGTTGCTCCGTGCCCGCGGCAACTCAGCTATTCCGAGTATTATTCATCAGTCGTTTCACGTCACTGCCGTGATTCTGCTATGTGCCGTTGGCGTTATATATTACAAAATTTATCTTTCGGCGTTACGTGCACAAAGATTGCGATTAACTCGGAAACATATCGCTTTGCAGATCGCGGGCTCGAAGCCGACCAGATCAAGTCGGTAAGATATCACCTGGCGCACCTTCGCCTCTAGCAAAAGCATTTCACTCTCCCGGAGTGATTCTGAGGGGAATTGGTAGTCCCTGCTTGGCACCCTGCCCCGTTGGTGCCATCCACCGAATTTCATTCACCGGAGGCAATTCCAGGAGACCACACTTCAGCACGTATTTGACAAACTCTTAGAAAACTTTGCAAATCTGCTCATTTTAAATTGAGTGATTTATGCGCTTTCGATTATTATGGAGTAAAGTGCTAATTAGCAAAAAATCGGTATCAATTTACGCGCTTTTATGGTTTCGTTGCTCAGTTATCTGAAGATTTTTTGGGAAAATTCAGAAATTTGTTTATAGGGGCCGCCGCAACAGTAATTAGAGAAACATGTTTGGTGAGTTGAACAATCGCGACATTTACATTTTCGTTAATGGCTTATCAGGGGAACAACAGCTGCCACTAACAATCACATATCAATTCGATCCTTACCATATATGGCCGGCATTACATAAATGGCATAAAATTGATGTAAGAAGCACAATTCAACGAACATGCTGAGTGTATGTGAAAATGCATTCCAATTTCTTCGAAATTGTTTGTAGGAACGAAAAATTTGCCCGTTTAGATGAAAACCCAAATAAAATTGTCTTCTAAATTCAAAAACAAAACCAGTCAAGTACATTTGAAAACTTTTTACTATATTGATATATCCAAAAGAGTTAATATTTCTGCGTAAATTTATGTCGGACAGTTTCCGGGGGTAAAATAATATGCGAACAGCTCAGAATCTACCTAACGGGAGAAGCGACAATTTGAGAAAATAGGTTTTATTTATTCCTACTTTATTGCTTTCCATTTTGGTGGTAGCAGATTTGGAGGATATGATATATCTCGATATTCACGTCGAATTTCTGGATGGCAGCATACTTCGCACAAGTCTGAGGAAGTATCCAAGATCCAAGTCTGTTTAAGTCATGAAGGCTTACTGGAAGTTGTCTGATACCACATGGACAACGGAGATCACTAAGGTGGTTTCGTCTCAGAAATTCATTTCTTGGAGAGCCTTGGAGAACCCGTCTTCATCATTATCACCAACGGCGCAACAATCAGTGTCCGGGCCAGGTCTGCCTCAATATGAATTTCTAAGTACTCATATTCCCGTCTTGAGCCTGGGGCGCAGCAGAATTGGCAGCATTTGAAATTTATTTTCTATTTATCTATCTACCTCGTAGACCCCGGCATCATCGACTATTTCCGCAACCATTGAAACTAGCGGCAACAACTTCCTCCCGAATCAATACCTACGGGTATAGGCAAGTGGACGTGAGTCTTGGCTTGCGTAGGACGTTTTCCTGGCGATTCATCCTGGCGGATGTCAGCTACCCCATACTAGGCGCAGAATTCTTGTGTCACTATGGGTTGCTGGTGAACTTGCAAAACAAGTCTCTTATAGATCCCAGCACCAACCTTAATTCGTCGGGCCAAATGGCATCTCACCCAAGTAACAATTTTTTCGTACTTTTGGAAGATATTACCGACTCTCGTGTTCGGGCACTTCTCCAAAAGTTCAGCCAGATTACTACCGAATGTAGTCTCTCTAAACCAGTGGAGCACAATGTGCAGCATCACATTAACACCACTGGTTCCTCGATCTTCTCGAAGGTGGAGAAACTGGCTACTGCGCGGAAAGAATTTGAACAACCCTTCCAACAGGGTATCTGTAGACCTTCAAACAGCTGTTGGTCTCCCCACTGCATATGGTCCCTAAGCCAAATTGCGAATGGCGCCCCTGTGGGGATTACAGAAGCCTAAATGCACGGACTGTTCCAGACCGACATCCAATTCCGCTCATCCACGACTTTCGCATCATCTCGTAAATTGCCGCATCTTTTCGACCTTGGACTTAGCCATGGCTTATCATCAAATCCCTGCAGCTCCTGGAGACATACCAAAGACGGCAATATGCACACCCTTTGGACTCTTTGAGTTCACCCGGATGACTTTCGGATTGTGCAATGCGGCGCAAACCTTTCAAAGGTTCATTCACTCGGTCCTGCAAAACCTCGATTTCTGTTTCGTATACTTGGATGATGTTTTCGTCGCTTCTTCCACTGAGTCTGAGCACTTAGCCCATCTCGAATGCATTTTTCAACGTCTCCTTGAAGCCGGGATAGTCCTAAACGTTGAGAAATACAAATTCCTTCAAACACAGGTGAGATTTCTCGGCCACTCCATTTCCCCTGAAGGAATTCAGCCCGGCCCAGACAAGGTGCAAGCAATTACAAGCTTCCCGCGTTCGAAGACAATGAAGGAGTTGAGGAGGTTCTTGGGCATGCTAAACTTCTACCGTCGTTTCCTGCCCAAGGCCGCCCAACACCAGTCCCCAAAACAAAGGACACACGAGACATCGTGTGGTCTGAAGATGCTGTCCGCGCGTTTGACAGACCCCATCAACAACTGGCTGACACTACACTCTTGGCATTTCCTCTGCAAGATGCACCCCTAGTCGTGTTTGTGTATGTGCTCTTCACCAAAAAGTGAATCAGGTCTGGCAGCCGTTGAGTTTCTTCTCTAAGCAGTTGGACCCCGCTCAACGGAACTACAGTACCTAAGATCAAGAACTGCTCGCCGCGCACTTGAACATCAAATACTTCCGCTTCTTCCTAGAAGGCAGGCCGTTCACAGTGTTCACGGACCATAAGCCTCTCACATATGCTTTGAAACAAAAGCCCGACAAAGCGTCCCCTCGTCAGCTTGGACACCTGAGCTTTATAAGCCAGTTTACGTCAGACATCCAACACGTGTTCGGCAAGGACAACATAGTTACTGACGCTTTGTCTCGTGTCTCCGAGGTTAACATCCCCGCCTCACTCCAATTCTCGGCTATCGCCAAGGTGCAGGAGGATGACGCAGTACTTCAGGGCCCCAAATCCAACCTCAAATATAAATTTAGGGAGTTCCCCATCTTTGGCTTGAACCTCTCTCTCTGCTGTGAAGACTCGGAAAAGGGACCCCGACCATACATTCCGGCCAATTTTTGCAAGGAAGTGTTCCACGCGGTTCACGAGCACATCCAGGCATCAGGACAGCAAATCGGCTAGTCACCGAGAAATACTTCTGGCCCTCTATGAACAAGGATATCAATTCCTGGGCCAGAGAGTGCATCGTATGCCAAAAGTGTAAAGTCTCCAGGCATGTAAGGAAAGAAGTGGGCTCATTCCCCCGCACTACCAAGCGGTTCCACGCAATACACCTCGACATAGTGGGGCCTTTGCGAGACTCGCACGGTTACAGGTATTGTCTCACAATCATCGACAGGTTTACGCGGTGGCCTGAGGCAATACCTCTGAAAGACATTACGGCGCAATCTTGTGCCGAAGCCCTCAGTCGAGAGTGGATACCTCGCTTTGGCGTCCACCCTTTTCTCGGAGTTAGGCAAACTACTTGGTTTTAAACGCCAGCGGACTACTGCATACCACCCGCAATCCAATGGGATGCTAGAACGTTGGCACCGGACGCTGAAAGCCGCCATTATGGCACGCGACGATCCGTCCTGGTCCCAAGTCTTGCCTTTCGTCCTACTTGGTTTACGTACAACCCGCCGAGAGGAATTTGCTTCCAGCCCCGCGGAGCTGGTATACGGGGAGAACCCAAGACTCCTAAGTGATCCGGTCTTCGACAAGAGATCGGGTCTCACAGAGTCGGGGTTGGTGCGTCTGCTGAGGGACAATCTCCGACGCATAAAAGCCACACCACCCACCCGACACTCGTCCAAACCTGCCTGTTCACCCAAAGAACTGGACACGTACACGCACGTTCTGGTCAGAACGGCTGCCGTCCGGAAGCTGCTGCAGCCCTCATAGGAGAGCCCGTACCGCGTTCTCGAGCGGGGAGAACATTTCTTCCAGCTCGAGATCGATGGATACAAAAAGGCGGTCTTTCTATCCAGGCTGAAGCCCATGTGCGCCCCAAAACAACGTCACGTTCGCTTTGCGGAATGATGGGGGACGCAGTTCCGGGTCCGGTCGCTGAAACCCCTAGGTTTCATCTGGTGGCGGAGTGATGTGACGCAGCAGGATTGGCAACATTCGAAATTTATTTATTATTGTTGTGAATGCAAACGGATAGATGACGCCGCTGGCGCTCTCAAGTTCTAATGTGCACAGGTGTGTGAAGTGCACAAAACCCACATGCGTGGGAAATGCCCAAGATCCGTGGCAGAGACGCCATGCTTATGCAATTGCGGTCAGACTGGACATCCTGCCAACTACCACGGATACCCGGCATACAGAAATGTGGTTTCCAGAAGGGAAGCTGACAGATCAAAAAAGAATGCCGAAACAATGAGAGCCAAGCAAGCGGTGATACTGGTGTTAGCTTGGCTAAACTAGGCGTGCCTTACGCCCAAGCAGCTAGCAATACTTTTCCTATATCTGCAGCTGCTCAAGTTCCGCAGGGCACCAAATTGCCCTTCAAAAAACTTGGTTCAAACTCTTACTTCTGTCGAAGCCAACGAACAACGAAAATTCCCTACTATTCAACTCATTATGAATTTATGGAGTTAAATATTATTGCATTTAACTCCGCGTGCCTGGTCTCACAGGCCGAACATGCCATCGCACAAGAGTTGATAGGCTCTCTGAAATGCGGAATTTTACTGCGTTCGAGAGACACGATTAAAAGGCAGGCACAATGTAAATTTGAGGAAGTTGCCATCGAAAACCTGCAAACCGCTTCCGAATCGGCGGTTTTAGTTAAAATCACCGACAATGGACGCATCTTAATAACTGCAATCTACGTCAAATGGAATTCACCATTTGAGCAACTAGGCCAAGATTTTGAGCAATTTCCAGTTAAAATCCAAGTACATAATTTTTGGTGGCGACATCAACTTGAGGCACACCTGAGGTGATTTGGCAAAAAATCGAAATGGGCAAACCCTTAAAAAATGGATTCACAGACAAAACCTATTAAACTAGCTTGATATGGTAATGCCCAATACTGGGTGTGACCTGAAAGTCAATTCATAATTGACTATTTCCTGATGTTCACAAAAGCCTGACCCACATTACAGGTGTTAACGTGCAGAACTTTACCGGGCATCTTCGACCACTTTGCAGTCGAGTTCAAACTTTCCTTCTCCACTCAGCTGCAAAAGCGAGCATCCAGCAAAATTAGACCCTTCGCCCACACTAACTACCATACGTTCAGGTCAGCATTAGGACCAAACACCACTCACGGTCTCAAAAAATCTAACGGACAAAGAAAAGGACGAGGCCATAACTTTGGCAAAGTCATCAAAGTCGATAAGATTCAGTTCCATAAATTGCTAGAAATCTCAAGCGCAATTTCCATAACAATGACAGCAAGATTAATATCGAATATAAGGTACTATATTCTCGGAACAACTGTCTAAGCAGTGAGCTCCGTCAAAAGTTTGAACAATTCCGTAACGAGGAACTTACTGATAAGCTAGCATGTGTTAAACCGTACCAAATATGTTTGGATATAAAAGTAGGTTGACGGGCAGAAACAGAGCCAGAAACTTCGTTTTGACGAAGTGCAATGAAAACACCTACAGGGAAGTTGGGAAAACGCAAGTACTTGTGGACTCATCCCTTAAGCAGTTAAACTTACCTCCATTTAGAGACAACCCGGCTGTCACTTCGATTGTACATTCGACAATCAAAGACTTTCTTCATGAGCAACTAAATTAACTCCCTTCTCCGCCTTGCGAATTGTGAAAGCTGATTTAATATTGACGAGTGACACAGTGTCACAAACTACTTTTTCTTCTTTTTCTTCAGCCTTTGTTACAGTCAAACTACTGTTCTTCGTAATTTACCTTAATTATGGACGAACAATCAGACAAAGACGGAATCAGAAGAAGACTGATTGAGGCCTTGGCAGCAACTTATAGCTCCGGATGAGATAATACTTTTTAGAGTTTTGTCCAATTACCCGAGGTAAACCGATTCTCTAAAGGAATTGAACATACTCAGGAAATCAAATAAATGAAAACTGAATGAATATAAGACTGTGAGGGATCGAAAGGCGAAGGACGGGCTTCAAGCCTGTACAGAGCTTTTGACCGGAATGAGTTGACAAACTGGGATTCTCTTAAGAGAATATCCATCCATCAACTGTGGAATTTGTGAAACTGCACAGCTGCGTCGGTGGATTAAATCATTCAAGCAAACAGAAAATCGGAGGGTTGTGACTGACGGTTTCATTCAACCACTCATCAGAGGCTACTTCACCTCCACCTCGGAAGTTGTGCATATCAGTGTTTTTCGCTTTCTTATAAATATTCGCAAGAACGACATGAAAATGAATTATAATAGGGCGAATGCCGACTAGTTTAAGTCTAAGCTGGCTAAAGCACCTCCCATAGATGATATCGATTCCACGATGTTAACAGAGACAGCTTGGAGCAAGAGTAGGAAATATTTTTCTGCCGTATCTGTCTGGGCTACGTGCCCACTTCTAGCCAAAAGAAAACTATTAAAACCGAAGGAACTTCAGACAAATTGGATAAAGTTATATTCGATCAGGGAGATCCAAGATGCTAACTAGCATGACAAGTTTTGGTTTACTATTTATCTTCTCTTTTCTGTTTAGCCTCGTCACAACTTCCTGGCTTCCAAGTACTGACAGGTGAACTTTTTCCTCGGAATAATATTGCACGACGTTGCAGGTCGGAGTGTATGTAATCTAAAGAATGATTATCTTAGCAATTGACAAGGATAAGCGAAAAGAGGTATTAAACGTTATACGTATCTGTCCTACAATGCATGGATATAATCTACAGAATGCTTTCTATACGCGCCCACGGACTCACCAAAATCATCGGCTTAATAGTCCAATTTGAACCATGACTTTGAAGCGCGTGAGAGTTCTCTACTTCGTACTAAGAGGCAATATGGTCGCAACTGTGCTCGTTGGGGATTATTATCTTGATTTGACTCAACTATTAATTCACTTCTGAATTGCTATAAGTTACTGCTTGCTAAGTGATTCCTATGCACGAGCTGGAAATGTGCCAAATCATACCGGTTCTTACAAAAAATTTAGCCCCTTTCACTTCCTGATAGCCATAGGTCTTAGTCCTTCTTCTCAACTCCCCTCAAAATCTTCGAGCGGAACATCAAATCAGTTATCGCTGAACACTGTTATAGGAACAAAATTATCCAAGGTCGCCTAAAATTGATCTCAAGAAGCTATCTACAATAGTCTGCTTGACAAAAGGAAAGTTGTTTGTTGTTCGTTTGGCCATACAAACTCGCTCAGAAGCTAAATAGCATCCCGCAGTTAAATTCATACCGTTACAAGCAATTCATAATTTTCTAGGTGGTCAGTAATCAAAGACAAAAGTTAAGCACAGCCACCCTTTACCAGCGCAGCTGGAGCACCAAAGCCTTCTGGACAGATATCCTTCCTCGACAAGATCTCTCCTGAAGAAAAGGTACCACGCTCGAAGTACATATGCAAAGCAAGTTCAAAATGAATCAAACACCACGCATCAACGACGCCAGAGATGCAGTGAAGTTCCCTGAAAGGTGTCAGTCGCACTCCAATCCCTTCGTTGCCGGATGGTTAAGTACGAGATCAACGAGAAGAGCCTTTGCGAGTTTATTCGCAAAATGACTGGAAGAGGATGTTACCCATTGCCCAGGAAGTTGTTTTGTAAAGTTCAGTTCTGAATGTGAAGTAGGCCTTATTCATACATGTGACATGTTTCTGCATCCTTTGGACTTCTTCGTCCATGCAACTGAGATCTCATGAGTCTTAACCCATGGCACGCTTGGGAACAATGCTTTTATCATACATCACAAGATACTTGCATTTCGTCACATTGTATCCTTCCGAAAACTTCTGTACTGATTCTAACTTGGCGTTTTCCAATTTTTAAGCCTAACTTTTCTACTCCCCCCACAAATCCCTTCGCAATTTTTTAGGAAAGCGAAATTGTTGCTGTGATTCCTCTGTTTGACCTCATTTCCTTCTTTATGGATTTTGGAGAGGCAGAGAACGATTAGGCATTCTCAGTTGGCAGGTTTCTGTAATAATAATTTTGCATTCTGGTAGAGCCTTTTCTACTTTTTAAATGAGGTCCACGCTATGTCATTGTAGACATCTTAGTTCATAAAGACCGTTGCGAATTTTATAGCTTAGTTTAGTCCTTTATTGATTAGTGATACTTACCCCTGGGAAAAGGGTTGATTGGATTTATTAATTACATAGTTAGGAATGAATTGTTCCTAGGGTATTATTATTATTCCATTAATGGCTCAGGCCATCTGGTATCTCTGTGTGCGATGTGTTGTCGAATGCAATTTCTTGTTTCTATGGTATCCCGTATTCCGGTAAAGATTATACGTTTACATTTAAATTTTCCAATTCCGGACCGAGGAGAAATTGCGTTTTATATACATATATGGTTGCCATTCATCCCTACACGACGTCGTTCGCGGTTACCTGAAACGTGCTTCAACTTACCCACAATCTCCTGAGGCGCTCGCACTCCTTCTCTATTGTTTTGCGTCAAGTGCCCTTGGGGCGACCTACTCACTGGACATCTTGGAAGAGTACATAGCACTCTATGGGATAGCCAGCAATGCAATTGTCTCCCCTCCTTAATGTGTGACCTGTCCACTGCCACTTTCCCTTTCCGGTCACAACGCGTACTGGTGGCAGGCCCGTGCGTCAACCAAGTTCCCCGTTTGTAGTAATATCAGGCCATTGTACCCCGATGATATGACGCAGACATGTGTTGACGTTGAAACCACACTTCTTAAATATATAAATTGATCGATGCCTTCGATACCTTGCCCATTAATGCAGATAGGGACAATGCGTTGACCCGTCAAACTGAGAACCTTGGTTTGCTGTATATTTTCAGCTCACCCCTACCTGCCTCTCTTTCTAAACCCAGAGCCAACTGGTCAAGGTTCATGATCCGGTGAGTAAGCAAGCAGATAGCGTCAGCGTAGTTGATCCGGATAGCACAGCATGAAGAAATGTCACAAGATGGAATTCTCCTAGATTCCATCATATCCTGCTCTGGTAATAGCTTCTCTTAATAGTTTCCCTAAAATGCCCCTCCTGCGTAGAGCACTCCAGATACACTCTCTGTTCACGCTATCGAAAGCTTCTTCGAAATCGATGAAGAGCAGGTGGAGCGAACATCTAAACTCCTCATACTGTTCTAAAATTAACCGTAGACTGTTGACGTAGTCAATGCAGGAGGATCCTGAGCGGAAATTGGCCTGCTCTCTGCTGATCAAACTTTTTTTAGTGTGTTTTAGGACTATTTCAGCTATTATCTTTGCGACGGCAGGGATATGCAGATATCGCTCCAATTGTTACATTAACAACTGGTATCCCTCTTTGGAATCTTAACGATCATCTCCTTCTTCCACTCTCTGGGATTCCCAAGCAGCAATAAACGGGGGAACCGTCAAGTTCAGCGGCTTGTCTCCGTTTGAGTGTATAGATGGCCGACATGATTTCTCTTCTACTTGGAGGAACAATAGTAAATTCCCTTTTGTCACGCAGCACACTACCCTCAACGTCAATTGTAGCTGCTGTCTAATCAGAAAGGTAGCGCCCCCATTGTCGAGCGACAGCTGGATTATACAAGCGTTCGATGTTAAACACGCAACACGCAGCGACCACCAGATCGTGATCCCTTTCGAGGTTAATGCACTCTCGTTACGCAGATCCAGGAGACAACTCCTAAGCCGGCTACTGATCGCAAATGGGTCGATCTGATTGCTAATGCGGTGTCGGTCAGTTAAATTTCGTCGGTGAGTTTTAATCAGCGCGAATTACATGTCCATACCATTAAAGAAGCAACTCTTGCAATTCATTGAAGACGCAACACACGCAATTTTATTACGGTTGATGTGCTCCAATATCGATCGCAGATGCTTTCAGATTTCTTCATTCATAATACGTGACTGATCCAACGAAACATTTCAGTTTCCACTAAATAGTCGCCGTAAAGTGCGCATGCGGTCTATTCCTCTAGGTAGAAAACAAATCATCTTGACCACCAATGTACTCAAACGGAGTAAAGCCACGGATGCTCCCGCAGAGCTATTCATTGCCGATCATGCTGTTTCTGCGGATCTCCGATTTCCACTTATAGAAGAATCCTGGGAATCCGAGGCCTTTCCCAAAAAGTAGAAGAAAAGGATGACCAATAAGATTCTAAAAAAGGGCATCCGTCATGAGTGCGACAATTAGAGGGGAATCTGCGTGCTTCCTACTCTCGCAAAAATAGCTAAGCTAAGTCATCAGGGAACACCTAGAAAGCTGTATCGATAGAGAGCTGACTGATTCTCGCTCTGGATCTTCCAGAAACAGACTAGATCAACCCGTATCCCTTTGAAACGATGCGCGGAGGTCAGATTTCCAGTTCATCTGCTATAGAGTACTCTAAGCAGGGGGGCATTTTGAAGAAGATAATAGTTGTAATGAGAGTGACACATGATAGCCCAAAATATCATGTACTGAACCAGGTTAAAATCTGCGACATATCATCGATGCACCCGGGTCTGAAATTATTTCGAACGGAAAGCTTCGTCGGCGCACATACAACGGATAGGTCACACATTAAGACCCATTGCTAGTTACGCAATGTGGTAGAGTCCCCCTGGAGTGGTCAACGAATTGTCATTAGAAGCAGTTGGCGGAGAACCAGTACCTCGAGAAGTCCTTGGGGGTGTTGGAGTGCATTTCAGAAAACCGTAAACGATGGCGAGTGGGCGGGGTTGACGCGCTATGGCACATTATGGGGTCAATGGCATTAGCTGTCACAATAATGGTAAAAGGTTTATATACTTCTGCAACTAGGTTTCTACTGATCAGCAACATTTCTAAGCAGATCGAACACACTTTGGTTGGTAGTATTTTTACGGGGGCCATTTCGAATGAATTCTTCCGCTTTTTTGGAACTATTTTTTAACGAGCTGAATAAACATAATGTCCAATTTTTCAATCACTGATTTATTAGTATCCTGACCACACTTTATAATTTTTTCAGCCCAAAATCGTGGCTTATTGCCGGATTATATGACTTATCCAACTACTTTCAGAAAAGTTGTCGCCAACTTCTTCAATATAAAACAAATCGGGAAACTAGAAGCTGGACGCTTCAGCTATGAAAGGTTTTGTGTATCTCTTTTGTAAAACACTGGATATTTGTCCCATTAGTATCAAGCACGTAATGTACAAGCATATGCATATAATATGTCAGAATGTCCACTTTCGCGTACTAGTGACATTCAAAGTATTAGAGCACAGAAGCCACAACTTTGACGTACTTTAACTTTGTTAGTAATAGTGAGATTTCTACCAAACTTGGTAGAATCGTGTACTATACTTATATTGCTGCATTCTAGGACGAACTTAAGGGAGTTCTGCAGTCAATTCCAAAAATTATATTAACACAATATTGTTAACTTTATATCGGCAGATCTCGGTGTGGAGGGTATTTCGGAATCTAGGTACCATAAAGTGGCAACTTCACGATTTTTTTCATATTGAAGACCTTGCCTATTTAATGGCGTAATTTTCGAACAGCTGCGAATATTCTAGATGCCAAAGGTGCACCTGGCCAAAAATCTCAATGGTATAACATCTAGCGAAATTTCTCGCCTAGAGGATTAAGTGGCAAGTCACCGCAACATACATATGAATGTAAAGGATTGCTACTCCAAATAGGGACATATTTGCCAAACTGCACGTACCTAAGACCGCAAGGACTGGAAGAATGGGACGATCACTATCATCTCTAAGAGATGCACAAGACATCAGCAAAATAATTTCATGGTTCTTTACATCTTCTGTTACAAAGCAAATAGCTAAGATAATCCTAAAACTTATGGAGGAAATCTTCGAAATCTTGACTGGCGAAATACTAGTTGGTTTCTGCTTCATTCCTCATACGCTGATCACATTTACATCCTTTAATTATCGTGAAGTAATGGGCAGGATTCAAATCTCCACTGCACCTGCTCTTCATCAATTGTAGTAGGCTTTCGATAGCATTAACAAAGGATGTAGGAGCTATATAGATTTGAGAATGAAGCCGCACATGAAGACACAAATTGCAAAACGCCAGGTAAACCCCAACAGAATCTGAAGTTCCAAGAACTCGATGTCACTCGCCGTACTAACAGCGCTAAGTTAACCAACACCAATTTTGGCTGTTCTTGGCCAATGTTCTTTCAGTTATGCTATCCTCTATTGGCATCCCAGCACCTTGTGGCGCAAAACTGTCGAGTAAGGACTCTAGCTTCTGGTGAAGTCTTAGCTGAAGTTCAAGGACATTGCCAGGAACAACAAAAAATGGTTAAGGCATATGAGTTTGTTTCGTCATATGTCGTCAAGCAATTTAACCAGCTGAAACTTTGGATTTTGCACTGAGTGTGCATATATTTGGAGAGTTCTATTCCTTTCCTTTGGGAGGGGAAGGACTGACAAATTTGAAACTTTTTTAGGATGGGTTTTGGTCAATCCAGCACTTTCAATCAATAATTGCTCTACCTCGTGATGTGCAAACGGAAGTGATTCATCTTCCATAACGCTATTAAGATGATTAGAACCGAGTTGGAGTCATCTTTTTATTAGGGCTAACATGACCAGATTATTCACTTGCTCCAAAATAAATGCAGATCACGTTCATCGCGTGGCAACCATCACGAATTTGACTCAATGTAGGAGGAAATTTGCGATTCCCATATTGGATTCCCCTTTTTTCGTATTTTGACGTTTGCTTTACTTTCTTCGAATAGCCAAGAACGTGAGAGAAATAATAGTTCAGTTTTATCATTTCGGTAGCAGACATTTTTCATAATATTGGGCAAACATCTATTGATCGCTTGAGTTAATCAGAACTTGGCTGCTGGCCATCTGAATAAGTATTTCATTGTACGAAAAACCCGTCACCTGTAAACTTCCCTTTGAATCAACGATCTTGTGAAATCCATGTGCTTACAAGGGGAAATTACACAATCGTTAACAATCAGAACCAGCTTTCGGTTTTCTGATTTACATTATGCAATGGTAAGTACCCAGCCTGAAACCGAAATTATTCCACCCATTATTCAACTGGTACTTTTCAACGCATCAAATTTATTTGCAATTACTAGCAAAAAGCACCTTCTTCGCCAGAAATCCCCCTGAGCAGCGATGCTTCTCCTGATAAATGTACGAGTATCTGTTAAGAAAACATGCATCACCTGTTTCAATTTAATTCTCAATGTAATTATGAATATTATTCATTAGGCAACCGTACACAGTCTGAACGAATTGAGATCCCAGGTATTTGTTATTTCGCCTGACCAAGGTCATGCAAGCCGCCTCAAGAGCTTTGGAGTCATTCGAAACTCTGCATCAAACACTCATCCAAACATCGGGTTCTATGATAGTCTCAGAAGAAATGGCAGGAGAGGAACGGAAGACTTCATGGTTGAACTCCACCTTTATGTAACAGCTATGATGGGAAGCTGCTTGCACTGTCTTCAAGCTTGCCACCCTTGTGAAAGCGAACTGACGTTGATCCAAGTCCAAGTGCCTCAGTAGTTACTCATCTACTTTCAGATGAGTTATCTTGTAGTCGGGGTCCAAAGATCGTGAAGCTCGAGAGTGACCTAAAGCATTGTTGTCTCAATGGGATTTCCCCGCGCACTTTGTCGATCGAGTATTCAAGTCTCGGGGCAAGGGCGACCCGCTTCTCACTTGAGCTGCGAATGGTGGTTGCACCTGCCGACTAGCATGAACTAACTAAATGCCCATTTGATGGCTTTGGAGTATAGAATCGCATTTGTAGGCACCCAACTTTCGGGGATTTTCATTGAGTGTTGTCTAGTTTTGTATGCACTACTATGAAATAAGTTGCGTGGGTTTCTCGTTATATGAGCGTATTGCCAACAGAATAATTTGGTTTTAGAATAGAAATCGTTTGTAAATTCAAAGTTCGTAATCTATTTGACGTAGCTTCACATTTGCTGAATAAGATTAACATATTACGCACGGATCGTTGCTGATCCTCCTTGATTGACTTAAAAAAGTACGGACACTATGAAAATATCTGGATCTAGATAGTAGCATACATTCCTAATGCATTTAATAGTAATTGTGTCTAAGTATTCATAAAATAATGTTGCTTAAAATTCCACTGTTATGTCTGTAATTCAGTCTTTTCTTACTAAATTGCTAAAAGGGTAAACTTTTTTAAAAGCTGAAAAGCCAATTTTCAACAGCTAACTTTGAAGAAGATGTCGATGATGTGCAGCCCCCGGAGGAAAGACTAAAAAAATCTCCAATCGTGGCTGTAATAAATTTCAGGGGATGAGTGTATAACGTATTGCCCAGAGGAGTAGCCACCTGCGTAGAGGATTTCTTTAGCTTCTATGCTGAACAGACGATTATCATCGTTGTAATGAAAGAAGGGATTAAAGGGTCGGGGGCAACCGACACCTTTCCTTTCTTTTCTTCCTTTCTTTATAGATATGCGATGTTTAAGCGAGAGGTAGCACCACCATCACTTTGAAGGTTTGCTGAACACTAGAGAGGGTCCCTGCAGCTTAAGCTTGAGAAGAGGGAGGGGGGGGGGGGAGGGGAGAGGCCCCCCAACATCTAGAAGATGGGTGGATGGGTGAAAGGTGTCGATGAGTACTTTCGGGAGCAGATATTGGTTTTGACATTGGTTGTAAAAGGGATCAGTGGGTGGATCCGGAGAGTCAATTACTTATAGGACCCATTCTCAGAAACTACGCTGCGAAAAAAATATGATGCTCCATGTACGTGGTATCAATGCCTCAAAATACCCTTCTACAATAACTGCTCAAATAAAGTTAATAACAGCATATAATTAAATTTTGAAAATTTACTGCGAATCCACCTTAAGTTCTTACCAGATCTATAAAGTTCCAGTAGGTAAGGTCCCAATATGAAATATCACACTAAGATGTTAAGATGAAAAGCCTATAAGCCCCCTCCCCCCCAGTCAATATCACATCGAACTGAATATTAGGTATATTCAACGCATGTACAATATGAGCAACCAAATATTTTTACAAAAAAAAATCAATAAACTCCGACTTTTTAAATATTCCATTGTATAGTGGCGGCGGTCATTCCTTGAGCTCTAACCTCTCTATGTATAGTGGGGACATGAGTTGAGATGATGAATCCGAAAATGATCAAAGGTGTAACTTTGTAGCCAAAATGTTTCGCATTTTGCTCGGTATCTTTATAAAGGAAGAAACACTTGCAAGAAATCAATTTTTTTTTATGATTGATTTTGATAGCAAATCATCATCAACAGCGCAACAACCAGTATCCGGTCTAGGCCTGCCTTAATAAGGAACTCCAGATATCCCGGTTTTGTGCCGAGGTCCACCAATTCGATATCCGTAAAAGCTGTCTGGCGTCCTGGCCTACGCCATCGCCTTATCTTAGGCAGGGTCTACCTCGTCTTCTTTTTCTACCATAGATATTGCCCTTATAGACTTTCCGGGTGGGATCATCATCATCCATATGGATTAAGTGACCCGCCCACTGTAACCTATTGAGCCGGATTTTATCCACAACCGGACGGTCATGGTACCGCTCATAGATTTCGTCATTGTGTAGGCTACGGAATCGTCCATCCTCATGTAGGGGGCCAAAAATTCTTCGAAGGATTCTTCTCTCGAACGCGGTTAATAGTTCGCAATTTTTCTTGCTAAGAACCCAAGTTTCCGAGGAATACATGAGGACTGGCAAGATCATAGTCTTGTACAGTTGTTGATTAATAATAATAATCGTTGGCGCAACAATCCATGTTGGATCAGGGCCTTGAAGTGTGTTAGAGCACTTCATTCAAGACCGTAACGGTACACTAGGAGGCAATGTGGTCAGCATTGCGCTCGCCCGAGATTATTACCCTGATTTGACTCAGGTACTCATTCACAGCTGAGTCGACTGGTATCCGACGTCAAATCACGAGACAAATTCCACTGCCACCAGCGAGATTTGAACCGCGATCTTTCGTACGATAGCCTTGCGCCCTAACCACTCAACTATCAAGACACAGTTGTTGATTAGTTCATCAAAATACTCAACCCATCGCTCCGGTTTCCCTCTTTGTCTCGGCAGGATTAGTAAGGCTTCATCCTATTGACTTGTTGGTAAAACTTCCGCGCCTGGTGCAGTTGCTCCCTGTACTTTTCAAGTTCGCAGACTTGTTGGTTCTCCCAGGTCTCCTTTTTCTGTCTGTCAGGTCGCTTTTCCGGTCGCCAGAGTTCGTAATAATTCTCCGCGGATGCCCGCGACCTTTGCGAATGCAGCATTATTCGGTATGCAGCATTTTTCCGTTCCATTGCTAGCTTACATTTATAGTCGAACCAACCGTTCCGACTCTCTTGGCGACTGGCGCCAAGAATATATCTGACTGCATTAATGACAACGTTCTTCCGGTGATTGTGAAGATCATTTGTTGATGCTTCATCTTCAGGATCTTTGTTGACTGCGGTTATTGCGGCATCCATTTCCCCCTTATAGGTGTTGCAGAGGGCTGTGCTGTCGATGGCTTCAATATTAACTTTCGCCTGATTGTCAGAGGGGATTCTAAGTGGTGTTGTTATTCAAGCTCGGAGCACCATGCCAAGGATGCAGAAATCCGACTCTATACTGGCCCCCCAATATGTTTTGGCATTCATCAAAGCGGAGAGGTGGCGGCATCCCATCAACACGTGGTCAACTTAGTTGAAGGTGGTTCCGTTTGGAGAGGCCCACGTTTGTTTGTGGACCGCTTTCCGCGCAAACCACGTGCTTCCAACAGCCATTACGTGTGACCCTGCTAATTGAATAATCCACAGTTCATTATCATTTGGATTTTTATGTAAGCTATGGGAGCCAACGTATCGCCTGAATACGGGCTCCATCGCTATTTGGCTGTTGAAATCTCGAAGTATGGTTTTGATATCATGCTTGGAACAGGCTTTGAGGGTTCGTTCTACTGCCTCGTAGAAGGTATCCTTCTCTAACTCTGCACTCTCCTCTGTAGGGTCTTGAACGTTAATGAGGCTTATATTACTAAATTCGCCTCCCAACCGCAGAGTGCATCGCCATTCGCTTATGTTTTCAAAGCCGATAACAGCACCGAATTTTTTGTTGAGGATGCTGGGAGGCAGCAGCAACCAAACGCAGTTCAGGGGAGATTTCCTAAAGGGAACATTGTGGTTGTGATGGGTGATCTGAATGCTAAGGTGGGATTTGTCAACACCTGTGTGAGATTTGTGGATTTCTGAAGCTGTGTCCTCCTAAGTTCAATATCAACCATTTGTATGATCCCGCTGTTGCTTCACGATGGAAGAGCTACCTTGCTGTTCACGCAAGCGGTAGATCCCGCAGAGCGTAATGATTTCAGAGATGTATCCAACATCATAAACAAGCTTGCATGTGGTTGCAAATCTATCGATGGTCCTGTGAAGGACGTCAACGGTCGACTTCTCGTCCACGATAATGAATAGTTGAAACTTAATACTATTACATCCGGTGAGTTTTCCTCTGTTGTGGATGAAATGTCTAGTGCCCGTAATATGCGGATACGCACTGTTCCTTCAAGCAGAAGAGAAGTCATTTCGGCCATCAATGAAGTCAAACGGATAAAAGCCGCTGAGCTTCTGAGTTACTTATTGCAACACCTGCAATTACTGTTGATCTGCTGCTCGCGCATAAATCTAAAGAATCTGAGACCTTTCCCAGAGAGTGGAAGAAGGGGTTGGACGTCAAGATTCCAAAAACGGGATCCGTTTTGAGTGTGACAATTTCAGAGGTATCTGCGTGCTCCCTACCGTCACAAAGAAAATAGCTGAAATAATTCTGGAACAGATCAAAGAATATTTCAAAAACTTGTTTGACAAAGAGCAGTCGGTTTCTGTTCCGGATCCACCTGCATTGACAGGGCGTGGAGTTTAGATCTTTGCTTCACCTGCTCTTCATCGATTTCGTGAAAAGGGATTGTATCTGGAAGATTTTAAGATCCAAAGCGAAGTCTGTCTTCTTGTTATCGGTGACGTTATTCATGCTGCCTTGTCCTGCATTAGCATCGAAAGCGTCGATCAATTTGTATATCTTCGAATTGCAGTTTCTGCCGAAGGTGGCTCCGAACTGGATGCTACCCTATAAATTAACAGTGCTATATCCGTTGTCCCTGATCTGTCTAAAATCTAGAAATGCAGTTACCTCAACACCAAGATCAAGGTGAGGCTGTCTTGTGCTACAGTTCTTTCTGTATTACTAGATGGGAGTAGTATATGGAAAGTTAACTTCACAGTTATTCAAAAACATAAAACCTTCGTCACCACCCCCGTACAGGTCTGCCACTCCTACACACTGTGATCGAAAGACGGCGGTGGGAAAGAATAGGTCATATTTTAGGGAGGGGCGATAATTGCGGGCTACACCTTGCAGTGGAATTCACTCTCCCAAGATGGTCGACGAGTATGTCGCTTCAAGGGCACCTAGCGCAGAACAGTAGAGGAAGAGTTCAAGCGTCTCGGGTAGTCGTTTGGGAGAGCTGAAGGGCATTTCAAGTAACCATGAGCAATGCGCGTAGGTGTGGTTGACACGCCATACCCCACCAAGGCGTGAAGGACAGCTATATATATGTAGAACTTAAAAGGGCGCCATATACGTAAAAGAGAGGTGTACAATTTTTTTTCACTGAATATAGTTATGTGGGCTACAATTTTTAAAAATAATTATAGTTACTCTACAGTCTACAGCAAAGAAAAGGCAAACCTACAAAATTGCAATTATGGTGGTAAGTACAAAAGGAGTAATAAGGCGGAGGTGAAAGACACTGTTTGCACTCGGAACACCAAGCAGGAAACATTAATATTTCGTCCGGGTGAAGAGTTTACAGATGGTTTGACGCTAGTAAAGAAAACAAACCATCAAAAAATAAAAAAATATTGGGTTGGGTTTAAAGAAACCCGAAGTCTGCCTGAAGAAGTGGCCAAGAATGAACAACGCAATAATATGCGTCGAGTTCAAACACGAGTCGACGATAACATAGTACAAACGAAACTTGATTAAGTAATAATAAATAAATAAATCGTGTAAGAAATATGTAACGAGTTTTTGTTAGTGGGCTACGTAATAAAATGAGGCGAATCCTCATTACGGTCAGTGCAACATGTTGCAGTTTCGGCCAATATGCTTTCGAAGCGCTTATGCACTACGTAGGACTATGGACGACACTCACTCAGAAATGTTATATATAAGTAACCCTTGAGTAAATTTTTCCGTCGATCTTACAGGCGCACGAAGTTTGAGATTACAAGAATTTTTGGGTTTTGGGTAATAAAGGCTTTGCAAGTTTCAGGGTTTATTATCACAATAACTGCCCGTGAGGTGGAAGTTCACTTGAATTTTGGAGTTGAAATACGGTGAAACTCACCAAAAAACTGAACGAACGAATGAAGAGACCTTGAACTGCTCATGAAAATGAAGTGTTATTTGCTGGATTACGGTAGTCTTCTTTTACTAACTGGCAAAATATGAGTTTTCTGAGATTAGGTCAATTGTCAACACTATTCTACTTATTAACTGAACGGCTATCAATAAGCATAAATATATGCTCGCATACCAAATGCAGCTCCTGGCTTCCCTTTTCTTAAGGGGGTCATCCCGTGTTGAGGCCGTTTTTTTTGCTTTCTTTTAAATTTTTTTGTGAATTTTTCGCCATATATTCACTAATATCTTGAGCATGCGTAGTAATTTTCAGCACGATAGCATCGTTAGTTATTGAAATACAGAGGAACTTATACACCCATCTCCAAAAAAGACTTTTTTCTGCTGTGGCGCTAGAGGGCGCTGTGATCATCTTAAAGAAAAATGTAAACGGCATTTTAATGTGCGAACTTAACCACCACCTTCCGCAAATTAGGATTACTAAAAAATATTGAAAGCTAAATTTTTGGTGTCTTGTTTTTTTTTGTGAATTTTTGTGTTTTTCAATTGCATTAACTTAGTTCGGGGACCGTATAAATATGTTCTGAATGAAAGAATTTCTGAAAAGAAATTCTGAAAAGAATTTCGTTGGATAGATTTTGGGCTATGGTGGCAGATTTTCAACATGTTTCGAGAAAAATGCATTTAAAAATTAGAATGCGATTTTCAACCATAAAATCTTAACTGACATTAATCTGCTATACCTAGTCCATAAACATTTAGTTTATTGAAGAAACACATGTAAAGCCTTGGCTTCAATTCTTATGATTTTAGCGCCATTCGGGCGCGCTTTATTACAACGATCGCCATAAATTTGGCATGTGTTGTGCATCCTCGGATCCGACACACGGGATGACCGCCTTAACGTATGAACCCAGCATGGAAAATATAGGGCATGTTCAAAATCCCAGCTAGGATTCATACAAAGTTATCCGTGTCATCTTACCTTTAAGGAGAGCATACTTGAGATAAGTTTCACTCATTCATCTTCCAGTTAATAATATTGAAAGAAATCACCAGGTGTTATCCCCCTATCCATTGGATGTCGTTGATCACTACTATTTCACGTGGATAGATTTTTCCTACTTTCCACATGCGTCACCCGGCCACACGCCATTTACAATTTTAACACAACTTATGAAACGAAGAATGCAAGTGAGTTGCGACAAGTGGTTTAATCAGTGACATGGAGGCAACAGTCACACGAGCCAATCCATCCAAAAAATCACCACAATCATTGAGTAAACGTGGTCTTCTCCATTCAACATTTTTAATCCCATTCAGCGTTGCTGATTGATTGATTTCGTAGAAATGCTCAAATACGTATGTCGGAATACCCAGCCTCGGCCAAACAGCTCATTCGGAAAAAATCCAAAGAAACCGTTAAGACACTGTGGGAGAGTAACGTTGTTGGTATAAACACGTTAGCAGCAGGCTCGCGAACTGATATGAAGGTGATGTATTCCATTACTTACTATTACATGACTTTACGAAATTCGACTCCATCCATTTATGAACACTGGTGAAAAGTGAGCAGTTTCAAGGTTACCCAAGGTCGTTCATATGGAAATCAGCAGCGATAGCATGGCGACCATTGTGGTCGCCTTTCACCAGCTGACGTATGAATTGTTTTGGAACATTGTCTTCATCCAGCTTTTCAGATCACACATTCCTAGTGGCTTGAATTATTACTAGCCACCTTCAATCAGGGTGGTTTCCACGTTACTCAATTGACGTAAACTCGCAGCATTTAGGGTATTATTGGCCAGTAACTGCGGGCATTATTCGTTTAGCAACTTTAAGACACTTTTCCAGCTTTGTGAGTTTAATTACTGAATAACCAGTTTTCCGCAGCCAATTTGAATGGGTCGTTTTGGGTAATTTAAACAAGTTCTAACGTGTTAAAAGTGAGAAAGACGCAAAATGGTACTGGCATATGATAGGATAAATTTGCACCTCCCCAAACTATCAAATTACTTCCAAAGGTAGCAGGAGCTAATTAGCGTAAATGCTCAGGAATTGTGAAAAAGTCGCTGGGTTTATTATTGGTTTATTGTCGGTTTATTGTCGACGATAATGAGCCTGGGATTTCTCTGACCAATTATTGGTCATGCACCTTCAGTGATGTACAAAAAATAAGAAAATACTCTTAAGGAACTTTCAAATTCTTCTACATTCAATTAACTTTGAGATTGTTTAGCTAAATCGGAAATTGATGCCCACATAACAGAAAGTAGATAATAGGGGGTGCTTTTCAGTTAATCTGATGGGAGAGTGCCACGAGGCGAAGCCTCTAAGTGTAACTCGTCCAAAAATAAGTCACAAAAACAATGAGGGAATACGATTAATGTGGGCCGTGAAATGGAATTTAGGGATCTATTCCAAATAATTAACAATATCATTTATATCCTGTAGTCATGGATAAAAAGAAGAAAAAAGAAAGTCATATTTATTGAATTTTCACTTTTGCAGGTCTTATGACCACGATTGATTTGAGCACGGTTCCACAATTAAAAAGTATTTTTTTTAATTCATCAAGAAAATGCATGAGTCAGTAAGGGAACCAACAAAATGTGCAACATCAACCTTGCCGTAAAAACCATGAAATCATGAACATATTAGAAACTATCATGCGAAAATACCTTTATAGTTAACAAATTGGGATTGTTTGCAAGAAGCACATTCCGCACATTTATTCGCAAACGAGTATTTCCGGTCAAAGTTTCTAATCCCCAAATCTTCTTAATAAATGAACTTGAATCACATTTTGGAATGCATTGAAAGGAGACCGCGATGCATCATCGTGGCCGTTGGAGAATGTGTGGCCCAACATATCTGAATCGAATTTGACCGATTCGGTTCTTGGGTCTATTGCAGGGTCTGAAAAGGCGGAAAATCGCTTGATGCATTTATTCCCATTCTTCGCTGTATTGGTAAGGCAACATCTTATACGGAAACAGATAAATTCACTTCTCTAAGATTGACCGGAAATTATCTACATTTGATCAAAAATAAATTACTTTTAAACTTTTTCAAGCCGGCGGCATAACGTATTGATCTTAATATGTCTACCACAGACTATGAAATCTAGGTTCATAGTTCCCTCCCCATCCTTGTCACAGGGAAAATGTAACGATTACACCGAACTTTGAAGAATACCCTAAGATACATCCACAAATTCTGTAACTTGGCTAGGAGCTTCTTGTCAACGATTCTCAATCGTGAGAATAATCTGAATAATTCAGAAAAGTAGCTCAACGGCAGAGAAGCGCATTTTAACTACATCTGATGATTTTGTGTGCACACCACCATCCACCATTCTTTTCAATGGGAGAAAAAATCTGTTCACACTATTCTCTCATTCGGGCATTTCTAGTAAGTGGACAGCCAGTGTTAATGGCTTTCGAACTGCAAAAAAAAAGAAACAGGAATCTCCAAGGCGGGTAGTGAAAATCATATAGTGTCGAATATGCAATTAGTAGATATGGTTAATTTATAAACTTTCCCCCGATGGAAATATATATGAAAAGTTAACGGATTTACTGGTCTAGATATCTTAATATCAGGTATTTTGTCTTCGCATCTTTTTTCATTCAAGATCGCAACATACAAAGCAACATATAAAGCTCCGAAATCATTCGAATATTATGATGTGGTCACGTTGGAAATGAGGTTATGTAATCCGCGGTGATGATAATTTATTAGTTAAGGTGGGTCTAATAATACGAACAAATTTCGATTGAAATGGCGTTGGCTTGATGAGACAGACGCTGATTTGAGAAATTTCTTCTACGGCACCACGACCAATCTAAGGACCAAGAAAGATGGTCTCAGTCTAAACGAGCCGTTACCTAACGAGACATATACTAAACAAGTTGGAATACGAAGAGCTGGATCATTCGAGTATAAAGGTTCTGTGCTCATATTGTGTGAGAAATCATGCACTTTTTTCCATTCGTGCTAGTTAAAAATTCAGAATATTCCTTGATTCAAATATTCAACTCCATCGTTCATATAAGTTCACTTTATATCGTGATGACGTCATACATGTCTTTGATTGCGATAAGTTCACGTGAAACCAAAATTTTGATATTCAATAACTTTGTTAATAATAATTAAATTTCCTTCAAACTTTCCAAAATTGTGTATTATATTGTTACCTGTAATGGTACTTGTAATTTTGTACTTCTAGGATATATTTAAGGGGGCTAACGGGTAAATTTCTAAAATATTGTATTATGGTATTACCAATCTCATTTGAGCCGATATCAAAATGTGAATTCTTTTAGATTGTTTGGTTGGATAGGTTCTGAGAACGAGACTTGTTACACTTTTCGCGGCATACATTTTGAGCTCTCACTTCCCTACGTTTTACCCTATATCAGAAATTAGACAATTTCATCAAAAAGTACTAACCGGGCCTTTTCGTTGTAACCCCACATGAGCATGTTCTGAGAAAACAAATTTACATCCACTCCTCGCATATACACGGAGCCTCTCCTTAAAATCAGCAGAAAATTGCGCCACATGCTATATGTGAAGGGTTTCACAGACCACATTTTTGTTACACACAAAATATTATGAAAAAAATGAATTCCACAAGCCATTCGAAGGGAGGATGCATTTTGAAATCATTCGGGAAAAAACTTCTCCTTCTTCTTTACGAATCTTAGTCAAAGTAATTCCTTAATAAGTAAGATCATCTTTTTGTCCTTTTGCTCCACAATTTCAGTGAGTTGGATTTCGTGCTGCTGAGAATCACCCAAAATACAGAATGCCATATTAACCATTAAGAAAATTAAAAAGTATATTCCGTATCACAAAAATTAGCTGGTCTACAACAGGAAAGCAGGAATCAAGGTTCTGTCATGATAGCAGGCCCATCTAAAAGTGTAGACTATCTCATTGGAAATTAGAAAATAATAATAGTCAAATCTATATTTTGAATCAGAAATAGAACAGCTTCACAATTAGTAGAAGAATCGAAAATTGTCCTTTCAAATAGATTTCTTACTACTTTGGACAGTTCCATAATATTGGGTTTTATGACCACATGCAGAGACAAAAACATCTAAAAACTGGAAAACCGGAGGCTGGACGCATAAAGTATGAAAGATTTTGTGTAGCTTTAACTGCATAACTATCCTCCTTGTATTTAGGAAAAAACTCAATTGCATATTACTTTCCAAGACTTCTTTCGCCGCCAGGTTCGTTCCTAATATTACTTTTTCTTTTTCTTCTTTTCCATTGGTTTTGTTCCGTTCGCAAACAGGGTCATCGCATTGTGATCGGCCTGATTTGGATGCAGTCGTGAGGCTTTCAAATCTACATCCAGGGTATCAAGCCAAAGTGGTTTCGGCAGGCTTTTGGTCGTTTAGTGTCGACTTCGTTGTTCGTATTATGTTACCATACCATCAAAGACGCCCCTCTCGTAATTTGTGCACGATCAGTGCAACTCCATATCAATCGTGGATAACCTCATTTTGGATGTGATCAACGCGTGTTACGTCACTCGTCTTGGTCTCTATTACTGTGAAACATCGTTCATTGTCTTTTATAGCCGGCCAACACTCAGAACTATAGAGGGCGGAAATTACTGTACCGAGCCTTCACTAAAATATTGGGCATTAATTCATCTCAGAATTAATCAATTCCTACGACCTTATTTAACCTTACTAAAACCTAAAGCAAAAAACTTCATGTTTCAAAATCAATTTAAGTTCATAACATAATTCCTAGGTATCTGAGCCCTTTCCCATAGAGTGAAAGAAGTGGAAGATCGTAAGGATTCCTAAATAGATTATATATCTTGAGTACGCTAGTCGGAGGGGTAATTATAAGCTTCCTGCTGCTGCAAAAATAATGGTTTAAATAATCTTCGAACGCGACAAAGAGCCCCTCGAAAACTTGATCGACAAAAAGAAGGTTGGCCTTCGCTCTGAATATTTCTGCCTGTGAGTTGGGGCTTGTGTGTGTGTGTGTGTGTGTATGGTGGGCGAGAAGCTACAGCTTCTGAGCACTCAGGCCGTGTTGGCCCATTGCACTCGCCTCCCCCGTCTAACGGAATATTCCGGATTCGTTAACGTATCACAGGATTTCCGTTAGTGGATGTGATGTTACCCGTCGCAATTGGAGAACATCGGCACCAAAGATTTGATGCCTGATTCGTCCATAGGCGGGGCATTTACATAGGAAATGCTCCGTGATTCCGCTTCCTCATTACAGGAGGGACACGTATCATCTTCGGTAATTCCTATTCTGAACATATGCCCAGCTAGTGAATTATGGCCTGTCAGAATGCCCACAATACACCTGCAAGTCCTCCTGCTTTTCGACAGGATAAACTTTGCGGTACGTATGTTCGGTTCTGGCAGGAAAAGTTTGGTGTGTCGAGCAGCATTTAGGCTCTGCCACCTGTCATTATGGGAAACTTGTTCCCAGTTTTTGAAAACAGATTTAGCCAATGCTACTGATACTCCAATTGCTGGCTCCGGTCCCGGCATAGGGGAGATTGACCCCTCTTTCGCTAAAGCGTCCGAGATTTCATTTCCCTCTATGCCACAGTGACCAGGTACCCAGAGTAGTTCCACCGTATTGAATCTAGACGTAGAGTTCAAACGGTTTCTGCATTCCTGAACGATTTTCGAGGTGATCAAAGGGCTGCTCAATGCCCTCAGTACAGCTTCACTGTCACTGCAGATTGCAATGCGCCTGCCCTTCAACCGCTCGTCAATCACCCAGTTTACCACCCTTAGGATCGCATAAACTTCGGCTTGAAAAACCGTTGCATATTGTCCCAAAGGAAAAGCCCACTTCTCGTTTTTATTCGAGAGGTAGACTCCGGCTCCAGAACCCTCTTCTGTTTTTAAGCCATCGGTGTAGAAGGCTTCCGTATATCCCGCCACGCATTCCTCTTGGTCTTCCCAGTCCTCTCTACGCTTCAGGGTAACTTCATATCTTCTACCAAATAGATGTATGGGGACACGAGAATCGGAAGGCATTGTAAGAACTGGATTCAGTCCTCCCAGTAACTCTTCCAATGCTCTGTGCCCCCCACATCCGTTGTTTTCCCATAGATCTAATCGAATTAGCCCATGAGCTGCTCTCATTGCAGTGCTTTGAATAAATATATTCAGGGGCTGCAAATTGAGTAGTGCATTCAGAGCTGCGCCGGATGTCGTTCTCATGGCACCAGTGGTACTCAGACAAACAGTTCTTTGCAGTGCGGGGGTCTAGAATATACTTGAAGTCTTCGCTGCTTGTCGTACGAGGCAACTAAAAGGGATAAAAATTTGTATGATCCAAATGTCGTCCGACAATGGCAAAGTTATTTTCCTGATCGCCTCCTACAGTGTACTGTAGTGTATGCCAACGATTATTATTATCATTATTAGGCTGCCATCAAAAATGCTCTTTTCTTGAAGCTATGCAGGTCATCGGCCACCTCCCGAAGGGACGCCATAAGATCTGGCTAACTATGGAATCGTGGAAACGGGTCGTTGAACGGAAGGGGTTGAAGGCTCTATTGATCACTGCAAGTGATAGCAGGCGTGACGGACACGAACCTCGATACAGAGCGAAATCCTGAGAAGTTCAGCGTAGTGTAGGCCGTGACAACGGAGAATTTGCTATTGCGTTCGTCAGGGAAGCGGAAAATGCCGCAGATGGCAATGATTTAAGAATTGTATACCGCTTCACGAAAGAGCTTGCATGCGGTTGTAAATCTTCCGATGGTTTTGATGACTTGATCGACAGAGAGTAGGAATCCGCCAGGATCGTTGACGTCCTTCGTGTTGTCTTGTCCGGGGGACTTGGATAAACTCAAGGGACATTTTTCCTCAAACAACAACAACAACAACTTGCTGATAACGTCTGTTTGCTCTCTTACCGGGTCATAGACTTTGGCCAAATTGCTTGGGATTTGGAAAAAGAGTCAAGTAGAGTTAGACTGAAGATAAACACCATCAAAACCAGCCAGGTTCTCAGCCTAACGGGTCATCTCGCTGTCCCTATTTGCATTAGTAGGCAGAGCGCCGGTGGTCTCGATCAATTTGTATATCTAAGAAGGGTGGTTGTAACGAACTGGATGTTGCGCGACGCATTAACAGCGCTAGATCCGCTTTCGCTGTCTCTGCATCAACGGAGAGTGTATTCGTATCAGGCGTAGTTTGCCCTGGATTGACATTCTGGAGAAACTTTGTATATAATAGCTACTATCAGAACGACATGTGATGATGAAAAGTGTCATATGCTGTATGGAGATAAAATCTTAAAAAAGCTCAATAACGAGGTCCACCAGGGTTGCATCCTGTCACAGATAATTTTTCTTCTCATTTTGTTGTTGTGGTATTGCTCATAGATTTCGTCGTTATATAGATTATGGAATCGTCCATCCTCATGTAGGGGACCAAAAATTCCTCAGAGGTTTCGTAATTCTTCTTGCTAAGAACCCAGGTTCGGAGGAATACATTAGAACTGTAAAGATGTTTCGAGCGAACCAGTTTGTGTAAATTGAAATAGGCTCTTTTGGCTGCTAACAACTGTGCGCGGATTTCATCATCATAGCTGTTATTGGTTGTGATTTTCGACTCTAGATAGGAGAAATTTTCAACGATCTAAAAGTTGTAGTATCCTATCCTTATTGTTTCCGTTTGACCAGTGCGATTCGATGTTTGTTGGTTTAGAGGTAAATACTAACCATACATGTATTTTATATGTATTATATATACATCTATAATAATTATTAAGGGAATATTTACAACGTAATAAGTGAATGCAATGGGAAATATTCATATTGCTTAAGGAGGGGATTTTACTAAAGCGGGATTCTCGACTGACAGATCGTATAATAAGTTGCGACTAGCAAAACTACTCTCGTCATATATGTCCATATTTATACATATGCCTTTGCTATTATATGTCAGATTTTTAGTATTCAGTAAATTCGTATGAAAATGAAAACATTGATCTGTAATAACTTTGTTAGTAATATTAGGATTTTCATTACATTTTGCAGGGTCTTTGCTGAAAACAAAACCATATTAAGGTTGACTGTCCGTCTGTCTGCCGGTTTGTCTCATAAACGGTTATATTTATTGCAGAACTTTTGACAACTCGGTACTAATAAAGTAAGACATGACGAACCAAATACTAAATAAGACATCACAAAGCAAAATTCATAAGATGAGGAATATATAAAAAAAGTAAATGGTGTTGACTATTGATGATTCCGTTATTGAGTTAGCTGGGGAACTGATTTATTTACTTCGGTACACTTATGCAACATTTTTGACTTTCTTCATTTTAAAATAGAATATATTACTCTATGCACCGTAATAGAATATACAAATTTCCGGTGTATTAGTGAAAATTTGGGCCGGCGCGAAAATTAAGTGGGTTCTCTAAAATAACATTGTGGCTTTATTTCCATAACATTCTTATAAAAGCTGTCTCGCTCATACATGTATCTTATCTTGTGCTTCGTACTTTCCTTGGCAGCAGTGCTTTCACTGCTCAGTGAAAATTTCATAAATAAGCACAAAACTGTGCCTCTGAAAATATAATATTTCAGCAATTATCGTCTATTTTGTCAAAAAGTGAAATATACAGGTAATAATGTTTTTATCGCATTTGCAACGAATTTTTGCTCCTTCCTTGGCTATACTAGGCCTCTAAACTAAATGAGGTAATGTTCTAAATTATTTCCAAAATATGGGAAATTACTAAACAAAATTTGTTTAAAGAGGTTTCGGAAAGGATTGGTAAATTTAAATTGATGCTTTTATTTTTATTGTCATGTTTCTATAGGATTTTTTAAATGAGGACTATTTTCAACGAAAGGTTGTAAATCTAACCCCAGTGCTTTGTAATTTTTAACTAATCGATAGAATCGATAGAAAGTTTTGATGATGATGATGATCTGTTTATATAAAAAATAATAATCGCAAAGAAACGCTAAATTCCCTACCTTTTTAGGGAATTTGATTGATTCTTACTCATACAATTAGCGGTTAGACAATCATGCTGCCGTTGCATATAATCTGATAAATGAATAAATGTATAATGAGCGTCAATTTCCTTGCAACTTTTGAAGTGGCTGTAGACGGCGCAGCTGAAATGTCTACGCAGCTATGTACGTTCGAAGCAGAAACGCCCTGAGAGCTAAGATTAGGCCCTAGATTGCAACATATTGGACATTTGCGTGTTGACCCAAAAAGTCACCGTACGCATGTCCAACCTGACCACAATTCCAGAAGCACAAACCAAACCTAAAACATGGTCCTTAGCTGGCCGTGAACGGAGGTGGGGAGGAAGAAAACGGGACAGCAACCCTGCCAACTGAATCACTATCGAGTGACCGATAAAAATTTCTATGTAGTGGCACCGGGAAACGCTGTACTCACTTTGACTTTCTGGTCGTGATGCAGTAGGTTCCAGGGCTTAATTAAGTGATCAGACAGTCTGCACAGGGACTCATTTGAAATAGCTTGGGCCAACTTACCAGAGCTTATGTGGGACCATGGAAATCGGGAGTTTCTGAGTTTATGTGTCTCAGGAGAATTCCACGGGCATATATTTCAGCCCGATTATTAGCGGTTGGCTCCTTAGTGAGAGTTTCATGGGTTACGTCCAAGCGGACAAAAGACCTTTGGGTCGAATTAAACTCGAGTTTTGTGTCTTAAGAAGACCGTAGGTTTAAGTCTAAATGACGGGCACTAACGTGAAACCATCAGGGCTTAACCGTGCATAGCAGGCTCACATTGTCTGTAGACTCAGCAAAAAAACTGCCGGATAGGTAAGAATGACAGTTTGAAAAACATTTCTTCGCCCTGCTACACTAACTTGTACAGCTTCGAAACTGTACTGATCGAAAAGGCGAGAAATTACCTTGGTACGTCGAATGTTAGCCTAGGTCGTAGCAATTCAATCAACATTTATTCAATCGGCGCAAACGCATAGCTTCATGGTAATTGTCAAACACCTCGCAGGCACTTCCTATGCGGTCGCACATCAAGTCAAGAAAATGGGTGAATTGCTACCCAAGAGCTTTATGAGAAAATGTCCTCTCAATCGCTACGGCAAACTATTGATAAATCCGATATCATGCGGCTGTTCTAGTGCTGAAAAAAGTCGGAATAGCGGAAGCTCGACGCTTCGGGTATAGAGGTTTTTTGTTTATCTTGTGTAAGAATTTTCCCACACTTCTTTTCCCATTCGTACGTACTTAAAAATTCAAAATATTCCTTGATGTACATATGTATTTTCTACGACTCCAATCCGACCGTTCACACTTTATATGATGATGACGTCATACACGTCTTAGAATGCGATGAATTCGCGTGAAATTCACAAATTTGACCTTCTAGAACAATATTAATAATAGTTTGATTTTTTTCAAACTTTCTTGTGTATTACAATATTGCTTATTATGGTGCCACTTGTACTTGTGTACTTCGAGAATGAACTTAAAGGGGATTTCCGGGTAAATTTGCGAAATATCCTAATATGCCATTATTAATTTTACTTGAGGAGATATTGGAATGGGATGTATTTTGAGGTCTAAATTTCGGAAAAGGATGGAATGGATGCACTATTGCGATTTTGTTCAGATTTTTCGGTTGATTGGGTTCTGTATGCAGGACCTGTTAAACTTTTCGAGGCACACATTTTGAGCCCTCACTCTTGATCACGTATGTAAAGGGAGTCACTGACCACACGTTCTCCTGGAATTTCGCGATAATAGCCATTTCAGAGTAAATCACGGGTGACCGGCAGACAAATAGACGGGCAGATAGTCGTTGAATCGATTCTAATAAGGTTTTTTTCCCATACATAAGTAGACAGCAATTTGACATCCTCCAATGGGTTGAATTTCTCAATGCCTGAGTGTCATCAAAACCAGATATGTTATATGGACTCCAGACTCTAAACTTTTATCAATTCAAGTTTTCGTCAGCCAGAACATCCGACTTGAGACAATAACAAATGAGGGACTTGGTACGGGGAGATGCCCGTAGGCGTATTGATCAAAAGACGGAAATGGAACTTACTGCCTTAGAATCACTTGGCGCAGGACAGTGAAAAAATTGCTAGGAACCGACAAGTAGTGGCGCGTAAGTGTGGTTGACCTCCTATTTTGCATAAAGTGGTTTATGGAAGCTATATAACTGCGACCCTCAGACATCAATTACGGACACCTCCTGAAACCCCTGAGTTGTGCTAAAAGAAAGTCTCCACTGAAACCCCAAAATGTTGACTGGAGTGGCATACACAGTACTTACGTATACTGGTCATGAAATACTGGAGGACATTAACGACTCCAGCCGTTCTTCTTTGGAATCAAAGAGTAGAATGAGGAATATAGGCATAGTGTGAGCCAAATGCCTAGAGTTTCATCGCACCTCTCTCTTTGCACCATCAAAAATTCTTCCAATTAAATGGACAAAGACATTGTTGCCTAACGCCCTGGTAGGGAAGGACACATTTAAGATATTCGATTAGAAACAACTTTCTGCATGTACTCGCAAAAGCCCATAAATCCAGACACTTCTGCAATGGAATCTCCTACGAAACAATAACTTCTCAGACAAACACGAAAATTAGGAACACTTGAGGTGTAGTAACGAAAGACGGGAAGGAAAGCTTTATTTTATAACTTGGGAATACTTACTCTATGGAGAAAAGGAATGTATGGTTATACGAAGTTTAGAAGATGAAGTCAATTGCAATTGCCTAGTCAGAATCAAAACCGAGAGGAATTGAGAGAATAAATTTTCTTCCACCGGTTCACTGTCTGAAAACCTAACGAATTTTTGGCCTCACGTTAGTCGTAATTTTGAAATGAACGTTTACAGGATTGAAGTCAACCGTCGCAACTTCTTCGTTATGTTTTTGGGTAGCTTCGCTCTTGTGGTTGACCACAGTTAACCCTGATGTTCACTCTGGCCACCCTAGCATAGATGCTTTATAAGCTATAACTGCTTCAAAAAATTCGAAAAGAAACTTTCCCTTTGAAACCCTTTATGACTTCATTTTGAAAAAAAAATATCCTAATCTCTTTGCACATATAAGGTACACACAGGAGACTTAACGTAAAATGGTTCCATTCACTGTACATATGTATGGGGGTCCACAGCCTATATTATCTATATAGACTTTCTGACGTCTGAGACGAACTCAAACATTTGTCCCAGCCAGGCTCAGACATTTGTCTGATACAGAAGCAGATATTACATGAAATAGACACGTACCACAATGAGACATTTGTCTGATACAAACATTTATCTGACACAATCATTTGTTTGTCTGATCTCTGATGCAATATGATCAGGACACTGATTCTAAGGTGAACTTAAAGGGGGTTTTCCTATCAATGACTAAAAATGATAGTAATGTACTATTATTAACTTTATTTGAACAGGTATCGGTATGGAGGGTATTTCGGAGCCTAGGCACCATATAGTAGCAGCCCCCTGATTTTTTTCAGATTTTTCGGTTGGGTAGTTTCTGAGAATGGGTTCGTTAAAAAAATGATCACTTTCAACCCCCCCCCCCTCCCAATCCCCACCTTTTCAACAACTGTCAAAACTAAGACCGGCTTCGGAAAGTACTAACCGAGACCTTTCATTTGATAGCCTACATTTGATGAAAAAAAATTTACACCCCCCATGTATGGGGACCTCCCCCCCCCTTAAATACGACGTAAAAGGGTGTAACTCACTATATGTGTGAGCGTCCACAGTTCCCATCTTTCTACTAAATTTGGTGACGGACAGACAGACAGTAAACCGATTTTAATAAGATTTTGTGTTTACACGAAACCTTAAAAATCGTATTTGCACTTAGAAATATCCAACAAATCCAGCACTTGTGTATTAGGCTGTTGCATATGAAATGGCCGTTTTGGCAGTCAAGTGAAGTTAGTTGCGTTTTTGGCGTATCAAACCACCACCAGTGGCGTTGAATATTGAAGTATAAGTACTCCTACATTTAATGAAGGAGTCATTTTACTTTTGACCATCGTTGGAATAACGGAATAGAAAGGAAAAAAAGGATGGAAAAGAGCCAAGAACGTATACTTTTTCTGTATGAGATCAAACTCGGTCATAAAGCGGCGGAGGCGACCAAGAACATTAACAGCGCATTTGGAGCTGATACGGTAACCGAACAAACCACACGGCCGTGGTTCGAAAAATTTCGGCCAGGCGATGTAAACCTTCAAAGTGAGCCATGTGGATATCCAGGACCATCGATTGACAACGACGAGCTGCGTTTGCTAGTCGAATTCGACACACGTCAGTCTGTAAGGGATATTGCAGAGAAACTGGACGTACACTATTCGACAGTTTCCCGGCACTTGAAACAACTTGGAAAGGTGAAAAATCTCGGCAAATGGGTTCTGCATGCCCTTACGGAGCAAAACGTGGAAATTTGCAGTTCTCTACTCACCCGCAACAGAAGCGATCTCTTTTTGCACAGAATAGTGACATGTTATGAAAAGTGCATATTATACGACAATCGTCGCCGATCAGCACAATGGCTAGATACTGATGAGCCATCGAAGCCCATACCGAAACCGAGCCTCCATCCGAAGAAGGTAATGATGAGTGTTTGGTGGTCTAGAGTTAGAGTTATCCACTATTCTCTCTTGGCACCTGGAGAAACGATAAATGCACAGAAATACCGTGTCCAACTCGAGGAAATGCACTAAAAATTGAGTATTCAACGGTCGAGATTGTTCAACAGGGATGGTGTGATACTCTTTCACGACAATGCACGACCTCATGTTTCCAGAAGAACGGTTCAAAAGTGGAACTCTGCCTCATCCACCATATTCACCGGACCTTTCGCCAACCGCCTATCACTTTTTAAAGCATTTGGATCATTTTTTGGCGGATTAAATGAATAAATTTTTGTAAGCTTTACAGTCGTTTCAAATATTAGTACAAAAACGGCCATTTCATTTGCAATAACCTAATAAATACCAAGATATTCACTTTTTCGAATACGAATGCATTCGTAATCATGTTCACAGAAAATCATAGTACGAATTTATTCTATTCGTATTTACGAACGCAAATATGTCCAACACTGCCAAGGCCTTGTTTCAAGGGTGGTCAGCTCGATTTTACTATATGTAGCCCTAGTGTGAACGGATGCACTGGAAAACAGGGTAAATAAAGGAAGATTGGGAGCAACATGTTGCGCCTATCGAACAATATCTGACGAAGCGGCCTGCGTGATATCAGGGATGATCCCAACTGATATTCTGGCGAGAAGAACCACGTCTTTATGATCGAGCGTATGCCACCTGAGAACCTTCTGGCTACCGCCGGCAGTTCACGTGGAGAGAAAATATCACCGAGTGGCAGGACAGATGGAACGAGACAGAGAAAGGCCAGTGGAGACACAGAATCATATGGATAAAAGAGCCGCATTAGAAGCTAAAACATGGTGAATCATACTTTGAAATCAAAGGGGATATGGACTGCAGTCGAAAAGGTGATCGAAGCTATTCATATGAAATTCAAAGAGGAGGAAGTCATTCGAAAGAAGGAACGATTGAGGAGCACGAGCGCAAACAGGAGTGCAGGATAAATTCTGATTGACCTCCGCGGCGTAATACCATATGGGAGTCTTGTGGGAAGAGTTGAAGAAGGTGGCTTTAGTGGGTAGGAGTCCCATATAACCATCTGCCAGGAGCTACAATAGCTTCTGAAGCTTCCAACCTTCCAAAGAAAATACCGACAGAGAGTGACTTAATTTCAACAAAACCTTGAAAATGGAGTACGCTTCGTTATTTAGCTAAAGAATTGCGTTTGTGAATGGGAAACTATCTGCTTCTGCGGAAAATCATATACATAATGGCTGACCATTATGCAAATACGCAATTCACCAATCAATCATGTGTTAACTTTTTGGTCACTATCTTTGAAATTGAGTAGATTCGCAAAGTTAGCAGAATATCAAAAAAAAAAAATAAAATAAGAAGAGAAATCAGCAATGGCGCGAAAATAATAGATGGCCACCTTAGTGCCTAGGTCTATTTTCACGAATTAGGATATTTAGCAGTTTTCTTAAACATTGACAATCGTTTTGATTTTACAAACCATTTCGCTGTATTTTATTATTATTGGTAGTAAAGTATATTTACTCGTAACTAGGTGGCACCTAGTAGATCTAATGTTTGGTATAGGGCCTGGGGTTTGCATGTACATATGTACATGATCCCTCTGGACATAAGTCTTTAGTGGTCTTCTTCCCTTCCCTAATAGCGGACATTTGTCAAGGAAGATTCACACATCGTTCAATTTTAGATTGAAATGTTTGGATAGGTAATATGCATATATGTACATAAACATGCAATCGCAGCTCAATGCATTTTCAAAAGTAATACTGACTTTCTGCAATCAGTCCTTGTTGTTATTTTGGAACTGTGGGGCCGCCACCACCGGCTCGCAAGAGATATTCCAAGAAATTCCCACTTTCTTGCAGGTAGTTACGATCCATCACTATTTCCGGACGAGCATCTCGGCGCCCCAGATTCCAAGGGATCGCCCCTTGACATTCTACCCGAATAAATCACTCCCAGCGATCGTGTGAACTAAATCATGTTCGTGGGTTGCTTACTGGATAATAAAATTTGTTTGGATATTCTCCAGCGGTTGCTTATCGTTTTACGCAAATGAAATTTCGTCCATAAAACGCTCCGTGATAGTTGTGCTAACAAGGTTAATTGCAGATTCGTACATTGCCGAGATGTGTACTTCCCCGCAGGCAGATGACTGTCACGGAATTCAAAAATAGTTAGAGTACGTAATTGTTAGGTAGTGGTCAGTATCAGATACTTTTGTTGGCTTATTAGCACGTAGCGCTAAACGTAGACCGCCACCGGAGCTCGATGACTCAAAGGTCAAAGAAGTGAAAAGTGCAAGTCATAGTGGTCTTAATTGTTGTCTTTATATGTATGACGACAAAACGACATCTGTGCTGGGGTCCGATTTATAATTAGATTCTGAACTGATCGGTTTTTGGTTTGCACTAATTTGTGGCCGTTGGATGCTCACGCTGGAACGATAATTGCGTGGAAAAGATGAGGCGCGAACAGCTAACGGACAGCGGTAATTGCACATTGATTGTGCAAATAGCGGGCAGCGAACAAGCAAATATGACGCAATAAAGAAATTAGCGAGGGGGTCAAGTACGTGGAAAGTAAATGCGAACGTGAGATGGAAACCGGACATTATTTAGGAAATGATTTGGTTAGTAATTATTTGGTCTGTAAATGAAATCAGAAGTTGTTTTCGTGGGATGCCCAAAAAATGACTCATTAACAACGCTCGTTAATAGTTTATTTGGTCTTGTAAATTATTAAATTGTCAAGGGAACGGTTTGATAAGTGTTCAAACGGGAAAAAAGTGGAAGAACTTCATAGTCTTGCACCATATCCGGCAATTATCGTAATTTGAGGAAAATGAATTTAAGAACTGATACGGAAATCCCATGTTTGCACGGCGCAGATCCAACTCAGTATAGTTTCTGGCGGTGTTTACAGAAACATAGAACACGACCTTCTTAATACGATCATCTAAGAGTAAAAACACGCCCCAGGTTGTTAAAGGATTTTCTTCGGTTTCGTATGACCTGCATTACTATGCAGTCAAATATCAACTTACGAAGGCATAGAAGTGTCTGCTCACACCAATCTATATAGTATCGCTAAGGTTTACTGGATATAAATGAAATGTTAAGACTTGACATTCAAATAGAAGATGATTTAAACAAATGTCGAATTGAAGCCAATCCCAAGGCTGTTACGGACGACATTTCGGACACTCATTGCCGACTTTCAAATGCAAGCTATAACCGAGATAGACTCATATTCCTAAAGAATTTGAAGCAGATACTAAAATCCCGTGTCCTGGGAAGAATCAAATTCATTATCATCATCAACGGCGCAACAACCGGTATCCGGTCTAGGCCTGCCTTAATAAGGAACTCCAGACATCCCGGTTTTGCGCCGAGGTCCACCAATTCGATATTCCTAAAAGCTGTCTGACGTCCTGAACTACGCCATCGCTCCATCTTAGCCAGGGTCTGCCTCGTCTTCTTTTTTTACCATAGATTTTTACCATAGATATACCCACCGTACCCTATTGAGCCGGATTTCGTCGTTATGTGAGCTACGTAATCGTTCATCCTCATGTAGGGGGCCAAAAATTCTTCGGAGGATTCTTCTCTCGAACGCGGCCAATAGTTCGCAAACCTTCTTGCTAAGAACCCAAGTCTCCGAGGAATACATGAGGACTGGCAAGATCATTGTCTTGTACAGTAAGAGTAAGAGCCCTATGATGAGACGTTTCGAGCGGAACAGTTTTCGTAAGCTGAAATATGCTCCGTTGGCTGACAACAACCGTGCGCGGATTTTCTCATCGTAGCTGTTATCGGTTGAGATTTTCGACCCTAGATAGGAGAAATTATCAACGGTCTCAAAGTTGTATTCTCTCATCCTTATTCTTCCCGTTTGACCAGTGCGGTTCGATGTTGTTGATGGGTTGGTTTTCGGTGCTGACGTTGCCACCATATATTGTGCCTTGCCTTCATTGATGTACAGCCCAAGATCTCGCGCCGATTACCGCCTGCTCGATCTGGATGAAGGCAGTTTGTACGTCTCGGGTGGTTCTTCCCATGGCGTCGATATCGTTAATATAGGCCAGTAGTTGGATGGACTTAAAGATCGTACCTCTTGCATTTACCTCAGCATCACGGATCACTTTCTCGAGGGCCAGGTTAAAGAGGACGCATGATAGAGCATCCCCTTGTCATAAACCGTTGTTGATGTCGAATGGTGAGAGTGATCCTGCTGCTTTTATCTGGCCTGACACATTGGTCAGGGTCACCCTAGTCAGTCTTATAAGTTTCGTCGGGATACCGAATTCTCTCATGGCCGTGTACAGTGTTACCATGGCTATGCTGTCATAGGCGCCTTTAAAGTTGATGAATAGATGGTGTAACTGTTGTCCATATTCCAATAGTTTTTCATCGCTTACCGCAGAGAGAAAATCTGATCTGTTGCTGATTTGTCTGGAGTGAAGCCTCTTTGGTATGGGCCAATGATGTTCTGGGCGTATGGGGCTATCCGGCCTAGCAAGATAGCGGAGAATATTTTATAGATGTACTCAGCAACGTGATACCTCTATAATTGCTGCACTGAGTGATATCTCCCTTTTTATGTATGAGACCGATAATGCCTCGTTGCCAACTGGTTGCCTCCATGTTTAACTAATTCGGCTGTAATTCCATCGGCTCCTGGCGACTTATGATTTTTAAGCCGATGAATTGCACGGACTGTTTCTCCTAAACTTGGTGGTGACAGTATTTGTCCGTCGTCTTCAGTTGGCGGGACCTCCAACTCGCCGATGTTCTGATTGTTCAGTAGCCCATGAAAGTACTCAACCCATCGCTCCAATATGCCCATTCTGACGGAAATCAGATTTCCCTCTTTGTCTCGGCAGGATGAGCATCGAGGTGTATAAGGCTTCATCCTGTTGACTTTTTGCGCCTGGTGCGGTTGCTCCCTGTACGTTCAATTTGGTTGAAAGTGGTCCCGTCTGGAGAGGCCCACGTATGTTTGTGAATCAAATTAACTTACACTTTTCACTGACATATGCACTAGGTTGCAAATTGCAGTCTATTATTATTTTAATGAAACCGTCGTCTTACCAAAAACATTTCCTGAACTAACTGGTACAACTGGACCTGCCTTCAGTAACAAACAGTTTGGTCGACTTAGGTCTAACATAGGCGATTTTGTCATTATAATTTGTAACCATGATGTATTTTGAGGTTGTTATCTACTCTTAAGACAAAAATGAGCCGGCATCTGCCTTGAAGCCAAGCTATAGGCAAATTTTACTCTTTGCATTGAAGAAACTCTTTTCTTCAATTGATGCAGGTTAACAACAATTCTATATGTCACCAGAAATGAAAGACGTAAGAAGTTGCCACCTGGTTTAAAGAAGGTTTATAGAAAAAACTAATTGGAAGAATCGTTCAAACGGCTTCCTAATTATATTCATAACAGGCCAAAATGGGGTCAGAATGCCCTCTTCGAGGGCTACCACCACCTTCAAATTTGTTGTGTGATATTAGAAGAATAAAAGCGGCAGCAATTCTTATCAAGTTTATCGAAATTGAGGTGATCTGCGGCACGCAATATAGACCCAATTTAAAATCAGTAACACCTCCAATAGAAACTAGCTTTGGCCAGGACTTTTGGCTATCGAAATCTTTCGCGTCAAATTACTATTCCTCACGAGAGAAAATATCAACACCACGTCAAATTGGATATCGCGCATATTCAAAGTATATACACTAAGGGCCATTATATATATATGCAAGTGGAACAATCGTGTGGCCAAATATTCTTACATAAAAACTCAACAAAACCTTGCATATCTGAAGTATCCAGCTTCCGGTTTCTCGATTTGTTTCTTCGTCTTTAGTTTTCAATAAGCCATTCCATTAGTTTCGTTATCATTATATTTAATGCTGTGCAAGTCCACAACAGTAGCACAACCCCCAACACAAAAATCCATAACGCAAAGCGGATTTGAAGCCAGGGTGCAGAGTCCGGAGGCTGAAGCTCAATGAACTAAATCGCGTCATTCAGCAAAACTATGTATTTGGAGAAAATGAAGTTCTCGTACACTTTGTAAAAGAGAGAAGGACATGGACGTGGCCTATAGAACCCTGAAGTCTTTGTCGTTTCGAAAAATTATACAACTTATTTCGCTGCATTGGATGAAAGTAAGTCTGTATCTTAATCAATGTAAATTTGCCAAATTAGTGGGTATGATTGAATATTCCCTCGAGACATGGAGAGAAAGAAATGCCTCTGATGTTTGTTTCCTTTCAAATTTGCATCACGACTGCATTGAAAGGGTAATTGCGAAAACCGAAGAGAAAACCCACTCAATGAATCTAATTGATTTCTCAAATTATTGTGAATGTAAGTATCTTAGGGTTTAATCCTGTTCTAACCACTATCTGCGTCAAATTTAAAAAGCCACTAAATCCTCAGGGCCCATACAGCCTTGCTATTGATCAAGCATTACTCCTGGTCATAAAACATTGAGCATATGGAAAACAAATCATTCAAACGCCATAAAGGGAGTAATAACATGAAAAGTGTCAGAGCATTGTATTTGAATAGGAGAACAAGAAAAAAACTTCAAACAGAAACCTATACCTAGTCCTCCATTATCTTACTAGCAACCTTCAGTAAAGAGGCTTAAAAAATAACCATCATGAGATGCATTTTCTACAGCCTTGCCTAAATATGTTCTTCTTCAAGGATACGGATGGATTATGCAGGTAGGGAATTTTAAGTACACTAATGCTGTGCTCTATACAACAATGGGAGAGGACCAAGCACTAGTAGCACTTTCAGAAAGCTAATCCACCAAAAACAGGACGGGTACAAAGCCAAGGAGTCTGCGTTAACAGGTCACTTTGTACTCACTCTGGAGCACCGTAAAGCAATTAAAGGTGATCTTAAAAAGGGAAACTGTGGGCGTGAATGTACTTTTATGACAGCACTTTCCTCGGGGTTCATTTGCAAACTCGTAAAGGTACCTATGTACTAACCTGCCCTGATCCATTTCTCAATGAAATAGATTTTGTCCATGATGCATGTTTGTGATTGCTTAGGTCTTCGCAGCAAATAGATAAAATTGCGTGATCCGTCGGCAACGCAGTGAAGATTTTCGCCACTGACCATGTCGGTCCGCGAATTAAATTTCATCACTGCCCGTCTGTCTCCCTAATTCCTTCAGACTTGCATTAGTAACTTGCATCGAATTTAGTTGGCTACGTTAGGATTCTGTGAGATTTCGTTCGGAGGTCAGGAGTCATACATGCACACATATGGCACTCACCAAAACCGTTTTGTTTTTCAGAGATGACTTGTGATTGATATTTTGCACGACTATGATCTCAGGTTGAAAGTTGATGGTTCCAACGACAAAAGAGGTTTTGATAAAATATAAAGATGAAATTTTCAAAGAGCTTTGCAATATGTCAAAAAATATCAAAAAACTTTTAAAATTGTCAAATTCGCCTGCATGAGTTGATTACGCTATTGTCAGCGCTGACAGAAAATTCCGAGACAGTGTGGATGCATAGGGATTTGGAGCTCGCGTATTGTCTGTTATACCCACAAATTAGTTCGACTATCTGCCATTAAGATATAGAATTATCTCTTCCAATCAAGGATTATGCAACTATTCATTGTTATCAATCAATCTTATAGTAATTAACTGTGGTACCTGATTTAAAGTGATATTCGCAAATTTTAAACATTTCCCTAAATATCATCTTGTCTCTAATAACCAGATCCTTATATATTCCAACCAATTGTAAAAGTTTGCTTGTGCATGGGAACCACAGGAATTATATTTAATGCAAATGAACATTACCCTGGCTATTATTTTCCATTTTATTAAGGTCCCGATCCATTTCCTGGGGAGAGGCAGAACACTAATGCTCTATATGTTCGACATACACACTCGTACATCTCAAGGTTTAACGGTGAATTACTGACAATTTTAAGGTATTTGGAATCCATCGTTTTGTTTTGCAAACAAAACCTTATTAAAATCGGTTCAATGTCGGTCTGTTTGTCCGTCACACGAACTTTTCTCATAAACGGCTATTCCGATTGACACGAAATTTGGTGAGAAGTTGGGACCTTTGAACGCCCAGACATGCAGTTTGGTTTGAAGGTGGGAATTGTGAACGCTTACCCATGCAGTGATCATCATTCTACGTCGGATTTAAGGGGGTCCTCATACATGCCCAAGGGTTGTGTAAATTTTTTTCAACAAAGGTAGCCATGTGGGGACTCAAAAAAAAGGTTTCGGTTAGTACTTTCCGAAGTCGGTTTTAGTTTTGACATTTGTTTGAAAGGACCCATTTTCAGAAGCTACGCAAGCGAAAAATCAGGAGGCTGCCACTGTACGGTGCGTACGCTCCGGAATGCCCTCCATAATGATTTCTGTTCAAATAAAGTTAATGATGGTATATTACTATAATTTTTACTAGAATTGACTGCGAAACCCCCCTTAAATTCATTCTAGAATACCGAAATCTTGCAGCAATGTAGACTATAACAGAGCATGATCCTACCAATTTCGTGGAAACGCACTATTCCCAACAAAGTTATAAGTCAAATTTGCTGCTTCTATGCAAATTCAAGACTTTGAATGTCAGTATCAATGGAAGTTCTCATATAATATATGAATATATTACGTGCTAGTACGTAGGAGGGACAAATGCCCACTGAAATGTTTTTATAAGAAAAATACACAAAACTTTTCACACCTGTAGCGCCAGCTTCCTGACTTGTTAAAAATTCTTATGGTTATTTCAACATATAAGCCCATCCCCCCGAATATCTTCAAATTTTCGAGTTAGGTAATTTCCGAAAATAAGTTTGACTCAGTCTCAGTTTGTAAATTTGACTCCTTACTCGCCCATTTTGCAATTTACGTGCAAATACTAATTGAGATCTTTCATTAGGTGAAAAAAAATTTTCCACACCCTCCCCCCCAAACGTGTAGGGAGCCCCCTTTAAACTCCACGTAAATTTAAGTCACTCACTGTATGCGTGAGATTTCATAGTTCCCATATGCCCATCAAATTTCGTTTGAATCGATATAGCTGCTTATTCTTTGTTTGTTGATTTTTAAAAAGTGCTAACGTGGGAAAACTCCCTAGTGATATTTTCGCAAACATGATGCAGTAATTTATTTTCCTGAATCGTACCGCACCCATTATGTATTTCATGTAGAAGTAATGCCAACAACATCAGCAGCATTGTGTAAACCAAAACCTTATTAAAATCGACTCACTGTCTGTCTGTCACACGAACTTTTCTCCAAAACGGCTAAACCGATCCGAACGAAATTTGGTGTACAGATGGGGACTATGAAATCTCACGCATACAACGAGTGGGATAAATTTAGGTGGAGTTTAAAGGGGGCTCCCCGTAAATGCAAAGGGGGATTCAAAAAATTTTTCCACCGGATATAGTCGTGTAGGGTATCAAATGAAAGGTTTCGATTAGTGCTTTCCGCAATTGATATTAGTTTAGTCGTGAATTGCAAAGTGCGCGTTTCATGAAAATCCAATTATTAGTGTCAAAGTTATAGCAGTTCAAATTTATCAATTTCGTGCGAATTAACAGCATCCTAAGCGATACAGATAAGATGCTGGCATCATAATTGACGAGAATAATTGACATTCGAGTGAAATATTAAAATTCCATTCAAGAAGAATCTAATTCTCCCTAGCCCTTTTTATTAAATCGGTTATTCTTATTTTATTAAAATCGGTTCAATGTCTGTCTGTCTGTCACAGGCACTTTTCTCAGAAACGGCTGTACCGATTGACATGAAATTTGGTAAGAAGGTGGGACCTGTGAACGCCCAGACATGCAGTGAGTGATATCATTCTACGTTCAGATTTAGGGGGGTCCCCATACATGTAAAAGGCGGGTGTAAAAATTCTTTTCACCGAATATGGTGATGTGGGGTATCAAATGGAAGGTCTTAATTAGTACTTTTCGAAGCCGGTCTTAGTTTTAAGATTTGTTAAAAAGGCGGGGAGTGGCAGGGGTGGAAAGTGACGATTTCTTTAACGGACGCATTCTCAGAAACTACTCAACCGAAAAATCTTAAAAAAATCATGAAGCAGCCTCTTTATGGTGCCCAGGCCTCAAAATACTCTCCATATCGATATCTGTTCAAATTAAGTTAATAATATTTTTGGGAAAATTGAGTAAAACCTCCCTTAAGTTTATCTCAGAGTTATAAAAGTTGGTAGTAGTATAAAATATAATATGAAGCATATTATCTCCAAGCTTGATCAAAATTATACTGTTAGTAACAAAGTTACAGTAGCTCAAAATTGTCTTTACCGTGTAAATTTAAAAGTACTAAATCTGACATGCTAAATGCATAAACATAACGGGCTACGTATAAATGGGATAGTTCTACACTCAAATATACTCACACAAGAAGCAAACAAAATCTTTCATACCTGAAACGCCCGCTTCCGGTTTCCCGACTTGTTTACATTTTTCCACTTCTTTTATGAAGTGTAGGTATCCAATCATTTTCTTCCTACTTATTGTTATTTTTGGGCATTTTATTCTCAATGGGAATGTGCTTCAAGTATATTATCAAAAGTTTACAGCTGAGAGATAAGTATAAAGGTGAATATAAGCATCCGTTACGCGATTCAGATTCGGAGCAAAGAACGGTCAACTAACAGAACCACTGCGCCGAACTTTGCTGTTACCATAAACATTAAACCCATCAAAAGATACCCTGTTGGAGTGCCTCATTGGGTGTATTGATCACCTCTGGGGAGGTTATCGTTTCATCATCATCAACGGCGTAATAACCGGTATCCGGTCTAGGCCTGCCTTAATAAGGAACTCTAGACATCCCGGTTTTGCGCCAGGGTCCACCAATTCGATATCCCTAAAAGCCTTCTGGCGTCCTGACCTACGCCATCGCTCCATCTTAGGCAGGGTCTGCCTCGTCTTCTTTTTCTATTATACTATAGATATTGCCTTTATAAATTTTCCGGGCTGGATCATCCTCATCCATACGGATTAAGTGACCCGTCCACCGTATTAAGCCGGATTTTATCCACAACCTGGTGGTCATGGTATTGCTCATAGATTTGGTCGTTATGTAGGCTACGGAATCGTCCATCCTCATGTAGGGGGGTTATCATTTGGGAAACCGTTCAAAGGAAGAGAATAAATTGCAATTAGTTCTTCAGTGAAAAATGCTGTCGTTAAAATGAACACGACCTCTATTCTATTCTCTAATTCGAGACTGATTCCTTTTGGTTTATTAATTTTAAATCTAACTAAAGAAAAGAAAACGATTCCGAACTTTTAATTATATTGTAATTTCCAACGAAAAATTGTGTATCATATAAAATTCCACAATTTCTCGTCACAAGGGAGAAATAGTTCACCAATGAGCCTAGGAGATAAGGGAGAGACTTCTAAAGAATCTTAAGATATATTATTTGTTTTTAAAATTTATTGGTGGAGATTTATTCTGGAGCTGAAATTCGATGGCAGAGAAATATACGGAATTCTTCAATTTGGAGACGAATAATATTGAAAGGAGTATTACTTATATCCCGACCGTTAACTGTATTTAGCGCTTCTTAACTTGCTTTCAGTCAGGTGACAACATTTCTAAGATGGATACATGGATACATCTACCCTTTTAAGATCATTCACCCAATCCCAAAACCAGAAAGCAATATAAATTCATATTAACTGAGAAAATATAGAATCTTGTTCACGGAAGTGAAAGATAATCGATGCACATTCCGACAAAAATAGAAACATGAAGGTGTGTTCAGAATACACATCTTTCAGCTTTACTACGTGCAAATGAGTTAGCGGTCATTTCACACCTGTTGAACTGATTATCTCTGTTTGTTTTGGAAATGATTTGACGGATGTAGAATGACGTATGCGTTTGCTGGGCTCGTTTTTGGGAGATGATGATGCCACTAATTGGAGGAACTGAAGGCGGATTCAGTGACGTGCTTTATTTACACATTTGGTGTGAGCGTCTTCAATGTGGCCATCGATGAGGGTTTTAACGGGAACTACTAATGCTAATTATGTAGTTTAACAATTTAACAGATTCGTCAATACGTGAAGCATACTATATGAGGTAATTTTATTTGCCACATCTCATACCTCCTGTTAAATAATTTAATAATAATAGCCGGCCGGGGATTTCTTAATTTTTCGGAAAGATATGATGAAATCTATGCTTATTACATGTTTGAACAATAAGAACCATATGCTCACGTAAGCAATCGTTCAATCATTCGCCGATTTAAAGGATGGAATAAATTGCAATGAAAACTTCGACTACGAATGAGGTGCTTGAAACCAATCAAAAGTCCATTTGGGGCGTTCAATTATTTAAAAAATTCTGAAGCCAATCACGAATTTGAATTTAAAATGAATATTTTTTAGCACCCCTAAGAATTTATCCACATTAGCATTCTCCATAATTAATTTGATGTTTTCCACTGTTCTGCACTCTAACGAATTGAACTCACCGAATTTGACTAACTTTTATTAGAGCGGGATTCGTTGGCAAGTTTGAAGTTATGTTCGTTGAAATTCATCTTTAGCATTCAACAAAAATCGGTGCTGATATATCAGAAAAGACGACTTTGAAACATAAATTACTCATTACTGTCCATGGTCAACCTTACGCCAACTGAATAGAAGTTTTAGGTATCCTTTTGGTTCGTTCATAGGGGCGAATACCCTTTCGTTATGATGTACACTATGCTCTCAATCATATCAGGTCTAACGCCGATTTGGATTATTTATTCAAACATTCGCTCCTAATTAGAATTTTATCCAAAAAAAAAAAACCTTATTAAAATCGGTTTAAAATCTGTCCCTGCCTATCAAAACTTTCCTCGAAAGCAACCTGATCCATTTGGTGGAGTTTAGGGAGGTTCCTATACAGGTGAAGAAGGAGCTTACCGTGGGGAACTGGAAGATGAAAGAGAGACTTTAAGGCTGTGCAGACTCTTAAGTCGGCCAAGTTGGAGTCAGTTAGAAAACCCGATGGTACTTTCACGAACTCCAGACTGGAATCAGTACGGACCCTCTTGGAAGTACACCTTCCCGGAGAACTGGTGAGAGAACTGGGAGGAGGAGAATTGGCGGTTGAAAAGCCACCATACTATCTTTTTAACAATTCAAAGCACCTGGCATGATTGGTATATATCCAGCTAAAGCAAGAGGGTGTGCACTTAGAGCGATTACTAAAAAATATTGTGTGGAGTCCTGTGAGTCTGTTTTTCATTCTTTGGTTTCAAGGATAGAGGATACAGCTCTAAAGGGTGAGTACGTGAAGGGGGTGTTCCTGGACATTGAATAGGCGTTTGACTGTGCGTCTTTCAAAAAATTTTGAGATGCCGCCAGAGTGCAAAGTGTTGATTATACTTTCATTAAGTGGACCTATGCTGGGGGTCACAGAGTATTAGAAGAGTTAGTGGCAGAATTGAATCCAATTCTTACAATGTCTTCTAATTCCCGGGTCCCCATATATCTTTTTGGTAAGTGATATGAAGTTATCCTGAATGGTAGAGAGAAGTCCCAGAGGATTGCGTGGCTAAGTATAAAAAAGTCTTCTTTACCGATGACTCAAACACATAACAGGGTTCTGGAGTCCGGAGTACGAGTGATGATACTTGAAACTGAGTTTTCAAACTCTTATCTTTATCAACGGCGCAACAATGGGTATCCGGTCGACGCCTACCTTAATAAGGAACTGCAGACATCGCAATTCGTTATCCCTAAAAGTTGTCTGGCAACGGTCTCAAAGTTGTAGTTTTCTGTCTTGATGGTTCTTATTTGACCAGTGCCATTTGATGTTGTCACTTCTGTGTTATTTGGTGCTGACGTTGTCGCCATGTATTTCGTCTTGCCTTCATTAATGTCCAGCTCAAGATTTCGCGCCAGTTGGTCGATCTGGATGAAGGTAGATTGCATATTTGGAAGCAGAGGCCAGTACTTGGGTGGACTTGAAAAGGATGATGCATCTCGCATTTACATTAGCATCACGGATCACACTCTCCATGGCCAGGTTAAGGAGGATGCATTATAGGGTATCCCCTCCCCTTAGACCGTTGTTGATGATTAATGGTCTCGAGGGTGATCCTACTGCTTTTATCTCGTATCGCACATTGGTCAGGGTTAGCTTGGCTCCTCTTGTGTACAGTTTTACCTCAGCTATGCTATCATAGACAGCCATATTCCAGCAGTTTCTCCATCGCTTGCCGCAGAGAGAAAATCTGATCTGATCTGATCTTGCAACTAATACATCAACAGCTATCGGATAGCGACTACTCTTACAGTTACAGCCTTTCGGAATCGAAGTTGAACTTACATTAGTTTATGGAATGTGCAGCCGCTTTTGGAGAATTGTATTGATGGATATTCGCGATCGATATGAGGTTGCATCGATATGGTCATGAAATTCGCGCTAATGAGATTTCACCTGGCAAGGTTGATCTTAACATCGAAGTCAACGTTAAGCGACCAAGAGGTCGGCCGAAACAACGGTGGCTTGATACGCTGAATGGGGATTTGAAAGCCTTCCGGTTGCATCCAGATCAAACATTGGACAAAACCAAATGGCGAAACCGATCACGACGAACCGACCCCCTTGCAAGCGGGACAAGAGCTGAAGAAAAAGAAGAAGAACTTTATTTGAACAGATATTGTAACGGAGCGAATATTTTGAGCTCAGATACCATACGCATGGCTAATCATAATTTTTTTTTTCCTACCCGAAACCCGAAATTGACTTCTTTCGGACTCCCACATTCTTTCCTATGCAACCAATGTCAAAACTAACGCCTGTTTTGAAAAGTGCACCCTTATTTTAGATGTGTGGCGACTCCCCTTTAAATTCAACATGGAACAATAGAATTCACTTCAACAATAAGTGCAGGGGTTGACACCTCTAAACTTTTCACCAAAATTTGTGTCAATAGGTATAAGGGTTTCTGGGAAAATCGTGTGTGACAGACACGCAGACGAGTTTATAATAATACAAAGGTTTTTTTTTCAACGAAGCTTCATGTTGCATTAATTCAATCAATCAATTCAATTCAATCTTATCTAGAAAATGTAAAACAAAAATCTATAAACTTTAATTAATTTGATAGACGGAAACTGGACATAACCCAGTAACAGAGAATAGACGGAGGTGCATAGATTAGATTAACATGTAAAATAGCTAATGTCTTTTCTTTGTGCAATTTCAAGTGTTTATTCAATAGTGCAAAGCCCTTCTCGTGAAGATAGAGACTAACGCCAGTGAAGATCAGATGAAATAAAAGATTTGGTACGCGTTATGTATGCGGTTCTTGCAAAATATGATATGATCTTGCAAAATATATGATTGCCATAAACCACAGTTTTCCAAAAATTTCCCACTTTTCCTTCACGGTTTTGCATGACATAGCTGTAGGGTAACCCACTCGCCAGCCGTCCTGGGATAATGAATTCTATTGCGAAGTATAACCGGCAATAGAGCTGCCGCCGTTTCTCAATGTTTGATTTATCTACAGTCACCTTTGTCAAATCATAGACTTGGATCTAGTCCGTATTCGACGAAGTTCTTCATGTTTACTGACTCAGGCTAGAATATCCTTGGAGTATTCGAGTAACAGTGGCGCTGGGTTGAATTGCTTTACCACAATCTGAAAAATAAAATTCGGAGTGACGCATCTATATGCTTCGTGTCTCCGTCGGTGTTCATCAAGGAAGCGTCCCCGTATCACTCCTCGTTATTCTTGTTGTAGATACTGTCACGCGGGACATCCATCGTCCAGCGCCCTATACCCTGCTCTATGCGGATGATGCCTTCCTACTCTCATAACAAAGCTGATCTCCAGAAACTTGTTCGAAAATGTAACACTAAGAGTAAGACTTAATCTAAATAAAACAAAGTTTTTGATGATCTATTCCCATGAAACAGGCTCTATCAATGCCAGTGAGCAATTTAAACATCTCCGATAAATGTTATCAGCCAATTGTGAACTGAGTTTTGAAAATGGTTCACCCGTCAGCGTAACTTGGATGAAGTGGCGTTTCAGAACCGAAATTTTTTGTGAACCACATATCAACGAACGTCTGAAATCCGAAATTTCCGCAATTGGCCCTCTATGGTTCAGAGTGTTGGCCGACTATAAAAGACAAAAAACAGCTCCTCTCGGTTATGTTGAACCAGTGGGGTAACATGCCTTGATCACATCCGAAATGAGGATATCCGCGATCGACATGGGGTTGTACCGAGCGTGCAGAAATTGTGACAGAGGTGTCTGGGATGATATGGACATATATGTAATAGGCGCTAAAATTGGTGTGATCCTTGAAATCGATAGGAAACGGCCAAAAGACCGGCTGAAACAGAGATGGATTGATTCGCTGGGTGATGATTTGAGAGTCCCGCGACTCCATCTAGATCAGGCCTCAGACCGAGCTAATGGCGCAACAGATCAAGACGAGCCGACACCGCTTCTGAACGGGAGAAAGGCTAAAGGCGAAGATCAAATAGCAATCGGGTTCTGTGTGCTAATCTCATATAGTAACACAGAGAGAAAATCGGCATGTAACAGCTTCAACTTGATGTTAGGAGCGTTGCCCTTCCAAATTTTTCACAAAGCTGCGAAAGCGAATTTAGCGTTCTAATGCGCCGAGGGACATAAAACGATGCCACCTTCAGCAGAAAAAGCACTTGTTATATATGTACATATACAAATTGTTCGTTGCCTCAGATTGATTTTGTTGGTGTTCAGTACATAACTCGGTTAGAGATAAGCAGATATATTAGTGTAGTCAAGATGTTTGTAGAAAACATCAGCTTTTACAACTAATGTGCCGAGTGTCTGCCTTTTGATTTTTTTTAAAATAAGAATTTGAATAGGAACGCCAAATTTTTTTCTGGCTTTTCAAATCTTCCCTGTATTCGTTAAGAATTATCAATTCCTTCCCGGTCAAATTTCGGAGTTTCTAAATTAGAAAGAAGATTCACCACAATGGCAGAAAGAAGTTCGTCTAGGCATCAAGTAAGCTTCTCTATGAATGAGTGAGAACTACTTTGATTTTAGGAGTAGGCAAGCAATGCAAAACCTTTAGCCACCATGGAGAAAAAAGGTTAATTCCGATTTTCTAGATACGATGTGTAAACTACGTTCTCGCCGCCATCAGTAAACAAGTCGGAATACCGGAAGCTCGCGCTTCGGGTATAAAGGTTTTGTGTTCATCTTATGTAAGAAATTTCAACGCACATTTCTCTATCCGTATATACCAACAAATCCAACATAATCCTTTATATTTGTCCATATTACACTCACCCTAAACAAACAAACTGCCTATTTCCGAATACTGTACACATATATGCACGTATATCAATTGATCGTACCCATATTTCCGATTTACATCTTATATCTATCTGAATTAGGCACTACCCGCAAAGTTCATTAGCACGTATATACTATATATACACACATGTCTCGTTGGAATAATTGATATTCATATACAAATGATTAAAGAACTAAAAGAAAATAATTCTTTTCCACCCAATTCATACGAACTTACTTCGTGTGGTATTGATGAATTGATATCTGATGATGACGTCATGCAGGTTGTAGAGTGCACGAAATTCACAAAAAATTGTAAAGTTTCACCCCCTATAACTTTGTTAATAATAGTTTGATTTTCTTCAAACTTGACCAAATTGTGCATTATGTTCTTCATTATACGCATGTAAAATTTTGTACTTCTGCGATGAACATAAGGGGGGTGCCGGGTAAATTTCTAAAATGTGGAAACATACTATTATTAACTTTATTTGTGCAGATATCGGAACCGGATATATTTCGAGGCCTAGATTTCGTAGAGTTGCACTACTGTGATTTTTTTCAGATTTTACGGTTGGATAGGTTCTGAGAACGAGACCTGTTACACTTTTTGATGGTCATATTTGGAGCCCTCACTCCCCTATATTTCACCCAATATCAAATATTGAACCAGTTTCGAAAAGTACTAATTGAGACCTTTCATTTGATACCCCACATGACTACATTCTGTGAAAAAAGATTTTGCAGCCTCCTTTCACATGTATGGGGAGCCCCCCCTTAAACTTAACACAAAATGGCGTCAGTTGCTGCATGTAAAGGGAACGGCAGATCACATACTCCTACCAATTTTCGTGACAATCGGTCTAGCCGTTTCCGAATAAATCGGCTGTGACAGACAGACAGACAGACAGACGGACAGACAGACAGACAGACAGACAGCCTGTGAGGAGTGGCCAGATCTCCCATCAGGCGCGACCCCAGGTGGCGGATAGGGGCATACCTATTGATGTGTAAATATGTGTTCATGCACTTTTCTTTTCTGACTGTGTATGGGCTAGTGTTTGCTCATCTCTGGTGCGCGGACCAAAATGGCTATGGGAAGGATACCCAGAACATAAAACCACCATGGAAGACGAGAGAAGGAGTAAACTTACGGTGCAGGGGCTCGGAACCCCAGTACCGGCGGCTTTTGGGAGTGAGCAAGCGGGCTCCCGGTCGTCGATATCCCTCGACCGCAGTGCCTCGGTGGTGGACAACTTGGCCACCTTGGCATATAATGTTACAAGTAATTTGGATCTGGAGAAGGAAGTGTTCAAGCGAAGTACGACCTTACCGAGAACACCAGTAGCAAGAACAACCAAGGATGAACTGAAGATGGATCGTTGGACGACAAAAACTGTAACAACACCCACCGCATATGTTCAAGATGCGCGACAGCAAGAGGTGCTCCAGGAACAAGATAAGGATCCATTCAAAAGAAGCTCATCAACTTTGAGATCTCCACCAATGCCAAAGACGATGAAGGACAAAGTACAGACAAGGTCAACAAACGCCAAAAGTGAAGGACCGTGTAAAAGGGGTAACCCTGCCGAGACTCATAGGGAACAAAGTCCTGATCTGGAGGAATTACCCTTCACCCAGCTTGGGGCAAAAATAGTTGAGCTGTCCGAGTTTATCAAGGACAAGCACAACGTGCACCAAGCCATAAAGAATATGGTGAGGGCTATTAGAGTGCTCTACAATAGATCACAGGAGGAAAAGAATAATAAGGACACGCCGAACCCCGCTGTGCCAACAGTATCACAAGCGACCCAAGTGACGCCTAACCGTACTACCATCCAATTCCAGCGAAATAAGCGAGTACGTGAAAAAGAGGGGGATCCTGTAAATAATCAGCAGGCGCCTAAAAGAAAAAAAGGAGGACAGGACATCCTGAAAACCAACACCAACAGGCCAGAAGGAGGAAACAGTACAGCGAATCTAGGAAACTCAACCAGCGTTGCGAAGTCCAAGACCAGCGAAAACGATGGATGGACTAAAGTTACCAACAAAAAAGCGGAACGAAAAGCAAAAGTGCGAACTCGTCCAGATGTAATTGTTATCTCCAGTAAGGGCAATCTGTCCTACGCGGAGATACTCAAAAAGGTCAAAGCGGATCCCGACCTGAAAGATCTGAGCGGAAATGTAAACCGAATCCGAAGAACCCAGAAAGGGGATCTCATGTTCGAGCTGAAAAGATCCAGCGTGGGCAAAACTGATGACTTTCGCACTCAAGTGAAAAACTCACTTGGGGAGAATGCCGCAGTGCGTGCCCAAAAACATGAGATCTATATTCAGTGCAAGGATCTCGATGAGGTAACATCGAAAGAAGAAATTTGTACTGCTCTGAAGGAGCAATTCAAGTTGAATGAACTCACCGAGGAGTCAGTTGTGGGCTTGCGAAAAGCCTATGGTGGTACTCAAACGGCCACAATACGAGTACCAGCGGAGGCGGCACAGATGTTGTTGGCTGCCGGAAGGGTTCGGATTGGATGGGTTGTTTGCCGTTTAAGGGAACAAATTTCACTGAAGAGGTGCTTTAAATGCCTTATGTTTGGGCACTTCGCGAAGGCATGCACCAGCAGCATTGATCGATCCGATCGATGCAGAAGGTGTGGGGAGAAAGGTCATATTGCCAGAGAGTGCAATAGGGACCCCAAATGCCTATTGTGCGAAGTAAAAGAGGGACAAGATAACCGGCATATTGCCGGAAGTGGTAAATGTCCGGAATTTAGGAAGGCGCTTACTGCAATGAGAAAATGAGGTTTATCCAAATAAACCTCAATCATTGCAGGGTCGCTCAGGATTTACTTGAGCAGGCCACGTTCGAATCTGAGATGGAAATCGCCATCATAAGCGAACCGTATAGACACCGTCACGGTGGCATATGGGTCAAAGATTCGACTGGGGGAGCGGCGATATGGGCTTGCGGTCGACAGGCCATACAATGTACTGCAAGTCAAGCAGGCAGTGGCTTCGTGTGGGCGAAAATAAGTGGTGTATATGTATACAGCTGCTACGCCCCGCCAAGTTTGACACTGTCTGAATTCGAGCAAATGCTTGATAATCTTGTTCTCGACGCGAGGGGACGTAGTCCAAAGGTGATTGCTGGTGATTTCAATGCTTGGGCCCTAGAGTGGGGTAGTAGGGAATCAAATGCTAGGGGGCGCAGTTTATTAGAAGCTTTTGCGCAGATGGACATGGTTCTGGCCAACGAAGGTGCTGTAAACACCTTCCAGAAAGGGGGGTCAGGCTCGGTTGTAGACCTGACCTTTGTCAGCCCTTCGCTGGCGCGTGGTATGTCCTGGTGCGTCAGTGAACGCTACACCCACAGCGATCACCAGGCAATCTTCTTTGAGACATGTGTCGAGCCACAGGCCAAAGAGCTATCATGCCCGAAACCGAGAAAGATTTCAGGCTGGTCTGCAAAATCTTTGGATGAGGAGACCTTCATAGAGGTGTGGTTAGATCAGCCTGATAAAGCAGGCACCTCTACGGAAAGAGCCGTCCATCTGGCTCAATGCATTGCCAAAGCGTGTGACGCGTCCATGCCTAGAAGGTGTTCATTCCCCAGTAGAAGACCAAACTACTGGTGGAATGATGAACTGACCGGCCTTCGATCAGCCTGCCACCGAGCCAGAAGAGTGGCTCAGAGGGCGGTAGGTAGAGTCGAACAGGGACAAAAGGACCGCGCCTATAAGGCAGCCCGCAAAAGCCTCAAGCTCGCCATCCAGCGAAGCAAGAGGGAGTGCTTTAAGGAGCTCTGCTCAGAAGCGAACATAAACCCGTGGGGGAATGCCTACAGAATCGTGATGGGACGATTCAGAGGCCGTTCATCTCCGCAGATCACGTGCCCCACCCTCTTGCTAAAAATCATCCAGGGGTTATTCCCCCAGCAAGAGGAGAGCACCGACACATTCCAACCACCTCTGAATGTGGCGGCAATTCCGCCAGTCACCAGAGACGAGCTGTTGGATATCTGCGGTAGAATAGGAGACAACAAAGCGCCGGGTCTGGACGGAGTACCGAATAAGGCCCTTAAGCTTGCCGTGAAATCCAGACCGGACATGTACGCTGAGTTGTTCGAAGCGTGCATGTCCGAGGGGATATTTCCAATGGCATGGAAGCGGCAGAAGTTGGTACTTCTGCCTAAACCAGGTAAACCTCCAGGTGAACCGTCGTCATATCGACCCATATGTCTCCTGGACACGGTGGGGAAAATGCTAGAGCGGGTAATCTACAATAGATTACTCCCGGTTGTTGAGAGCCAAAGCGGCCTTTCGGATCGGCAGTATGGGTTCCGTAAAGCCAGATCAACCATTGATGCAATCAAATTGGTTACTGGCTTGGCCGAAGATGCAATTCACGGAAAGGGTAGTACCAGCAAATATTGCGTGGTAGTAACCCTGGATGTGAAAAATGCATTCAATTCGGCCAATTGGAATCTAATACGGAAATCTTTAGCGAAGGTTGGTATTCCCACCTATCTCGCTGCTATCGTCGATAGTTATTTAACTGAAAGGAGGCTCTGGTATGACACCGATGACGGACCGCAGGAGTACGTTGTTTCCGCGGGTGTCCCGCAGGGCTCCGTATTGGGCCCACTACTGTGGAACATCATGTACAACGATGTATTTAATCTTCCCCTTCCGGGGGAAGCCACAGTGGTGGGTTACGCTGACGACATAGCGCTGGTTGTTGTCGCAAAGCATCTTGAAGATGCTGAGTTATACTCAAGTGAGGCAATCGGTGCTGTTAAAAGTTGGCTAAAGAGCTCTGGTCTGACACTTGCGGAGGAAAAAACGGAAGCGGTCCTCATCACTAAGCGCCGGAAGAGAGATTACGCCTGTATTAGAATCGGGAATCATATCGTCACTTCCAAGCCGACCATCAAATACTTGGGAGTGGTGATAGACAGGAAGCTTAGCTATAAGCAACATGTGCGGTATGTTTGCGACAAATCATCCACTGCAAGTATGGCCCTGGCAAGGATGATGCCGAACATTGGAGGGCCACGGCATACCTCTAGGTTGCTTATAGCCAGGGTGGTGACCTCGATCATGCTCTATGCGACCCCAGTTTGGAGGGAGGCGTTGTGGATGTCAGGGAACGCTACCAAACTGAGTTCAGTCTACAGGAGGACAGCCCTGAGGGTATGCTCTGCCTTCAGGACTGTCTCAGATGATGCAGCATTCGTCATCTCTGGAATGATGCCGATTGACATCTTGGCAGATGAGATGGCGAACATATACAATGCAAAGCCAACCTCTTCCTCATCGCGGACGAGGAAGACTGAAAGGGAGAGATCCATAAATAGATGGCAAGAGCGGTGGGAACGCTCGGGAAAGGGCCGGTGGACGCACAGGCTCATTCCTGCCATCAAGGAGTGGTTGGAGAGACGACACGGTGAGATTAATTATAATCTCACCCAGTTTCTCACGGGGCACGGAGGATATCTCCAATACCTTCACAGGTTTAAATTGGAGACCTCACCCGATTGTCCAAATTGCAATGGAGTCCCAGAGGACCCAGAGCATGTATTCTTCCACTGTCCGAGATTTGTGGAAGAAAGGAGGAATCTAGAGGAGACTCTAGGGGAGGTGCTGGTACCAGAAAATCTGGTGCCGAAAATGCTAGCACATCAAGAGAATTGGGATGCGGTAGACTCCATGATCGCATCTATCCAAAATAAACTGCGAAAAGCAGAGGAGAGGAGAAAAACGCGGTCACGTGCGCCGCGTATTGAAGAAAGGTGACAAAGCTAGAGTGAGCTGACTCCGCCCCGTGATGTAATACCTTATGGTGGTTCCGCGGGGCAGGGAGGGAGTCGGGGGTGGTTTTAGTGGGTAAAAATCCCACACGCTGGTGTGTCCAGACCAGTGTCTTTTTGAAGATTTCCACCTCCTCAACAAAAAAAAAAAAGAAAAAAAGACAGACAGACAGACAGACAGACGGACAGACAGACATCGAATCGATTCTAATAAGGTTTTGTTTCACACAAAACCTTAAAAACAAGTCGGAATACCGGAAGCTCGCGCTTCGGGTATAAAGGTTTTGTGTTCATCTTATGTAAGACATTTCAACGCACATTTTTCTATCCGTATATAGCTACAAACCCAACATATTGCTTCATATTTTTCCAAACTACGAGACATACGTACATATTACAGCCATAGATATTACGCTCACCCTAAACAAACAAACTGCCTATTTCCGAATACCGTACACATATATGCATATAAATTGATGGTACCCATATTTCCGATTTACTTCTTATATCTATCTGAATAGGCACTACCCACAAAGTTCATTAGCACGCATATACTATATACCTACATACACAGTTGATATTCATATACAAATGACTAAAAAACTAAAACAAAATAATTCTTTGGGACCCCTTTCTTAAGAACTCATTTGGTTCTGGTATTGACGAATTGATATGTGATGATGACGTCATGCAGTCATGCATGAAGAGTGCCCGAAATTCAGAAAAAATGGTAAAGTTTTACCCCCTATAACTTTATCAATAATAGTTGGATTTTCTTCAAACTTGACTAGCTTGTGCACTATGCTCTTTATTATACGCATGCCAAATTTTGTACTTCTGGGATGAATATAAGGGGGGTTGCCGGGTAAATTTCTAAAATGTGGAAATATACTATTATTAACTTTATTTGTGCAGATATCGGAACCGGATATATTTTGAGGCCTAGATTTCGTAGAGATGCACTATTGAGATTTTTTTCAGATTTTTCGGTTGGATAGGTTCTGAGAACGAGACCTGTTACACTTTTTGGGGGTCATATTTTGAGCTCTCACTCCCCTATGTTTCACCCAATATCAAATATTGAACCAGTTTCGAAAAGTACTAATTGAGACCTTTCATTTGATATGCCACATGGCCACATTTTATGAAAAAAAATTTTGCACCCTCCTTTCACATGTATGGGGAGCCCCCCCTTAAACTTAACACAAAATGGCGTCAGTTTCTGCATGTAAAGGGAACGGCAGATTACATACTCCTACCAATTTTCGTGACAATCGGTTTAGCCGTTTCCGAATAAATCGGGTGTGACAGACAGACAGAGAGACAGACAGACAGACAGACAGACAGACAGACCTGTGAGGAGTTGCCAGATCTCCCATCAGGCGCGACCCCAGGTGGCGGATAGGGGCATACCTATTGATGTGTAAATATGTGTTCATGCACTTTTCTTTTCTGACTGTGTATGGGCTAGTGTTTGCTCATCTCTGGTGCGTGGACCAAAATGGCTATGGGAAGGATACCCAGAACATAAAACCACCATGGAAGACGAGAGAAGGAGTAAACTTACGGTGCAGGGGCTCGGAACCCCAGTACCGGCGGCTTTTGGGAGTGAGCAAGCGGGCTCCCGGCCGTCGATATCCCTCGACCGCAGTGCCTCGGTGGTGGACAACTTGGCCACCGTGGCATCTAATGCTACAAGTGTTTTAGATTTGGAAAAGGATGTGTTCAAGCGAAGTACCACTCTACCAAGGACACCAGTAACAAAACCGAAGAAGGGTGAAGTCAAAGCAGATCGTTGGACAACAAAAACAGCAACAACATCGACCGCACATATTCAAAAGGAGCAGCAACAGGAGGTACTCCAGGACCAGGAAAAGGACCCATTCAGAAGAAGTTCGTCAATTTTGAGATCTCCGCCAATGCCAAACATCAAAAAAGATAAAACGGAGGGAAGGTCAATGAATGCCAAATGTGAAGGAGTATTTAGTAGGAATCATCATGGAGAGCAGAGCCCTGAAGCAGAGGAATTACCCTTCACACAGCTTGGTGCAAAAATAGTGGAGCTGTCTGAGTTCATCAAGGACAAGCACAACGTCCACCAAGCCATAAAAAATATGGTCAGAGCAATTAGAGTGCTCTACAACAAATCGCAGCAGGAGGAACAAAATTCCAAGGGCAAGTCGAAATCTGTTGCCCCAACAGTGTCACAAGCGACCCAAGTGACACCTAATCGTGTTGCAATCGGCCTGCCACCAAACAAGAGAGTGCGGGAAGGAGATGTGGATCCTCTGGGAAGTCAACAGGCGCCTAAGAGGAAAAAAGCCATGCAAACAGCTCCGAAAAACGGAACTAAAGGCACCGAAGAGAGAAGGCAGGTCCCCCAAGTGCGAGCTCCGGCAATCGACTCGACGAAATCCAAGGGGAATGAAAAAGGTGGTTGGACCAAAGTAGTTAGGAAAAAGGCGAAGAAAAAGGCAAAAGTGCGGATTCGCCCAGAAGCGATTGTAATCTCCAGCAATGGAAGTTTGTCTTACGCGGAGATACTGAAAAAGGTCAAAGCTGACCCCGACCTAAAAGATCTAGGCGGAAATGTCAGCAAGATTCGAAGGACCCAAAAGGGTGACCTCATGTTTGAACTGAAAAAAACCAGCTTGGGGAAAACTGATGGCTTCCGAGCTCAGGTTAAGAGCTCACTTGGGGAGAATGTCACAGTACGGACCCAAAAACATGAGGTCTATATACAGTGCAAGGATCTCGATGAAGTAACATCCAAAGGAGAAATTTGCACTGCCTTGATGGAACAATTCAAGTTGGAGGAACTTGCCGAAGAGTCCATTGTGAGTTTGCGGAAAGCCTATGGCAATACTCAGACGGCCACATTGCGATTGCCAGTGGACGCTGCGCAGAAATTATTGGCGGCCGGGAAGGTTCGAATCGGATGGGTTGTTTGCCGTCTGAGAGAGCAGATTTCTCTAAAGAGGTGCTTCAAGTGCCTCGCGTTTGGTCATTTTGCGAAGGCATGCACCAGCGGCATTGATCGGTCCGATCGATGCAGAAGGTGTGGGGAGAAAGGCCATATTGCCAAAGCGTGCAATAGGGACCCCAAATGCTTATTATGCGAAGGAAGTGAGGGACGGGATTACCGGCATATTGCCGGAAGTGCTAAATGCCCGGAATTTAGGAAGGCGCTGACTTCAATGAAAAAATGAGGTTTATTCAAATAAACCTCAATCATTGTAGGGTCGCACAAGATTTACTCGAGCAGACCATCTACGAATCCGAGGTGGAAATTGCCATCATTAGCGAACCCTATAAAAACCGTCACGGTGGCGTGTGGGTTATAGATTCGTCTGGTGGAGCGGCGATATGGGCATGCGGTCGACAAGCCATCCAATGTACTGGGAATCAGACATACAGCGGCTTTGTGTGGGCGAAAATAAACGGGGTATATGTGTACAGCTGTTACGCCCCACCAAGCCTCACACTGCCCGAATTCGAGGAAATGCTTGACAGCCTTGTTCTCGACGCAAGGGGTCGTAGTCCAAGGGTGATAGCTGGTGACTTCAATGCTTGGGCCCGTGAGTGGGGTAGCAGAGAGACAAATGCAAGGGGCCGCAGTCTGTTAGACACTTTCGCACAGTTGGATGTCGTTCTGGCCAACGAAGGATGTGTAAACACCTTTCAGAAAGGGGGGTCTACCTCAATCGTAGACCTAACTTTTGTCAGCCCTGCACTGGTACGTGGTATGTCTTGGTGTGTCAGCAACCATTACACCCACAGCGATCACCAGGCAATCTTCTTTGGGCTATGGGTGGAGTCACCGGGCATAAGATCATCATGCCCGAAACCGAGGAAGATGTCAGGCTGGTCCGCTAAAGCTCTGGATGAGCAGACCTTTACGGAGGTGTGGTTAGACCAACCTAATAAAGCAGGCGCCTCTACGGAACGAGCTGTCCATGTGGCCCAATGCATCGCCAAAGCGTGTGACGCGTCCATGCCGAGGAGGTGCTCATTCCCCAGTAGAAGACCAAACTACTGGTGGAATGCTGAACTGGCCAGCCTTCGATCAGCCTGTCACCGAGCCAGAAGAGCGGCTCAAAGAGCGGTAGGCAGAATTGATCAAGGGCAAAAAGAACGCGCCTATAAGGAAGCCCGCAAAACCCTCAAGCTCGCCATCCAATGGAGCAAGAGGGAATGCTTTAAGGAGCTCTGTTTAGAAGCAGACGTAAACCCGTGGGGGAGCGCCTATAGAATCGTGATGGGGCGATTCAGAGGCCGATCATCCCCGCAGATCACGTGTCCTACACTCTTGTTAGAAATCATCCAGGGGTTATTCCCTCAGCAAGAGGAGGGCGTAGACAGCTTCCAGCGACCTCTGAACGACACGGCAATACCGCCAGTCACCAGTGACGAGCTGCTGGAGATCTGCACTAGGATAGGAGATAATAAAGCTCCGGGTCTGGATGGCGTGCCGAATAAGGCCCTTAAGCTTGCCGTGAAATCCAAACCGGACATGTTCGCTGAGTTGTTCGAAGCGTGCATGTCCGAGGGGATATTTCCTACATCATGGAAACGACAGAAGTTGGTACTGCTGCCTAAGGCTGGCAAACCACCAGGTGAGCCAACCTCTTACAGACCTATTTGTCTTTTGGACATTGTGGTCAAAATGCTAGAGCGAGTCATCTATAATAGATTACTCCCGGTTGTTGAGAGCCAGGGAGGTCTCTCAGATCGGCAGTATGGGTTCCGTAAAGCCAGATCAACCATTGATGCCATCAAAATGGTTACTGGCTTGGCCGAAAATGCAATCCACGGAAGGGGCAGTACTAGCAAATACTGCATAGTGGTGACCCTGGATGTGAGAAATGCATTCAATTCGGCCAATTGGAACCTAATACGGGAATCTCTGGCGAAGATTGGTGTTCCCGCTTATCTTGCAGCTATTATCAACAGTTATTTACAAGAACGGAGGCTTTGGTATGACACCGACGACGGACCCCAAGAGTACGTTGTCTCCGCGGGTGTCCCACAGGGCTCCGTACTGGGCCCACTGCTGTGGAACATCATGTACAACGATGTTCTTAATCTTCCCCTTCCGGAGGAAGCCACGGTGGTGGGCTACGCCGATGATATAGCGCTGGTTGTTGTCGCAAAGCATCTCGAAGATGCTGAGTTATACTCATGCGAAGCGATCAGTGCTGTTAAGGGTTGGCGTGAGAGTTCTGGTCTGACACTTGCGGAGGAAAAAACGGAAGCGGTCCTTATCACCAAGCGCCGTAAAAGAAATTTTGCCCGTATTCAAATTGGGAATCATATCATCACCTCTAAGCCTGCGATCAAATACTTGGGAGTGATGATAGATGGGAAGCTTAGCTATAAAGCACATGTGCAGTATGTCTATGACAAAGCATCCACTGCGAGTGTGGCCCTGGCAAGAATGATGCCAAACGTGGGAGGGCCACGGCATGCTTCCAGGTTGCTTATAGCGAGGGTAGTGAGTTCGATCCTGCTCTATGCAGCTCCAGTTTGGGGAAAGGCATTGCAGGTTACATTTAACGGTAACAAACTGAGTTCAGTCTACAGAAGAACAGCCCTAAGAGTGTGCTCGGCATTCAGGACTGTCTCAGATGGTGCAGCATTCGTCATTTCTGGAATGATGCCCATTGACATCTTGGCAGACGAGATGACGAATATATATAATGCGAAGTCTACCTCTCCTTTATCGCAGACGAAGAACGCGGAAAGGGAGAGATCGTTAAATAGATGGCAAGAGCGTTGGGAACGCTCGGGAAAGGGTCGGTGGACACACAGGCTCATCCCTGCCATCAAGGAGTGGTTGGAGAGACGGCACGGTGAGATTAATTATAATCTTACTCAGTTTCTCACGGGGCATGGAGGATATCGCCAGTACCTGTTCAGGTTTAAACTGGATACCTCACCCCATTGTCCAAACTGCGATGGAGTCCCAGAGGACCCAGAGCATGTATTCTTCCACTGTCCAAGGTTTGTGGAGGAAAGGAAGAGCCTAGAGGAGACTTTAGGAGAGCTGCTCGTGCCAGAGAATCTGGTGCGAAGAATGCTAACATGTCAGGAAGACTGGGATGCGATCAACTCTATGGTCGTATCTATCCAGAGCAAACTGCGAAAGGCAGAGGAGATCAGAAAAGCGCGGTTACGTACGCCGCGTAGAGACGAAAGGGGACGAAGCTAAAATGAGCTGACTCCGCCCTGTGATGTAATACCGTACGGTGGTTCCACGGGGCTTGGAGGGAGTCGGGGGTGGTTTTAGTGGGTAAGAATCCCACACGCTGGCGTGTCCAGGCCAGTGTCTTTTGAAGATTTCCACCTCCTCAAAAAAAAAAAAAAAAAAAAAAAAAAAACACAAAAAACCTTAAAAACGCCGAATCACTTAGAAAAAATATTCATTTCATGAAGAGGTAGAAACGCACCAGCTAGTTTTATGATAGTGGAAGCGATATTAAGATATATGTGTGTCTCCTTCAAGGAGCAATAAAACCGTAAGGGAATCCTTATTCATCATCGTTGGTGCAGATGCATTACCAGATCTGCATTAAGTGCACTCTGATATTTTAAAAACGTGTGGTATAATTTAACGTATGTATGTATATATAGATAAATATTCAGAAACTCACGGTAATATAAAGCCGGGAATGGACTCGGAAGCTATCTACTTTGAAACTTCTGGTTGCCAAAGTTTTCTTATCAATAAGAATATCACTTTTGCCCTAGACACTTCAGAAAATCTCTATACAGGGTGCGGCAGCATAACTTCCTTTTTTCAAAACGCAATAAAAACTATAGTATGCATCGGCAAATATTTATTTATTTTTTATAATCTATAGATCAAATCTGTTAGGCGACGTCCCCCATTCTCCATATATTGTGTAAACCGATTTCTGGCGTTTGTCATGACTCTTGTTAGCATAGCAGGTGTTATGTTGGCAATTTCTTCTTGGATGTTGGTCTTCAAATCTTGTAGGGTTCTTGGACGGTTCACATAAACACGGGATTTCAAAAAACCCCATAGAAAAAAATCACAAGGGGAGAGATCGGGAGAGCGTGCCGGCCATTCCAAATCGCCTCTAATTGAAATAAGACGCTCTGGAAAGTGTTCCCTCAAAACAGCCATCGATGCTCTTGAAGTGTGTGCTGTTGCACCGTCTTGTTGGAACCAAATGTCCCCCAAATCAAAAGTTTCTAGCCGTAGGAAAAAAAATTTTGTAGCATGTTTACACACCGGTCCGAATTCACTGTCACTGTAACCTCATTTTCCTCAAAAAACCAGGGACCAATAATTCCAGCTGAGGAAATTGCACACCACACTGTGACTTTGGGTAAATGCAAAGGCTTTTGATGCAATTCTCGAGGGTTGGTGTTAGCCCAGTAGCGCATGTTTTGTTTGTTAACCGACCCACACAAATGAAAATGGGCTTCATCGCTAAAAAAAACAATAGCACCCTCGGGAATGACATCAAGAAAAAGATCACACGCGTTCATCCGAGAATTGAAGTCACGTTCTGAAAGTTCCTGCACTATCGCCATCTTATAGGGATGAAAATGAAGATCATCCCGAAGAATTCTTCTCACAGAACGATCGGATAGTTCAAGGGCAGATGCGTGTTTGCGCGCAGAACGCCGTGGCGATCGCAACATTGACGCTCTCACTGCTTCAATGTTCTCAGGTGATCTAACGCGCCGAGGGACTCCAGTTCTTCCTTTTGTCGCACTTGCAGTTTGTCTGAATGTAGTGACCCATGTAACAATTGATTTGCGGTCTGGGACGGGAGCCAACGGGGCTAAATTAAAGCGATTCCGAAATGCACGCTGTGTTGCAATAACCGAACATCCGCTTGAAAAGTAAACCTCAACGGCAAAGGCACGCTCCTCACTATTCCAACGCATGATGGCGACTAAACCATGTCGGGACAAAACTTTACAGTATCCCCTCTTGAACGAGACCACTAGCGCTCCGCTATGACATCAACTAACTGAGTGGCGCGCATTTTAAAAAAGGAAGTTATGCTGCCGAATCCTGTATAAGTAAGCAGTTTATAGATCTTTCAATAATCTCTTCGGCATCGAAGAATTGTTGATATATCTATTCCTGTACATCGATCTATCTATATATCTATATTAGATGATATTTCACCAATCGCTTATTATTGCGGATAAAAGGCAGTTTTGGGTTTTCAAAGGAATTTTTTTGTCGGCCTTTCTTAATAAGCTAGATAAATTTTGACATCTCACCTGACTGTCTAAGTATTTCATGTTCAGACCTACACTAATGATCAAAAAAAAGTGGCCACCCAAACTTTTTCCGAAAATCCAAACTTGAACCCTAGTTTCTCCCCAATTGATAACAATTTCAAATATCTGTTTTACAAATACTATGGTAGGAAATGTAAAGGCTATTTATAAATAACAAACAAATTTTTTATTATTAATAAGAGGTATGTCCTCCTTTATTTTTAATAACATTATCAATTCTGTTTGGCATAGAATTAATTAGTACTTCTAAATACTCCTCGGAGATTCTATTCCAGGCACCCAAAACAGCTTCCCATAGCTCGTTTAAGTTGTTAATTGTCTTGTCGTGAATCTCACGATCAATATGGTCCCATATATTTTCGATGGGATTTAAATCAGGGCTTTGAGCAGGCCAATCAAGAGTCCTTATATGTTTTTGGGCCAACCAATCGGATATGAGCCTTGTCTTATGGCATGGTGCATTATCTTGTTGGAAAGTTAATAGGCGAGGTGTTCTGAACCCCGCTAGACTTGGTACCAGTGATGTTTCTAAAATATTTTTATATTCCGCTGAGTTGATTTTTGTATTCACTGGTACCCGGTGCAGTACACCTACTGTTTTTGAGGAAAAACAGCCCCATACCATTATTCCAGGGTTGCCTTTCTGCGTTTCCTGGATGCAATCCTCACTGTATTCCTCGCCTGACCTACGAAGATAGCGTTGCGGCCTGTCCGATCGAAGGCAAAATCTTGATTCGTCCGACCAAATGATTTTAGTCCAGTCGGTGTTTCGATGGTCTTTGGCCCAAACCAATCTTGCAGCTTTGTGCCTCGGTTTAAGAGCCGGAACTATTCGACAGCGCCGACTGCGAATGCCAACATCTTTCAAACGGCGTGAAATCGTGTGGCGACTTACTAAGTTTCCGCTGGCTGGCACAAAATCTTTAGATATTTGTGCGATCGACGATTTCCGATTCCTCAGCGCGTGTTGTTCCAACGCTCTCGTGTCTCTGCTATTCATTTTTCGTGGTCTTAAGGAGCCTTTCTTACGTGCTACACTGCCGCTTGCTTGTTTACGTCGCAAAACTTGCTGCACGCCGCTTCTCGAAACTTCGACATCCGATTTTTTAAAAATTCTCACGATTTCGCGTTGTGATTTGCCAGACTCGCTTAGTCCTACGATGCGTCCTTTTTCTTCCTCCGTTAATTGCCTGTAGAAAAAATGTATACACTTTTCTTGAGTTTCTTTTCAAACAAAATGATTTTTTGAAAATAATTCAAATATATGAATTTTTAATCTTCAAACTGATTTCTCCGCTTACTTCCAGGACTCTACCAGGATTATCCTTGTGAAAAGTCCTTGAGGCAAGCCTAATTTTTGATGAGTTTTTTCTTACTATCCTTTTCTACTAAGTTAATGATAATAATTACTTACCGCTGTTTTGGAGACATTTTAATTCGACAAATTATTAAAAATGTATTTCAAGCACTATTTCCACCTTTGAATGATTTTTCACTATTTCTAAATTTTGTATCCTTGCACTTCGACTGTTTGTTGAACTGATGTCCTTTGATGTTCTGATGTCCCTTTTTATACCTGCTTCATTGCAAAATTACGAAAAACCCCGAAATATTACATGCGGCGGCAATATTTGACACTCTTTCGACACCAGGTAGGTGGCCACTTTTTTTTGATCATTAGTGTATCTCATCGAAAGAAACGAATGGATCAATGTGTATGTGTAATATATAAATCAAATCTCACATTACGAAACAAGCATAGGCAAATCGTTCAATTTGAACTTAAAAGAGAGAAAACATTTCGGCTTGGCCGCTCAATGGTAACCTCGACAAAAACAATAAGTTTTTCTAGTATCTATTGATTCCAGTAATATACTAGTATTAATCTTCACGATGAGAAATTAATAAATAGTTCATGACGTCTTGTGGGAATCCCTGGTGATGATTCTACAATTCTAAATAGAGCTCTTAGATAATACAACAAAATTTCGTATCAGCAAAAACGGACAAACTGCTCACGGTACCCGAACGATTTTCCCATTGATTCATTGTTCAAATATTGTGTGATTACTTTAGTGCTTGAAGATATCTTGGGGAGGAACATCAGTAACTCATCCACCTGGATGCGCGCAACGTACTACACAACTAATATGTGCGAAGTTTACATGGTTAATTGAATGTACATTGGATAATCACTACTAGTTAGTTTCCGCATGCAGAGCGGTCAAGGTAGTGCGAAAGGAAACTTATATTGACAATAGTCTACTGCAATTGAATCCATCGATCGGGGGACATTTAAAACATGTAGAAAGGTTGGCTCGAGGGGAAGAAAGTACAAGCGTAATCTTCCTTCCGGTCTTGAAGCTTGAACGTTCGATAAAAAACGAGGGTAAATTCCAATGAAAATATGGATGATAAGGTCACTTACCTTATACTGAGTTCAGCCGCTTCAGAATCTGCCTGGAAAGACATAAACTTTCATTAATTCTTAGTCTGCGTTACTTTAAAAAAATAAACTTAGATTAGAGAAACTTTTAGAGAGAACATAGTGGATTGATTTGAGAATTGTTAGATACGTGTATCCAATGAATCTTTCACAATTACGTTATCAATTGTTTTGCATAAATTACTAAGTTAAAATTTATTTTCGAAAACTCCAGAGAGTGAAATTTTGTCGTATGTTATACGATTAAAACCACCAACTCGCTTATGTGGATGGCAATCCTGCCGTGGTTGCCTTTTATTGGACCATAGCGATCGCTTGTAAACTGCATTGCAATACCGCAATCATGTCTCGGTATCGAAAACCCAGTGCCTCATGCTCACCACCACTTTCTAGAAAGCCTTGTACTGGAATAAAGTCTCACCATGACGAGAGGGCGAAAATTACAATCTGAAAATCTTTCCTCTGCACTTCTGAAGTTCAAAAGGTCATGTTGTATAACTGGGATTCTCCTTCATGTGGACCGAATTCTTGTAGTCCTGTTTGTCTCCATCCCACGGGTACTTAAGCAAGGAAATGTTTTGAAAATTGCCAGATGCTAGCCCACAAATATCTAGACCTTTTACCAATAGGCGATATCAAATGACCTGGAGACACCGATTAAAAGGTGCGCATTGTGCCTCATGCTGCGTGAGTAATCGCATGGTCCTACTGGAATCACAAATTTCCCAGTCGCAATTCATTCCATTATGGCATGAGCAACTCATTAGTCATGGTTATGTACTGCTCCCCATCCACAATAATTATTTGGCCTGCATTGTTCTATAAAATAATGTATCTATGACACCTGCAGAGAAAATTCCAGACTATATAGTAACTTTGACTGGATGAAATGGCTTTTCGTCAGCACCGAAGACGAATCAACCAACAACATCAAACCGCACTGGTCAAACACAAGCACGAGCAAAAATAAGGATAGGGGAATACAACTTTGAGACCGTTGACAATTTCTCCTATCTAGGGTCGAAAATCACAACCGATAACAACTACGATGGTGAAATCCGCGCACGGTTGTTGTCAACCGACAGAGCCTACTTCAGCTTACAAAGACTGTTCCGCTCGAAACGTCTCACCATAGGGTCAAAGCTCTTACTGTACAAGACTATGATCTTGCCAGTCCTCATGTATTCCTCGGAAACTTGGGTTCTTAGCAAGAAAAATTGCGAACTCTTGGCCGCGTTCGAGAGAAGAATCCTCCGAAGAATTTTTGGCCCCCCACATGAGGATGGACGATTCCGTAGCCTACACAATGACGAAATCTATGAGCGATACCATGACCGTCCGGTTGTGGATAAAATCCGGCTCAATAGGTTACGGTGGGCGGGTCACTTAATCCGTATGGATGAAGATGATCCCACCCGGAAAGTCTATAAGGGCAATATTTATGGTAGGAAAAGAAGACGAGGCAGACCCTGCCTAAGATGGAGCGATGGCGTGGGCCAGGACGCCAGACAGCTTTTAGGGATATCGAATTGGTGGACCTCGGCGCAAAACCGGGATGTCTGGAGTTCCTTATTAAGGCAGGCCTAGACCGGATACCGGTTGTTGCGCCGTTGATGATGATGATGATGAAATGGCTTTTCATAAATAATCCGGGGATTCTCAGAGTCCCAGAAATTAAAATTTAATATGTTTAAATTTCCACTAAGATGGAAATGGGTTTCATTACTCATGACGATTTTGACACAAAATTAGACACCTGGTTATTATGCCTCAGAATGTTGCGAGCATATGTCAAACGTATTTCACGGCACCTGACAATAGTTGATGGTCTGTCTGCACTTTATAAGAGAATTTAAATCTTTGTTCCAAATGCGGTGCGTGAAAGGCCCAATAGCGACGTTTAGTTGATGTTGGTGCGCCTTCCATATATTGAGAAACAAAAGTGATATTCTGAGCAGAACGAGCATTTCGTGGGCTTCCACTGTGCAGTCAACCTCTTGTTAATCCAGTCTTTTCAAATCGAGCAGCTAAATTTCAGAATGTTCGTATAGTAGACGTTGCACCACCAAGGAAGTGACGAGGAAATTCACGCTATATAGGCAGTAACCAACCTAGGATGCAAACTTTATGTAATTGTGTATTAACGAAGCGACATATAACATTGCAAAATTCTTGCATACGAAAAAGCAGTAAGGAGAGAAGTCGCTGCTATTCGAAAACTCCACTGACTGTCTCCGTTGTGCATCTTTGTGCTTTATCTTCACAGAAGCTTGGATGAGAAGTTGCGTATGCGTGTGAAATATATACCTGTAGATAAGATGCTTGGAAGACGGAAGTGGCAGTAGATAGGTCAACCCCTATTATTTGCCGCGGAGGACGGATGCCTTAGAAGTCCTGTGAAAAACTGAAACACAAAACAATACAATACAAAACTGGCAACGACGGTGTGTATTCGTGGTCGAATAGTTTTTCTTTACACAAGGTTCTATGGCAAGTATATTTTAAATTAAAATAAAATAAAAACCAATCCGTGGTAAAATAGCTTGAAAAAATATGAATTTTGTTGTCAGATAACTCTTGTTTATCATTTTGGACAGCGGTGTTTCAAATTAACAAAAGTGGTGACATGTAGGAAGGTGGAAAACAAGGAGGGGCGGGATTGATCTCCTTTCTATGCCAATGCCAGTTATTTGAGTTCCATTAAATATCCAGCGACGAAATGTGTTATACCGTGCTTTCCACAGTGGTCGATATGGTTAAATACGTTACCACAACACAATTTCGCTGAAAATGAACGCCTAAAGGAGCCGAGGAGACGAAAAAAGTCGTGAAGACCACAAACTGTGTGAGCATGGTGAATAATAGTACATTACACAGCCACCGACGAATTCCGCATTTGAATTGCACCACCCCGGTTTCATTAATAGACAGAACAATTACTAGTGGTCTGCGGCAAAGCACTTCATTATCACACCCAAGAGTCATTGTAGTCGTTTGACCAAAATGTATTTCAACTCCCTCTAGAACTTTAAATAATCTTTTACTCCTCATTTACGGTTCTGTCCCATGTGACTCTAGGGCGGGTCAACCCTCGACAATCTTCTAATAGTTGATTCTGTTGTATGGCATTGCCAGCAGAAAACAGACTCGAGTTGCTTATTTTGCAATCCTGATGGGTAGGGAAAACAGGCCGACATATTTGTAAGAATAAATTGATGAGACAATATTATCGTTTTCCATATATAGTACTTTGGTAAGTTTTTTTAAGAATTTCTGAGGGAAGCAACCACTCATCTGACCCACATATTCAAGACAATCCTCCACAATCTCCAATACCCAAGAACCGGCAGAATTCAGAGATTATATTGGTTTTTAAATGTGGAAAGAATCAAACCCTGGTTTCATACTACAAGCCCATAAGCCCCCCCCCCCAAAGTTGTTCGAAGAACTATGCACTTTATGGATAACCACTCCAAGGTGAACAAGTCCTACCAGCTTTTGAGACAACTCCGACGCGGTGCACTTCCCTGTGCATATCATTGTGCATCGTCTGGACATCTTGGCCGCATGTTAGGCAAACGTGCTTTCGTAACTGCGGGCCTCGGAAATGACCGAGCGACAACAATAGCTTCCGATCCCAGCAGGAAGCCTTGTTCCTGCATATACCTAACTTCGAATATTGCAACATACATGTGACCTAAACTCCGTTACTTCTTATGCGACAAGGTTTCAAAAATACCTGGTGGCACCACTAATACCGAATATCTTGTTCAAATCCGAACAATTATCACTCATATTCTTCACAGTGTTCCTCCACGGAGCAAATAGGTATTGTTTCTCCTATTGAGTTTGTAGCCAGAAACCAGGTAGTTAGTTGCGCTGCTTGAATTTTGAATTGGACTGCTCCATGAGAGGCTTAATCACAATTAGAAAGAAAACATCAGCTCATATGTCGCGGGCCAAGACAGTAACACAGGCAGCTGTGGTTCTGTTGACCTTCAAATCATACATATTCAACACAAATACATCTCTCGTCTATTGCCTATGTACTGGCAGACTTCAGAGATTACAACGGTTTCTAAACGTAAGAGGGATCAGACTCTGGTTGCATGCCCTCTCAAAGCTGTTCGAAAAATTGCTAGTTTCAAAAACCACATCATATCTAGTGGAAAACAAAGTGATTTCTCAACACTAGTTCCTCTTTCGAGAGTCTTCTTGGACGTGGCTTAAGCCTTCGATGAAGAATTATTTGTAAAATAATGAAATTGCTTCTAGTACGTTTACATTGTAACTGCAGGGTGAAATATAAAAGCTTCATGACTCACGATTACAACATCCAAGATGGACGGCGAGATGGTTATGAGAATAGAGCGTCAGCATCTCAATCTCATTGCTCTGAGTTCGAATCCCAGTCTGCGTTTGTCCCGTTGCTGTGAGTTTATCAATTCTTATTAAATGTGTTGACAATCACACTGAAGAACAGTCTCATTGAAATACGGGGAGAAAACACAATAACAACAAAGGGAATGTGTGGATGTCTAGTACTCCACTAAGGAGTAATCAGGAAACACTAACACAAGGTAACGCCCTAGGATCGTCACTCTACGTCATTCACATTTCGGACCCACCGGCTGCGTCCACCTTGCAACCTTAATGTTTCCAGATGATATACCGTTTAAAGTACCCACTCCGGGCCTCAGGTTGCATCTGGCAATTCAATTAGGAGATATTGAGATGCAAAATGGAAAAACGAGTTCTTGTCAACCCACTTTCACCTTAGAGCAACAAAACTGCGTCGCGGTTCACATTTCACTGGTGGCAGTGAGATTTGTATCGTGAGTCAAATCAGGGTAATCATCTCAGGCGGACGCAATGCTGACCACATTGCCTCCTACATTGTACTGTACCGTTAAGGTCTTGAATGAAGTGCTCTAACACACTTCAAGGCCCTGATACAATGTGGATTACTGCGTCAACGAATATTATTATTATAACTATGTTAATAATAGTCGGATTTTTGTCAAACTTTCCAGGATTATGTACTGTATTATCACTTATAACCGTTCCTACTGCTAGCATGAACTTAAGGAGGGTTTTCGGGTAAATTTCTAAAATATGGACATATACTATTAATAACATTATTTAAGCGGATATCGGAATGGGATATATTTTGAGGCCAAGTTTTCGTTTAGATACACCACTGTGGTTTTTTTTCAGATTTTTCCGGTGAATAGGTTCTGAGAACGAGACCTATTACACTTTTTGGAGCACACATTTTCAGCCGCCACTCCGCTATGTTTCATCCGATATCACAAATATTATTAGTTCCGAAAAGCGCTCATTGGGCTATTTCATTTGATACCTTATACGACCTTATTCGGTGAAAAAAAATGTTGCACCCCCTTTTCGCATGTATGGGAATCCAGACTCAACGCCAAATGGCGCCACACATATGTAAAGGGATTCACAACCCACAACTTTTCACCAATACACGCCGAAAGCGGAACTACACTCCTTTTCAAAATTATAACCGCACGGCAAAATTCTAAGTTCTATAGTTCTCGATATAGATGCAGCTGTCTCATTTTTTCAGCAGTTAGTGTAATAGTCTGTTGTTCGAAATATACCGACTAACGGTGTTAGTCGCAACCGTTCAGAAATATTTCACAGAAAACCGGTTTTGTGCTATTTCAAAAGTATTATATAGCCGCGCGCGACTGATACTGTTTGTAGGCTGCTGAAAAAACATATTTTTGTAAAATTGTTAGTTTCTTTTGATCGATTCTGCTCATTGATTAATTTTTTTTAAATATGCCACGAGGGGTTAAGCTTACCGATTATGAAAAAGGGCAAATTAGTGCCTTATTTAAAGAAGGTATATCAAAACGCGAAATAGCGTCAAGAATAGACAGATCGGATCGAGTAGTTCGTAATTATTTAAATGATGTGGACAATTACGGTACTAAAAAGCGAAAAGGAAGACCTAGAGTGCTTTCCGATAGAGATCGACGTTCCATAAGCAAAGCGACTTCAAATTCCACGAACAGTTTAAGAGGCATAAGGAACGAATGTAGCCTGCTCACCAGACTTGAATCCTATAGAGAATGTCTGGGGATGGCTAGTCCGACAGATTTACTCCCAGGATAAAGAATATTCTTCCAGAAATGAGCTGAAAGAGGCCATTGAAAGAGCATGGCATGAGTTGACACCACAAATGCTCTCAAAATACATTCATTCGATGCCTAATCGAATCTTCGAAGTGATTAAAAAGGGAGGAAACACTATCGATTATTAAGCCATGAGTTAGGTCTGCCCATTATTGTTTTATTTATTTTTTATGTAACGAGGTAATTAATGCGGTTATAATTATGAAAAAGGACAATTTTACTTTTTTTCTCAATTTGTTATGTTTTTACACATTTTTTAAGCTTAATTGCTATTTTTAGGTTTCATTTTTGTTACATTATGTTTGTTTTTATACATTTTCGAATTTAATTTAAGTTTGGTTATTTTCACATCTTTTCATAATAAAAAAATTTACTCAGTAATCATGCGGTTATAATTTTGAAAAGGAGTGTATTGAGTGCTGCTTCCCGTTCATGTCGGTCAACCGGATATATTTCCCTGATCAACCAATGCCTGTGCGCAAGGCTAGGATGAATCACCTTAGAGTATTATGTCTGTTAATGAATTGCACTTGCCTCCTAACAGTGCAACCTCCGATCTCACGAGGCAGGTTCATCCGCACCACGCCAGAGTTAGGATCATACATTTGGGATTTCTCTTCGATTACTCAGACTAATAATATGAATAATACGAACTACGAAACTAACTGTACAGCCTGATTGCTGCAACTGCATCATAATGCACAAGCGGCTGTAGCGGCACAACCAGCACAGTAGAGAAGCAATCTCATCATTGATTTGAGATAGAAATCTTGGAGTTGCTGGAGACAAGTAGAACCTGGAACTGCCTGGTCTATGCCGTGGAAAAATTCTCAAAAATTTACCCTCCCTGGAATTCGTTCTGGCCCTCAGCGGAGATTTTAGTCTGGCGGTGAAGAAAAGCGAGTACTGAGCCCGAGGGCGGCATGTTATTGTTGATGCTACCACCTCCGCCCCTAGCAGCCTGGCAGCATATCACTATTGTGAATTTTATTTGATATTACACATGCGATGATCATCACTACAACAACCACTTACGGTTATTATGGAATATTATTCGCAGTTCGGATGTGCCTTCCCAATCTTGTGCTGGTAAAACTGAAAACATCAGTAACAGTAAAGAAATAGTCTCACCAATCCATCAGTTGAAAGTGAGCCCTGCAGTCTATCTTCCTCTTGTCTCGTTTTGTCAAAAGAATTCCCACGCATTTATTGTACACTACTGTTCTTCACAAGTAGACACCTCCTTCGTGTTTGCTTACGGTTTTACGCTCCTCAACATGGGGGTTATAGTTACGTTCACATCGTGGGTGCCGTGCTCCTTAGTTCGATAGAGATTCAGGTATGCATACACCTATTCGGTCAGTATAGACTGGTATCCTTGTCGATTATCACAGTGGAGCTTTGATTGCAGTCACAAGATCAATTTGTGTCTTAAAGAAACTGTATAGTTAGGCATAAATGATGGGAGCGCACGTTAAACCCCCCGGATGTAACTGTTCTTGCGCAAGGAGTTTACGATATACCTCTTTGCTAAGAGCATCAGTCCATATCTCTCCGCCGAAGACCAGAAGCCACTGCGATGAATGACGCAAATGACGTTCGAATGACTTTGCTAAAATCATAAGAATTGAAGCCAAGGTAAAGTCAAGTGTTTCTTCAAGAAACCTAAGGTTTAAGGACTAGATATAGCAGATTAACGGTCAGTTAAGATTTTATGGTTGAAAATCACATTCTACTTTTTAAATGCGTTTTTCTCGAAACTGCAACCGTGGTTACGTCTGCTCATTACAATGCCATTTACATTTTTCCTTTAAGCAAAAACTCCAACTGCATCCTTGTGGGCTGCTACTTTGACTTCTTGAAAAAAGATCCCCTTTGAATAGAGCGTCAATCCGATGTACTTAGGTTTTGACCCGATTATCGATTCGCCGATTATTATGGAACTCAGGGCCGGATTTCTCCTTTTGGTCCGAATGATTACTTGCTGAATGCGGCAAGTCTGCTTTGCGCCTGTTGAACAGTATGTCCGACAATAAGTGCCGCAATATTATCTGTGTAACCGACCAGTCGCGACGTTTCTAGCACGTCAAGTCTTAGCAGACTGTTGGAAGAAGCACTTCAGAGGAGCCCTGCGCTACACCTGGTGTTATCCCCGTTCTCCTCAGTCCCTTTGGCGTCTCATAGAGCACGGAGCGATTCCTCAGATAATCTCTCAATATCCGCAAAAGAAAGTTCGGGACCTGGAATATATTATCTAATGTGCCTACAATGCCTTTCCAGTTTGTAGAATTAAAGGCATTTCTGATATCAAGCGTTACGAGGACCACCATGAGTTGAGCTCACCGATTCTGTGTCTCCGCTTGACGAACTACATCTACGACCTGGCAAACAGCATCCATTATGGAATTCCCTGCTCCGAAAACAAAGTGCCTTGAGATAAATCTCTGGCAGCACGTACCGCTTCCCCAAATTCACTCTTGATGAGCTTTTGGAGCACTTACACGGCCGTGTCACACAAAGCCACCGGTATGCAAATGGGAGCTCAAAGTCACATATCAATTTGTTGATCAGCGCAAGGTAAGGAAAATGCCACCAGTTTGTTTACCTCTTCTCGATACCAATGGGTCCTGGCGAGTTCTAGTTTTTCATAGAGAGGCCTGCCACTTCCAACTCTTTTACAGAGAAAAACGAAGAATCCTCGGCACCTTCCACGTTGTTGTCATCACCCTTTACGGGGTGCGCAGGAATCAGTGCCCGTTAGTGGGGCTTTGTTTCTGTTTATTGCACTGCGGAGTATCCTTTTGGCTGTACTCCATCTTTGTGCTGGATGCCTTCTTCCGGTCGTTTAGATGTTTTGTCAAGCGGCGGAGTTTGCGACCCTGCTTTTGGAGCTCGGAAATATCCGTCGTCCACCAATACATTGAAGGTTTGCCACTTGTCGATGCCTTCTTAAGAATAGAAGCTCGCCAGCCCATCGTTATTATTATTATAAATTTACGGCATAGTCCTTTAAATTCAATTTCACTAGTAGATTGGAGACATTTCTTGCATTCTCAAATCCGTAAGGAGCGCCATTTAGAGTTCGTGGATAATCTAGATTTTACCCTTTAATGTTTACAGACTGGCTACTGGTCACTGACTGAGCGTGACGTTAATTGCTACAAGAGTACAGGAGCAGCACAGAATCATTCGTTTCATCTAATGAATAGCACCCAATCCACCTTGCGTGCAGCAGAAAAGGATAAACGTAGCAGCAATTTTTCAGAAGATTCTAATATTCGCAAATTCTTGAGCTGTTTCATTGCACAGGTCAAATATCATTTGGAAGGAAATAGGTGAAAGGAATGACATTTTTCGTAGTAATTACGTATAAGAATACGGAGGGTAAATGGAGGTTAAGGTTAAGGGGTTTAAGTTTGCCTCTTTCACCGATTTTTCTTCTAACCGGTAATGATAGTTGCTCCCAAGCTAGATAAATGTCCCACCTCTCCGGATAGCTCATTGTTTTAGAATGTTTTCAGAATTTCATTTGAACTTGGACTTTCTCTATGATAATTGTATGTTACTTGATAGATTTTTTAACTTTCCCAGATATTAGTCAACTGCATGTGAAGTAATTAAAACACCTCATGGCTCATTTGTACTGTCAACAAATCGTCTGAAATCAAATATGTGGCTCTTACTTCATCTCATTTACGTTGTTCATATTTTCACTTGACCTAAATGCCACTCTTGGACAAAGGCAACAGAACAAATTCGTCGCCAGCAGTATCAGAGCATTGCTTTGCAATTCCGTATCCGCCTCTTCGTACTCATCGCGTCGCCACAACAAACTCATCAAAATATCCGCTGCATATGTAAATGAGGATTAACAATGGAATGGTCATCTAGGTGAAATGTCTCCACCGCTTCAAGATGTAATCCAGTGAACCACGCGACCGCCGCGATATCTTGTTGACTCACGACGATTACTATCGTCAAGAAAAACGTACTCTTACCTGTAAACAAACGCTTCAGAACAATGCTGGTCAGGAGAATCGTTCGAGTACTATGTTCCCATATTCACACTCGCAGATTCCATCCACAGTACAGTTGAATCACCCCAAAGGAATCCCAAGTATGCTCGTTCGATCCTTTTAAACAACTTAACCGCAGAGTTCCGTTCGCGTAAAAGAATCAAAAGCACCACCCTCGTCTTCGACGTGGAATACCTGTTGGCTCAAGTAAGGCCGCGAGGTTTGCAGCTTTCCATGCCCGTTTCCCTCGGCGTTTTCTTTACACCTGAAGAAAGCTTGTCATTTAGAACTTGGTCATAAAAATGCCAACTTCTTTCAGAGAGACAAATGTCGCCATGAATAACAGATTAATTCTGCGGTTTGTACAATTGTTCTGAATTACAGGCCAGACCAGTGGAGTTGCTGTTGTTAAGCAAAACGAACAACTTTGGAAAGAACCTTCGATGGCATGTTAAATTTGAAAAAGTCACGTGATTGTCTAGCTGTCTAGCCGTTTGCCTTTCTTTTCACTGGCCTGTCCGACCAGATCAGAGCCGCGCAACATGATAGGCATTTTCAATGTTTCCCACAGCGGCTGAGTCATAAAATCAGATCTTCCGATTAAGCAATTTAACTTAGACCAGATCCTCTGTCAAGTGTCGTTCCCTCTGGTCATACATCACATCTTTGGCTTTCCTTTTGGCGGAGTCCTCGCACACACATGCTCCTAAATGGGGGAAACTCCCTGCAGCTCCTCACTCTGGCTGCAAATGATTTTCCCCCATGATGAACTTCATCTGATTATTGGAAAACTCACTTTCATATCAGTTTGCACGTGGTTGCATTCAAAAGTTCATTCTCAGATTCCTCCAGGCAGGAAAAATGCACCAAACCCTACTTAATTGAAATGGTACCCCCGGAAAGAAATCGGTTCCACGCGTGACCGGGTGAGGATTTTATAGCTTAACCATTGATCGCGGTTGGATGGAGGAAGTCGAAGGTCGTATAGTGCTAGTTGTATAAAATACTTAACACGTTCCAACCTAAACATCGGCGGCATTTTTGATTTTCCAATGATTTGGAATTAATGTTCGGATTCCATGTCACAAGTGCCGCCCGGGCGGTGCAGGTGGTGATGCCGCGACACGCTAAGCAGATTCACTGCGCACTGACTAATGGCCGCCCGCTTTCCTCAGACTCCCCTTCCGGCCACTATTGGCCCAGCAGTTGGGAAGGTATGAGCAGGGTACCAACGTGGATTATTCAGTGGTTAAAGATGAGAAAACAGCGAGAAGGTTGTGTGAATGGAAACCAACATTAAAGTGGTCGTCGCACTGCGGCGAGAATGGACCCTGACTATAAGTTTCGGCATTTCCGGAATTTTTACCAATGGAATTTTGTTCGCATGTGCATTTCATTACGGCCATAATAATTGCAGAGTTTCTGGTTTTCATGAGTCGTTGTGTAACATTGCTAATAGGTTAGGTGAAATGCTTTGCTTTCCCTTGGTGTAGATCTGCTTATGCACGTCTATCGCAAAAGGGATTTACCCCTTTCCTATTCGCATTAAGGGTACCATGTTCATCAGAGTAATGTAAAGGATGCACGGCAGCATCTGCATATTGTTTGTTATTCAGTTCAGATAAATATAATTGTTTTATGAGGTATGTTATTTTCAGCCTCTGAAAGTTAACCAAAGAGCTTAGGTAAAAATTAGAAACTTTCCTTTATAGAGTGCCTGATAACACTTGAACTGGAAAGTCCAACCATTTTTTCCCATATATAATATTATTTTTTGAATCAGCCTAAAGGGCCTAACAATAAGTTACGAAACTTTACAGTATTATTCTAAACACTACTCCTCGACAATGTTCGGAGTGAGATTCGTAGTCAAAGAAGTCACTTCGTAGATATTGATCGAAACCAAAGACTGTTTTCGCTTTTGGAGCACCACTGGATAATACAATTGTTTTGCAGTTCTCCACAGTGAATACTCAAATGGTTTTGTTCGATCCAGGTTTATAACATTATTCATAACATGTTAAGCTTTCCTGTTGATAAAATTTAATTAACCTTTTATCCTTTTTAGTTGTTCGAAATTAGTATATTTACTGCGCACTCCGCCCCCAGTTGAAACGTAGGGGTTTCGAAGAGAGAACCCGCGGCGAGGCTACTCAACTGCGGTTGACTGGCGGACGTCAAAACCAACGCAGCTCTTTCGTTTCCTTCCAGTGCCGTCTACTTCCTAGAAGAAAGGCTTTAGCCTGTCCAAGGAGATCTTTTTGGGCTTGCTACCGGCATCCAGGCTGAACGAGTGCACCGTATAGGGGTCCCCATATGGTGGCTACAGCGGCCTCCGAGTGGCATTAGTTCTCGTCACGACGTGGGTACAAACTTCAAGTTCCCCACGGGTGTGGACGAGCGGCTGCACCTAGCGAGATGGCGGAGGTGGCTTTACTTTACGAACCAGTTCAGGACCAGGAGTCGTAGGTTCTTCCCGAACACCAACTTAGCAGGCCTGGCAGTAAACTCTTTGCAGACGGCTGTCCGGAGGACAACCCGAAGAAGAAGTGCGTCATCCTTCTTGGCCACCGCGATTTCAGAACATTCGACTGCGGCTGTGATTTTGATCCCGAAGAACCGGGACAAAGCGTCAGTGACGAAGTTTTCTTTACCAGGCACATGGTAAATGTCCGATGTGAACTGGCTGATGTAGGTTAAGTGCGGAAGTTGGCGAGGGGATGCTTTGTCGGGATTTTGGCGTAAGGCAAAATTCAGAGGCTTACGGTTCGTGAACAGGGGGATTGGCATGCTTTGAAGGAAATATCGCCTACTACCCAGATACCCGGCTAATAATTCACGATCAAAGGCGCTGTAATTTCGTTGAGCGAGAATCAACTGTTTTAATAAAAATCCCAATGGTTGCCAGCCGTGATTCTCCCTTTGGTGAAGAGCTCTGCCTAGTGAAGTGTGTGAAGCATCGACAAATACGGTTGCATTTTGTTGAGGGGATACCAAAATCCTTGGTGGTTTCAAACACTTAGCTGGTTTCTGGAGGCCATTCTTAGTCTTAGGACCAAATAGGAAGGCGTTAAATAACACCTGGTGGTGAGGTGCTCAAGAACCTTTTAACGCCTTTGTCCGTCTTTGGCAGCGGAAAGCTCGCGATCACTTACACCTTGTCTGAGTCGAGTTGAATGCCGTCCGGGGGAATGGAATGTCCTAGAAATTTCGCCTGCCGTTGGAGAAATTTGCATTTGTGAGCGATTTTGAATGAGTCGTTGAAATACACTCGAGATGTGCCAAATGCTCAGACTCGATGGAAGAAGCGACCACAACGTTATCGAAGTAGATGAAATAAAAATCCAAATTTGGTAGTGCAGAGTCGATGAATCTCTGGAATATTTGTGTCGTATTGCACAGGCCAAAAGTCATCCATGTGAGCTCGAATGGTCCAAAAGATGTGTAGATTTCTGTCTTTGGAATGTTTTCGGGAGCTACAGGGATTTGATGATAGGTCTTGGCGAGATCCAAGGTCGAGAAAATAAGACAGTTTGCTGAATAATGCGCTAAGTCTTGGATGAGAGGAAGTGGGTACCAGTCAGGAATCGTCTGAGCATTCAGGCGTCTATAATCTCCACAAGGTCGCCATTCGCCACTGAGCTTGGGGACCAAATGGAACGGAGCTTAAGTAGTTGTTCAAACTCCTTCCGCGCAAAAACGAGCTTCTAGGTTGCTAGAGGACGCACCTTTGAGATGCCAGTTGTGCAGTAGTGGTGTGTCTCAAAAACGATAGAAAGAGTGTTGTTGTTAAAGCATGTTCTAATTTTGCGGCTTGTGTATCAGTCGCGGCCAGCACCTCAAGAGAACCGCCGTCGGCATACGCTAAGATAAGCTTAGGCAGTCACTGAAGTCACAAGGACTTAAGGAGCTGCGCACCGACCTTGCTCTCACCCTGTTGCTTCATTTCCCGAAGCGGATGGCTGAGTGTGCGATCACTAAGTGGACAGCACATCCGCGATGAGCGCAACGGATTGCCCATCCAGGCCGATTAGTACGTGATTGAATTTAGCGGCGTCCGTCAACATTCTGGCAACACCTACACTGAAAGCGAGCTGAGTAGAGACCGGAGCTGAAACTGCATTTTCCAAAAACTTCACGTTCGCTCTTACAGAGAGGGCGCTTTTGTTGTATATGCATTAAATACAATTGCATAGTAAATATTGTATTGGAAAAGTATGGTTGTTGTAACGGTGAATGAAATGACGGGTCGCCTTCTTTCTTGTTCCTTTTCTTCTTCATTGACGATAGGTTGATGTCAACGTCGAGTTGCTTCTTGAGTTCCTTCATGATTTTTCTGCTCGCATATTTACTGTTGAAAGGCCTTTTCTGATTATTAACAGCCGACTTCCCCGATTTGTAGTTCTGATCTCCTTTCTCGCCTGACGATGCATTCCGTTTAAAGCAAACTGAGCATATGCACGTTGAAAAACGGCAAATCTAAGAACTATTCGAATGGTCAGTAAAAACTTGAATGCTTCTCAGATCAGCTTTACTTTTCATTTCTTAACAACCCGTAACCATTATTCTTCCTAAAAACCACTATATATCGTGCATTCTTCGTTTTCTGACTTCTACGCTTTTGTTCTATTCAAAAAGTTGGAATAGATTCCCCACGTTGCAAAAGTGACCATATGTTCTTTTTTACGCCGAAATTGTAGCTTCACCTCACATGGCGGAAAAGAAAACGCGGCGAATGTCTGACACTTCGTCATCGAGTAGTAATTTGAATCTTATCTACGTGAAGGCATCGGGTTTCAACATCATCAACGGTGCGACCACCGATATCTGGCCTAGGCTTGACTTAATAAGGAACACCAGACATCCCGGTTTTGCGCCGAGGTCCATCAATTCGATATCCCTAAAAGCTGTCTGGCGTCTTGGTCTACGCCATCGTTCCATCTCTGGCAGGGTCGGCCTTGTTTTTTTTTACCATAGATACTGACCTTATAAACTTTTCAGGCGGGATCATCGTCACCCATACGGATTAAGTGGCTCGCCCACCGCGACCTGTTGAGCCGGATTTTAACCAACAACCAGACGGTCGTGGTATCACTCATAGATTTTGTCGTTATGTACGGAATCGTCCATCCTCATGTAATGGGCCAAACATTTTTCGGATAGATAGGAGAAATTTTCAACGGTCTCAAAGTTGTATTCTCTTATCTCCATTCTTCCCGTTTGACCAGTGCGGTTCAATGTTGTCGGTTGGTTTTTGTTAGTAACGTAGCTACCATATATTTTGTCTTGCCTTCTTTAATATGCAGCCCAAGATCTCGCGCCAATTGTCGCCTGCTCGATCTGGATGACGACAGTTTGTACGTCCCGGTTCATTCTTCCCCTGATGTCCATATCATCAGCATAGGCCAGTAGTTGGGTGGACTTAAAGAGGATCGTAACTCTCGCATTCACCTCAGCATCGCGGATCACTTTCTCCAGGGCCAGGTAAAAGAGGACGTCTTAGACCGTTGTTTATGACGAATGGTCTCGAGAGTGATCCCGCTGCTTTTATCTGGCCTCGTATAGTGGTCAGGGTCAGCCTCTCAAGGCCGTGCACAATTTTAGCCCGGCTATGCTATCATAGGTGGCCGACGAAAAGATTATGCAATTAATGTCCATATTCCAACAGTTTTTTCATCGCTTGCCGCACAGAGAAAATCTGATCTGTTGCTGATTTGCTTAGAGTGAAGCCCCTTTGGTAGGGCCAGTGACGTGCTAGGCGTGTGGGACCTAGCAAGATAGTTGAGAATATCTTATAGATAACACTCGACAATAATAATAATAGCACTCGGCAACGTGATACCTCTATAATTGCTGATATCTTCTTTTTTATGTATGGGATAGATAATGGTTCCTTGCCAGTTGTCAGGCATTGATTCGATGTCCCACACCTTGAACCTGAACGGCTTGGCGGAATTGGTGGCCCCCATATTTAACCAAATAATAATAATAATCGTCGGCGCAACAATCCATATTGGATCAGGACCTTGAAGTGTGTTAGAGCACTTCATTCAAGACCGTAACGGTACACTACAGTACACTGTAGGAGGGAATGTGGTCAGCATTGCGCTCGCCCGAGATTATTACCCCGATTTGACTCAGGTACTCATTCACAGCTGATTCGACTGGTATCCGACGTCAAATCACGATACAAATCCCACTGCCACCAGTGAGATTCGAACCGCGACCTTCCGGATGAAAGCCTTGTGCTCTAACCACTCAGCTATCCGGACACTATTAACTATATTTAACCAAATCGGATGTAATTCCATCGGCTCCTGGCGACTTATTATTTTTAAGCCGATGAATTGCACGGACTGTTTTTTCTAAATTCGGTGGTGACAGTATTTGTCCGTCGTCTTCAGTTGGCGGAACCTCCGACTCGCCGATGTTCTAGTTGTTCAGTAGTACTCAACGCATCGCTCCAATATGCCCATTCTGTCGGAAATCAGATTTCCCTCTTTGTCTCGGCAGGATGAACATCTAGGTGTGTAAGCCTTCAACCTGCTGACTTGTTGGTAAAACTTCCGCGCCTGGTGCGGTTGATCCCTGTACTTTTCGAGCTTACAGACCTGTTGGTTCGCCCAGGCTTCCTTTTTACGTCTCTGAACTCGCTTCTCCGTTCGCCGGAGTTCTTGATAAGTCTCTGCGCGACTTTTGCGGCTGGGGCTAAGTATGTTTGTGGCCGTATTTATGATAACGTTCTTTAGGTGATTGTGGAGATCATTTGTTGATGCTTCATCTCCAGGATCTCTGTTGACTGCGATTATTGCGGCATCCATTTCCCTCTTATAGGTGTTGCGGAGGGCTGTGTTGTGTATGGCTTCAGTGCTAACTCTCACCTGATTATCAGAGAGGATTCTGGGTGGTGTTGTTGTTTGAGCTCGGAGCACCATGCCAACGAGATAGTGATCCGAGTCTATATTGGTACCCCTATATATTCTGACATTTATCAAGGCTGAAAGTGGCAGCGTTCGAGCAACATGTGGTCAATTTGGTTAAAAGTGGTCGCATCTGGAGAGGCCCACGTATGTCTGTGGACCTCTTTCCCCGCAAACCAGGTACTTCCAACAACCATTTTGTGTGACATTGCTAATTGAATGATCCGCAGTCCGTTATCATTTGTTTTTTCGTGTAAGCTATGGGAACCAACATATCGCCTGAATACGGGCTCCTTCTCTACTTGGCTGTTAAAATCCCCAAGTATGATTTTGATATCATATCTGGGACAGTCTTCGAGGGTTCGTTCTATTGCCTCGTAGAAGGTATCTTTCTCCGACTCTGCAGTCTTTTCTCTGTACGGGCGTGAACGTTAATGAGGCTTATATTTCTAAATTTGTCTCGCAAGCGCAGAGCGCATAGCTGTTCGCTTATGTTTTCAAAACCGATAACACGAGGTTTCATTTTTTGGCTGACTAAGAAACCTACTCCGAGCACATGGTTTACTGGATGGCGACTATAATATATCATGTAGTGGTTCCTTTCCAGGAAACCGGTCCCTGTCCAATGCATTTCCTGTAACGCTGTTACATCAGCCCTATATTCATCTCCTGGAGGACCAGGTGGGGCAATTTGTCCGGTTTTTAGGTGCGGGAGGCTCGCTTTCATCCTTCTTCGTCTGCAGCTTTTCGTTAAGAAAAAGCTCCCAGCGGCCACCACGTGGAGGTGGAGATAGGGTTTGGTAGTAAAGCTATTGATTTTGGTTCAGCAAGTTTTCCAGGTTTTATGCTCAATTGTGGGTACCAATCCACATTTCGCCCTGGAGCCTATACTACCTTTTGACTATCTGGCTTAATGTTTGTTAATTGTTACTTTTCAAGTAATAAATCAGTTTTTAATAGGAAAGTGGGAAATTGATGTGTGAATGGACAATCCTTCAATTTACATTACGTTCCGGCGGCAATGTTAAGAAGGTATATAGCACATTCTGACATCTTCACCTGAGAGGCGACAAACCGTACGTTTCTGAAAGATTCACAGGCCGCAAAAATGGATTTGCAAATGAAAAATCTTAACTCACATTGAAATGATTCTCACAATTTAAACCTGATTCCATTGAAACTGGATTCCATCGGATGATGGCCAGCCAAAAAAGCTTTCTGTGGTTTTTTTGTGGAGTTATTTGTACAGCAAAACACGAATCAATATTTCATCGTCATCCTTGGCATTTCACGCGGGAAATTCGTTTTGACAGTTTTAAATTCTTAGTTGAGACATCGCCCAACCTGGCGTGGGCTTTTCAGTCTGTTTGAATTTTGTTGAAATTTAAAATGCTGATAATTTCAAACACACAGTTTTCTTTCAAAAACGGTCTTTGAGAATTTTGTTAGATTGCACCATAGAAGTGATTTCCTTCCTAGTGAAAATAAGGATCGGTTTATTGCATGGAGAAGTATTCGAGGACACCAATTCTTCCTAGTTTTATTAAAAATGTAAAATTAGGAGTACATCTTTATTCCATGATTGAAAAGCAAAACCTATTCAATTATTTTTCTAAAATTTTTACGTCTCAAAATGAACCGGCAAGGCCTAGTTCACACGATTACTCTAACCAGCATTGTTGCACTCTATCTCAGTATGGCCGGTATCGCTCCGCCACATACTTAAGTACCTTTCTAGCAGTAGATAATTTCGACTTAGGGGACGGAGTTCAGTATATATTTCGCGTCTGAATTTTATTTTTTCATTCACTAGATACTCATAATTGATATTGAGTGAGCTTCCAATTTGAAAGAAGAAACTGCGTGGATTGATGCTACTATCAAAAGTGTCCGCATTTAAGGGTAATCCGTGTTGAAATCTGAGAGCTGACGTATTTGCGTTATTGCCCTTGGTCTCCGAAACCTACAAGCTCGGGAATCCCGCGGTCATCTGCATGTTGGCTAATATGCGGATACAAATCTGTTTATTCTTTCAAGTTGGTAGCCTCGAACCCCAGTGTACGTACTTGGGATTGTAGTCTCCGGCAGTTAGAAATTTATTGCCAAATCTTTTGACGAAATCCAAAAATTCGCGTGAATTGGTGCTGGATATTCATGGGCAATACATCGCAGATGTGGCTAGCATTTCTTCCTAGGCAGACTGATATAGCCCCTAGGTCTTTTTAACTATATTATTCTGGGGCAGGGTATTTAATGGGATGATTGATCCGGTAACTCCATGCGCTTTGCCATGTGTCAGCGTGCGTAGCACTGTAGAAGTCCTATTCTGATATTTTACATGTTTTTCGGCGTCAATTTGTCCGAGCAAAACAAATACACCAGCACTGCAAAAACGAAGAAACTCTCAAGAGCACTTCGGAAAAGGCACCTTAACATTTGCGCTTGACAAGAAATTTGTTGGTGCGGTGCTAAAAACAACGACATAGAACGCGGTAAAAATGACTAGAAACTTTTCTATTTTGGTAGGTGGCAGTTCACTTCTTTACCGTATACATAACCCACACAGGTCGACCTGATGACGAGAAGGGTACCATCTGGTAAGTTTTCGATGCAAAACCTGTAACGTGCCCGCTGATGTTTATGTCATCATTGCAGCCATGTGGGTGAAAAGGCAGACAACAAGTGCCATTGGGAGAAGGGTTTGGAGTGCTCAATGGGGGTGGCGGGCGTATATTCGATTTGGTGGACACCCATAAACTTATACTTGTAAATAAATGGCTCATCAATTGACTCATCTTCCTACATTTGATAGTAGGAAAAGTAAATCGCCAATCGACTATATCCTCATCAGACGCCGACATTCTATCCCAATCATCGACTGCAAAGCCGTTCCTAATGAGACCATCCCACCTTAACTTCGACCTCAACGAGCCGCGAGATGGCAAGAATATTTCCAGCAGATTTGAACGGAAGAATTTGTGCATCCTCCACCACCACAACTACATATTGCCCACGTTTGAAGCTTCTGCTATCTGTCAGCGCCACTGAAATCGAAAAAGCAATATAACGATTGAAATTAGGGAAAGCAGCAGAACTTGATGACATCGCATCTGAGCACTGGAAACGAAGATGTGGGACCCAACGCTGTGGCTCAGTGAGTTCTTCAATCGGGTTACTGAAGAGAGTAGAATACCCACTGACTTTCTAGAAAGCGCCACAAATCTAGTGTGGAAGAAAAAGGTAGTCTAGCAGAATGTTCCCATTACCGTTTAATCCTCTTGTTGTCGTATGCCATGAAGATTTTTGAACGCATTCTTCACAACCGAATTCGCGATATCGTTCAAATAACCGTGAATTGAACCCGGTTTGCCAAGAACTGCGAAACTACTGACGCAATCCACGTTCCTCGGAGACTCATGGAGAAACACCGTAATAGGATTCGTCCTTTTTACTTTGCATTTTTGGATCTAGAGAAGGCGTTTGTTATACTCTGCGCCAACACCTAGTACCAGAAGAACTGGTGCGATGAGTTAAATTGTTCTTCCACGATCCAAAAAGTAAAGCCCAAAGTGTGGCGGGTGTGTCGAAACCGGTTCGCATCTCTATCAGTCTTTACAAAGGAAGTGCCCTATACGTGGCTTTATGTAGATGATACTTGCGGTCTCAGATTAAAGCTTAATAAAACTGAAAGTGACCGATCCCTATGAAACAGGCACTATCACCATCAGTGGCAATGCTATCAGCCAATGGAGAACTGCATTACGAAATTGTTTCATGCATTAGTGCAACGTGGACAACGAGGCGTTCCCCAACTGGCTTTCTTTTTGTGATCGACGTATTAACGAACGAGGATAACCGTGATCATCATGCAACTGCACCGATCGTCGAAAAATTGCGAGAAAGATGTCTTCGATGGTAAGGTCACGTAATTCGCGCTAATGAGAATTCGCTTGCCAAGATCAGTGTGAACATCGTATTCTATGGTAAGCGGCCAAAATGCCGGCCGAAACAATGGTGGTTTAATACGCTGAATGCAGATCTTAAAGCCCGACTGCATCCAGATCAGGCCTTTTGATAGAACAGAATAGCGCAGCCGATCACGACGGGCCAACCCCGCTAGTGAACGGGGTTAATGCTCAAGAAAAAAAAGAAGAAGTACATAAAAATATCCTTACGAAAGAAATACCCAAACCTGATATCTGAAGCACCGAAATTCCGGTTTTTGAAATATTCAGTGGTGTACCACGGTGCGTCGTACTGTATCCAAGAGTGGTTTGATTTACTTTGGAGTTTAGCTAAAATATTGTCTAAAATCGTTCATTGGTAACTCGAATTCTAATGCAATTTTATGCAAATCATTTGTCATAGGTTCAACCGATCGTTGTGGGCCCGAAAGTATGAGTTACAAACAACCTAACGTTATTAAATTAATCACTTTATATCTAAACTTTGAAGCTAAATAAACGTTCACTATCGAAACTTAGAACTGCTAATTAAGCTGTATTGAACTTACCGACGCAGGGAACTATTACCGGAGCAGTTATATCAAATACAAATACAGTCATATCAATACAGTATTATCACAAGGTTGGTTACGGTGGCGTGGTGGTCAAAACTGTACTTCAGACCCCAGAACTTCGAAATATAGTCACCAGTGGGTGTTGAATTTGCCTATTGCTCGATTTTCATGCTCCTCGATAAAAGATTGACGTGGTTTCTGTGTACCTATAATGTGTATCTACAATGGGGAAGACCTTTTATTGCATTTGATCAACCCTTTTAGTAGAGATCACCACCATCGATCAAGAACATGACTCAAATAACAGAAAAAATTACCACTAACCCCAAGGAAGGAAAACTTGAAACTATAAAACCAATTAGTAATGTAGCGAAAACACCTCAGGAAGTGGAAAATGAGAGAATGCGTGAAAAGCTCAACAAACTGGAAAAACTTACATTGCAATTTAGTTCGCAAATTAAAGGACTACAGAAGGAAAACGAAATCCTCAAGAAAACAATTCAGGCTAGTTCGCTCCCAGCGAAGTGCCGCAGCCCTAGTGTAAGTGGAGCAAAAGGATATTACACAAGAAGAATTTGCCCGAGAAACTGACTGGATTTTGCAAACAAAAACAGCGTCTCAGAAAAAAAAGCAGGCTCGGCACTGGAAATCATTAGATAAAGTCCCGAGAAAAGCGATAAAGCGAAAAATCTAACGAAACTGAAAGTGAGACTTCCTTCGCCGATTAATATTAGCGTCCCAGAAAGTTAAAAGCCTCCTATCGGCAGTTATGATAAAGGAGTGCTCAATAATTGCTCTACATAACAATGTTAGGAAAGTACATACTGTAAACGCAGCTGACTATAGGGCCCTCTCCAAAACGCTGAACACGGAAAAATCCAATGGTACACGTATGAAGACAAAAACAACAGGCCTCTTAAGGTTATCGCTAGGGGACTCGACCCAACGTGCCAAAAAGACCACATGGTAGAAGACCTAACGGAAAAGGGTTTTAAGATCCTAGACGCTGCGAACATATTGAAAAAAAATGGCAATGGAAAGGGAAAAACAATAATTAGTAAGCAAGGGCTTCCACTTTTCATGCTTACATTCGACAATAGTGAAAACCCAAACAAAATTCACACCTTAAGAGTTTCCTTAATATGAAGGTCAAATAGCAACACTAAGGAAAGTCAACGACCAAACAACCCAATGCAAAAGATTTCAAGGTTTCAACCACACAGAAAATCCAAGCTGCGTGAAATATACTGGCAACCACGAATCATCCAAATGTCCAAAAAATAGAGTTTCGCCGGCAAAATGTGAAAATTGTAAGGGCCAATACCCAACCAATTACAAAGGCTGCGAAGTAGAGAAAGAACTACTGAAGCTAAGACGTAAAGGGTCGCTTTCGCCAAAGTTCCGCTGCACCCGAAATGGAATGCAAATGGACTGCAACAACACCTACAAGAGTTGGAAGTCTTTCTTAATACTGAAAAGATAGACATATGGGTGGACGTGGGTTCTGTTCACACCATGCAACACATCCCAGTCAGCAAACCAGAGAGGGAATTACAATCTTCGTTAAAGAGGATATCAGCCACCACGAAGAATAGAAAATTGAAGACGAAAACATGCAGCTTGCAGACTATTCGTTGACTATTCGAATATCTCCTCAATATGCTGTGCGCCCCGATCAAATGTTATAAAAGAAGATTTCGTTCGACTCTTCCAGTTCCAGAATTTTAGGAGATGACTTTAACGCTCCTCATTTTGAGGGGTGGCTTTAACAGAAAAATGGATCCCCGAGGTTTAGGTTAACAACGTCCAGAGCATTATTTGCAGCAGCAAAAGCACAAAAGTGTAATTTCCAGCGATAAGCCTAAGTACTGGCCGAACTGTCGGAACAAAAACACCCGACGTCATTAATTTCTTCGTAACTGAGGGGATTTCAGATGAATACATCCATGTTGTCACTATATGTTGACAATGAAGATGCAATAGACGGCTTGGAAAACCACTCCTGCTCATCATAGACTAAATAAAAGATATACTGACTGTCCTGCAGTGGTTAATGAACTAACTACAGAGAAGCGTATAGCTCAAAAACCATGGCAAAGAGACATTAAATTGAAAAGGAAAAACCCCTAAACTTTCTGGCAAACAAGCTAAAAACCTTAATTAGCAAATATAGTAATGAATCCTTCAGAAGCCGCATCTCCAATCTTACAGCACGAAAAGACACGGGCTCTGTGGAAGGCCGCGAAATATCACACGCAGACAACAAATTCTACATATTGAACTGGAAAACGAGCAATGGGTTCGTTCTGCACAGGATAAGGCAGATTTCTTCGTGAAGCATCTAGAAAGTACCTTCCAGCCTCTAGAAACACAGACGTCTACACGCTTAACCCCAGTCAGAAACGTGGACCTTTGCCCAGTACGCCGCGTACAACTAAAGGAGCTGAAGATTGAAATTAAAACAAATGTGACTCCTAATAAGGCTCCTGGCTATGCAGTTATTACAGGGAGAATACCTAAAGAATTGTCAGAAAAGGGTTCTAGTCAAATTATTGCAAATAATTAATGCAGATTTCAGATTGTAATACGTCCCTCGACAATGGAAAATGGCCGAAGTTATAATGACCCCCAAACCAGAGAAGGATTCAAGTAGAGTTGAATCGGATCGAATATCGCTACTCCCTACTACAGTCAAGCCATTTGAAAAGCTTTTCCTTCACAGACTGAAGCAAATCAGGTATAAAGGGTTTTGTGTATTTCCTTTATAAAGACATTTGAGTGTGAATTTGTCCCACTAGAGAATAGAAGAAGAAGAGAACATCCACTTTCGGGTGATATTGAGATTCAAAATCTTGAATTTCCAAAGAAGTGACTTTGACCTATATAACTTTGTTAGTAATAGCGCGATTGGCACGATTAAACTCTATATTGCTGCAACGTGGTGCTAGGATGAACTTACGAGGGTTCTGCAGTTAATTACTGAAAATTATAGTAATATACTATTATTAACTTTATTTGAAGGGATATTGATAAGGAAGGTATTTCGGAGCCTAGCCACCATATAGTGGCAGCCTCCTGATTTTTTTCAGAATTTTCGGTTGAGCAGTTTCTGAGAATGGTCCCGTTAAATAAATGATCACCTTCGACCCGCGAACTCCCCGCTATTCCAATAAATGCCAAAACTAAGATCAGCTTCGGAAAGTACTAACCGAAACCTTTCATTCGATACCCCACGTGATTATATTTGGTGAAAAAAAATGTACCTCCCCCTTTTGCATGTATGGGGATCTCCCCTTAAATTCGACCTAACAAAATGTAACTCACTATATGCGTGAGCGTTCACAGTTCCCACCTTTTCACCAAATTTGGTGTCAATTGTTGGTTGCTACAGTCTCTGAGAAAAATGCGTGTCACGGACGGGCAGACAGACAGTAAACCGATTTTTATAAGGTTTTGTTTTACACAAAACCTTAAAAAGCAGGTATGCTCAGCCATTTTTCTCGATGTAGCCCAGGAGTTTGATAAGGTATAGCATCAAAGTCCGTCGTATAAATTGCATAGGGATTTTCCAGAAGAATTTTTCGATACGACAAGATGGGCCACAGGCGAGTGAGGTATTTAGGCATGACACTCGATGTTAAGGTCAGCTGAAAAAGATGCATCCGAAGAAAGGAGGTCGGGCTAAATGTCAGTTACTGGCTGTTGGGGAGGAATTCCCAGCTAATCATTGACAACAAGCTACTAATTTATAAGCAGATTCTAAGCCCCATATAGACGTACGGCAAACAGCTATGGGGCTATGACAAAGAATCAAACCTGCAGGTCATGCAAACTTTCCAAAATAAAATGAAGCAGGCGCACCTTGGTTCATTCGTAATGAGGATCTGCAGTCCATCTGAAAGTATGGTTGGTTAGTGAAGTCATCAAAGACCAACCAATTAATAATAGCCACCGACTACGATCACATTAAAATGACGAAGATTGACTCATATCGCTAATATAATGAGGCGACTGAAAAGAGTAAAGCCACATGATTTGTTAACATATAGGATGCCTAAAGATATAAACTACTGCGGAACAGCCAGTAGCTCAGCGAAGCCAATCAAAAGGCAGGGGTGGGACACAGGGTCTTCTTCCAATAAACACAAGACTTAAATATGCAAAGAAAGCTCCTGGGTGGGGAAGTTTCAGTCGTAGCTAAGCGAGAGGAGGTTTTAGCGGATAAAAACCTCACATTGTCGGGGATTGCAATAATGCGAACGCTAAGATTGGTCTAAGATTTCCACCTCCAAAAAGGAATCTTACGGTCGTTAGCCTTTGAGAAATGTTTTTTTCCATCAATAGTTGTATGCGCCATTATGATCATATAAGCTGGGTATGCCGTCAATCCGTTTATTCGCTCCCACAACCAAAATTATAGAGGGCGACACACATAATGGCGTACTTTTACTCAGGAAAAGAGTCGATAAATAAAAAGAAAGGCTGGCTCAAACAAACGGAAACTTTGTTAACCATGGTTACCGTTAAAACAAGATGCATGGTGTGGAAGAAGCTTTCGAATACGAGAAGTCTTCTCATATCCCTAAAGCGGCTTAATCCAGATAAGGTGGAAATATTTCTGGAAAAGTATTTAGACACGATTATGTTGATATAAGATTGTATGAAATTATTACAGTATGTGATATACGTATAATTATGTAAATACAGTGGTAAACCCTGTCGGCGCTTGCAGATTACCAAAATATTGCTTTTTAATTATACAATTAGATACGGTATGATCCAATTCTGAAGTTATTAACTTGCATCTCTCTCGATTTAATAAGCTCGTTCAATAGGAAAGCATTCAAAATCATTTCACTAGACTCATACCTTGTTGATTAGAAAGTTCATCTGATGTAACGGCAGAGAAATGAAAGGACCAGATGCAGTGTGAATCGAAATAAATTGCATGTGTACAGTCTCCTCCGTGGTCGCAATCGTTGGTTAGTGAGGCTCTCCATAAGATTAATATGTACGACACGTTGCATTTTTTGGATTTCTATAACAATAAACGCAAATTTCAAATTTCATGAAGTTACGCCTTCTACATTGTAACTGACTTGCCGTCTGAGCTAAGCCAAGGAAACTCGCAGATAGGAGAAGTGCGCAGAAAGTTGGAAAACTATAGATACATTTTCCTCAGACCAGTAGTAAGCACTTGTCGTAATAAAAAGCTGATGTTAGCATTTGGGATTTATTTTATTTCATTTTTGGAATTTCGTCTTACAAGTGCAAGGGTGTCAGAGTTCATAAGTTTTGGACTGCGAAGATGGTCCACTTGAGGGCCCTTCAGGTGTAAATAACAGAATATAAACGAAAAACGCACTTTCGCTAGGTCAGAAAACTTTCTCAACACACGCCTGTACCCTACGGAAAAGAAGATCCGCGGATTGGTGTAAATCTTTCTAGCAATTGGTGAAACCACAAATAAACGTGTTTCGACCGATTAAATTGTGATATGCGTTTTGGCAGTGACTCCTCTAAATTTCGAATAGACGGCATGATGCCATTTCACCCACATCAGGTTTTCCCGACCGCAACCGTGAGAGATTTTTTTGTCAACCGGGCTTAGTGTGAGGCCATCGAGGCGTCTAAGTGTTTATAAATAGTCTTAAGCGGTCACTTATTTTATCTTTTGACGAATGAAATTTCCGGATATCTTGAAATGTTTTTCAGTAAATCATAAAAGGAATTACCAATTACCAAGAGCAATTAGCACATTAGAACAGGTGTAATTTCTTCTGGCCAGCGCAGAAAAACGAAGTGTTCTTGTGAGCGCTTGAACGTGTTTTTGTTACACTTAAGATCGGGTTTTGAGAGGTAAATTTAATACACTATCCACTTTTTCGGTGGTTATCAAAGTTTTTAGAGTTACATCCGCTTACACCAGTTCTCAAGCTCCTATTCAGGAGTGTAGGTATACGTGCATCTATTTAATATAGGTTTTATTGGGTACCACGATTGCCGAAAATAATGTAGCTTAGAATAAAAGCAATTAACATCCGGGAGGAGAACGATCGTTCAATGCCGTTGACATCTTTATCGATTGGTAGAACTCAACTTTTTGCAGAAGATGCTTAATAGTTTAGAGAAGCAGTATTTATATTTGAAAAAAAAATTCAATCTACTTTGATGGATTGGCTAAAGAGCTCTCATTGAAATACTTTTGCTGTTCAAGAGTGCGACACCTTAAAGAAAGACAGTTAATGACGACAAATATCTTTCCAAATTTGTTTCACTATGGAGGGCTGAATACCTTTTGAGTAATCTGGATAGCAATAGTTTGACGATTAACTTTTTCTAATTAATTCACCGCAAACTGTATAGAAAATTCCCTTTGTAATGGGATACTCTCGGTATCCATGCGGCATTTTGGGATTCAGTAAATGAAAGGCTACCATGCATAATTATAGCTGCATATTCAGAAAGATATGAGAATAGAAGACCCCTTCAATATAAAGGGTCGTGAATGGATATATTCGACGGAAGCAGAACAAGCTAAGGCCAAATCTTAGGTGCTGAAGTTAGCAGCGAGTTTTGTTAGCACCCCCACAATGAAAAATGATTAGGTGAATACCTCATTGACATATACAGGGTGTTCCGTGTACTATGGTGGAAATTTTGGTGGTGGATAGTACCACTTGTTTCAAGAAAGTTGGTCTAGAAATGGGCACTCTATCTTTAACCGAATTTCACCTACCGCTGCTGAATTAACAAAGATTGGTTTTTTCCTCCAATGTATCTGGGTGTAATCTTGGATCCAAAGATAAATATAAGATTGAACATAAAATTGCTGGTTAAGAAAGCCTGTATAGCCTTCTATGCCTCCAAGACAATAGTCTTCGGCCGAGGATGGCTCTCTTTGGATGTACACAGCTGTGGTGCGTCCCATCCTAACGTACGCAGGTGCTATCTGGGATTTGCAGTCCTGTCCGGCATACGTTCTTATTTTACTCCTGCGTCTTCTTCTAGACCCCCACATTAAGTATATTGCAGCGTGTAGTGCCGTCAGATTATGTGAAAAGCAGTGAAGCCTTACGGTCATAGTTACATCCTAGACGAAGTACCTCGGGAAATGTGGGCATTCTCCACGGACTATGCCACACGCAAGCTGAACTTCGCGAGAAACTTTGCTGTGGACTTTCCAACCCGGAAAGAGTGGAAGACCCGCGGCATGTTGTTAGACTATGATATAGTGTTCTTCGCCGACGAATCAAAGATGGTCTGCGGAGTCGATGTGGGGGTTTTCTCGAATACACACAGTATAGCCTAGTCGTATGGTCTGCCAGGTTCCGCCAACATATTCGAAGCGGAAGTACTGGCGATACTTGGATCCTATCGATGGTTGGAGCACGATCCGACCCCCAAGCGTAAGCCATTTTGACCGGAAGCCAAGCGGCTACTAAGTTCTCATCGACGGTATCTTCCAGGCTGGTGGGGCAATGCAGGAACGCATTGAACAGTCTCGGCGGCACGGTCAAGTTCACCCTCCTCTGGATTCCCGATCATAGGGAGATAGAGGGGAATAAGCGAGTTGACGGATTAGCCATGGGGAGCTTTGCTTTTGATAGTCCTCCCTTTCCTTTCGAAAATGATGTCAAATCTGGGATTAAATGATTGTGACAGTGAGAAATTGTAATTTTTCTGGAAAGGTCCAGTTGTGTTACGGTAAAAGATAGAGTGGCCGTTCAAGCGATATTATCCATCATTAAAATGTCTACCATTATAAACGGGACCCCCTGTATACACTCGTCTGCGGATAAATTGCAGGTAAATTGAATAAATAATTGTATGTAAATTAAATGCCGCTGGTAATAACGTGCACACATATCCACCATATTGTACACTAACCCCAAATTTCGTTAGCACATACATACACATGTCTGCCTCGAGTCATTGATGCTGAAATATAAATAACCAAAAAAAAAATCAGAAAGGAAAACTAAAATGTCTCCATGGAGCCCGCCGTTCATATAAGTTCACTTGTGGTTATCACGTCATACACGTCTTAGAGAGCAATCAGTCTACGTGAAATGCGTTACTTCGACCTTTTATAACTTTGCTAATAATAGTTAGATCGAGTTCAAACTTCCCAGAGTTGTGTTCTTTATTACCGGTTATAACGCTACTTTTTGTACTTCTAGGATTAACTTAAAGGAGATTTTTGAGTAAATTTAAAAAATATGGTCATATACTATTATTAACTTTATTTGGGCAGATATCGAAACAGTATTTTGAGGCCCAGATTTCATATAAATGTACCATTGTGATTTTTTTCAGATTTTTCGGTTGGATAGGTTCTGAGAACGAGACCCTAATTCACTTTTTGGGGCACACATTTTGAGCCTTCACTCCCCTGTATTTCATCCAATATCAAAAATAAGATCAGTTTTGTGCTAATCGAGCGCTTTAATTTGATACCCATCATCATCATCAACGGTGCAACAACCAGTATCCGGTCTAGGCCTGCTTTAATTAGGAACTCCAGACATTCCGGTTTTGCGCCGAAGCTCACCAATTCGATATCCCTAAAAGTTGTCCGGATAGCTGAGTGGTTAGAGTACAAGGCTATCATACGGAAGGTCGCGGTTCAAATCTTACTGGTGGCAGTGGGAATTATATCGTGATTTGACGTCGGATACCAGTCGACTCAGCTTTGAATGAGTACCTGAGTCAAATCAGGGTAATAATCTCGGGTGAGCGCAATGCTGACCACATTGCCTCCTACAGTGTACTGTAGTGTACGGTTACGGTCTTGAATGAAGTGCTCTAACACACTTCAAGGCCTTGATCCAATATGAATTGTTGTGCCAACAATTATTATTATTAAAAGCTGTCTGGCGTCTTGGCCTACGCCATCGTTCCATCTCAGACAGGGTCTACCTCGTTTTCTTTTTCTACCATAGATATTGCCATTATAGACATTCTGAGCCGGATCATCCTCATCGATACGGATTAGATTATCCGCCCAGCGTAACTTATTGAGCTGGATTTTATAAACAACCTGACGGTCATGGTATCGCTCATAGATTTTGCCGTCATATAGGCTACAGAATCGTCTATCCTCATGTAGGGGGTCAAAAGTTCTTCTCTCGAACGCGGCCAAGAATTGAAAATTGCTAAGAACCCAAGTCTTCGAGGAATACATGAGGACTAGTAACATCATTGTCTTGTACAGGAAGAGATTTGATCATATGGTGAGACGTTTCGAGCGTCCGCGGATTTCACCATCGAAGCTGTTATCGGTTGTAATTTTTGACCCTAGATAGGGGAAATTTTTAACGGTTCCAAAGTTTTAGTCTCCTATATTTATTATTCTCGTTTGCACAGTGTGATTTGATGTTGGTTGGTTGGTTTTTGGTGCTGACATTGCCATATATTTTGTCTTGCCTTCACTGATGTACAGCCCAACATATCGCGCTAATCACCGCCTGCTCGATCTGGATGAAGGCAGTTTTTACGTCAAGTTATTCAGCACTTCATCAAAATACTTAACCCATCGCTCCAATATGCCCATTCTGTCGGAAATCAAATTTTCCTCTTTGCCTCGGCAGGATGAGCATCGAGGTGCATAAAGCTTCATTCTGCTGACTTGTTGGTAGAACTTCCGCGCCTAGTGTGGTTGCTCCCTGCAATTTTCGAGTTCACATACCTGTTAGCTCTTCCAGGCTTCCTTTTTCGTTGCTTCTCCGCACGACGCAGTTCGTGATAAGTCTCCGCGCGTGCCCGCGTTCTTTGAGAATGCAATATTACTCGGTATGCGGAATTCTGCCGTTCCGTTGCTAGCTTACATTTATCGTCGAACCAGCCGTTCCGACCTTTTTTTGCGACTCGGGCCAAGTACGTTTGTGGTCATATTCACGGTAACGTTCTCTAGGTGGCTATGGAGATCATTCGTTAGTGCTTCATCTTCAGGACCTCTGTTGACTGGGGTTATTGCAGCATCCATTTCCCCTTTATAGGTGATACGAACGGCTGTGTTGTGAATGGCTTCAGTGTTAACTGTCACCTGATTGTCAAAGGGGATTCTGGGTGGTGTTGTTATTCGATCACGGAGCGCCATGCCAACCGAGGCTGAGAGGGGGCGGCATACGATCAATACGTGGTCAATTTGGTTGAGAGTGGTGCCGTCTGGAGAGGCCACATTTGTTTGTGGACCGCTTTCCGCACTAACTAGGAACTTCCGTTTCACTTATGTTTTCAAAGCCGAAGCAGCAGCTTTCATTTTTTGGTTGACTTGGAAACCTACTCAGAGGACATAGTTTACTGGATGGCCACTATAATACATGGTGTAGTGACCCTTCTCCAGGAAAACGTATTTTCTGCAACGCTGTTACTGCTTGGCAGCTTCCTCTCTGTACAGGGAGCGCACGTTCCATGAGAAAATGCGTGTTCGTTGCCAGTTTCGTCGTTGTGTTTTCAGTCCAGTTCGAGGTTCCTTTTGTGGCTTAACAACAGGTAGTTTTCCATGTAGGGTTGCCAGCCCTACCCAACCCCCAACCTGGAGGACAAGTTGGTACGATTTGTCCCATTTTTCTTCGCGGGAGACTAGACTTCATTCTTCTCCGTCTGCAGCTTTTCGTTAAGAAAGAGCTCCAAGCGGTTACCACGTGGATGTGGAGATAGGGTTTGGTAGTAGAGCTCTTGGAGCTAGTACAGCACGCGTTTCCCAGGTTTTATGGTATTGGGATTTATATTAACTTTTGACACTGATACACAACATGACCATCTTCTGTTAACAAAATGTACACTCCCCTTTCGCATATATGGGAAGCCCCTCCTCAATCCCAACGCAAAATGATGCCACTCACTGCATTTAAAGGGACACACAGCCTATAGGTTCTCACCAAATTTCATGACAATCAGCGGTATTGAAAACCTAAATATTATGTCATCCTAAACAGATAAAAATTGGTTTTTAACGCATGCTGATGTGTACGGGTGTATTATATATACGCACATACCTATCTAAATTGATAGCAAGCCCCTTAATATCTCCGTTTTACTCCATGCGCTAAAAGATACATTTGCACATATACAATTACAAAGGTTAAATAACGCTGGTGATATATATACGGACACTATTCAAAAACCTTATTAACGTATAAATATCTTTATATCTGTCTCGAGTAATCGATACTAATATACAAATAACTGAAAAGAGCCAAGAAAGCAAAACTAAAATAGGTCTCGCGTTCTTGTGGGCTCACTTTATATCATGATGGCATTACATTCGTCTTAAAGTAAAATGGAGTCCTGGGGAATATAAAACTTTGACCTTTCATAACTTTTTTAGTACCAGTCGTATTGAGCGACCCCTTTTCGTTTGATATCCCACATGATCAAATTTTGTACAAAAAATCACATTCTCCTGTCGCATATATAGGAAGCTCTACCACGATCCAAAAAGTAAAGATCTAAGGGTGGCGGGCATATCAAAACCGCTTCACGTCTCTCTCGATGTTCAGCAAGGAAACGCCCTCTCACCATTCCTCTTTCTTCTTGTTATGGACACTGTCACACGGGACATCCAACGTCCAGCGCTATATACACTATTTTATGTAGACGCAGATCTATGTAAAGCCGATTTGAATAAAACTGAATTTTCGGCGACCGATTCTAATGAATCAGACACTATGACTGTCAATTTATTTATTTACTTATTTAGCGGACAACAAACAGAGTAAACTCCAATAACTTATTGTCCTCAGGACGAGAAGAAAGCAAAAATCTTAGCGTATGCTTAAAATTACTTAAAGGGGAGAAGTTAAAAGGACCAAGCTGTTGTGCGTTGTAATTTCGGTAAAGCCTAGGAATCGAAGTAGATTTCGAACTCTGCGAAGGGCACGATGAAAATATCTGCGTTACGTGTGTTATAAGACGCAGGACGGCAGGTCCTGTCGTTAGCCGCGGAGCAGTGTCAGGTCGTTGATAAAAAATAACAAAGGGCCCAGAATAAATCCCTGTGGGACCCCAGAGGAGGGGGAGAAGAAGCGGGAAGTGCAGCCGTCAAAGGAGATGCGGCAAGTTGGAAAGGTAAGAGGCGAGCCATGAAAAAAGTGGTATGGGAATGCTTAGAGACGATTGTTTGGATAGTATCTTGTGATTTACAGTGTCGAAGGCTTTAGCGAAGTCAATGTAAATGGTATGTATTAGACATTTGGCGACAAAATTGGTAAAGTCAAGCAGATTGGAGGTGGTGGACCTACGCTTCACAAAGCCGTGTTGCCCTTCCATTATGTGCTGGCCAAAGTGGGCGAACAACCAGTCGCTGATATATCTTTCCCAGATTTTGGAACAGGAAAGGAGGAGGGAGGGACGGTAATTCTCGGCAAGCGTACGATCGCCACTTTTGTGAATAGGGATGATGAGAGCCTCTTTCCACAAACCTCTTCGAGGTTTTTGTTGAACATATGAGATAGGGTACGGGAGATGGACTGACTAGTTTTGAAAGAGGTTTAGAAGACCACACTAGCCAGGGCCGACATTGGCATCAAATTTGCCAATGAGGTACTCGACAGGAAGAGGGGTGAAAAGACGAATGGTAGGCGATGCGGAGCAGACTACATCCACTAACGGGAGGGATGCGGAGGAAGGAGGGGGAACATAGACTGGGAGAAAGTAGCGGCAGAGTAAATCACAAGATAATTGGAGGAAGTTAGCTGAGGATCCAGAGAATTTAATGGACGGAGCGGAGAGCTGGGCAGGACAGTGGGAATTGCGAATGTGGGACCAGAAAGGTTTGAGGTTTCCGCGCTTTAGTGAGTCTTTAACACTAATCAAAAACTCGTTTCTGGACTTACGTACTAAGGATTTAATCGAGGATCGCAGAGTTTTGAAAAAAAAAACATAGTTAACATAGGTTCTAGAAGACAGGAACTTCTTCCTCCTAGCGTGTTTTTGACGAAGTTTTTTGTGAACATCAGTGATGAGGAGACGTAGCAGGATAGCAGATCAGATAGTTGATTGCCGCCAGGATTCAGTTCAGACTTTACGAAAGTTGAACTTGGTAGGCTTGAACGCGATAGGAGAGTGGAGTCGGGATATCTGAACATCGAACTCGAGAACAGGATGATGAGCGTTAGGGGCAACGTAAGAGGGGGCATGAGGGGATTGGGAAAAGAGACGCACAGGGTGGTTTGAGAGGGCAAGGTCAAGGGTGCGATCTAAGTGGTTTAACAGGACTCGTTCTCAGAATCTATCCAACCGAAAAATCCTGCTGCATCTAGGCAAAATCTAGGCCTCAAAATATATTACGATATCTGCTCACATAAAGTTAATAATAGCATATTACTATATTCTAGAAATTTACCAGAAAACCTTTCTTAAGTTAATTCTAGAACCACTCAAAAACGTATCATCATATAAAGTGAACTCATATGAACAGCAGAATTGAAGTTAGGAGATATATCAAGGAATAATTCGAATTTTTAGCTGCGAACAGGTTCGCAAGGCGAACACAAAACCTCTATACTCGAAGCGTCCAGTTTCAGGTATGTCGAATTGTTTTTTGATTTTCATTCTTTATTTTTCTATGTTTGCTCTTATCTAAACATTTTCCTCATTAATTTTCCCATTTATTTTTAAGTTTTAGTTTGATGCATATCAGTTTCACTTTATTCATGCAATTTGAATTGACGTGACGCCTTTATCTCGTATAAAGGATTCTTCTCATAGGTTACTTATTTAAAAAATTGACATGCAATATTTTTAGGAAAATAAATGGGCATTGGTATTATCTGCAACTATAACGCGTGCTCTGTGCACCGAACCCAGGACCACGCATAAAAGTATAAAAGTATGCAAAATGAAGATAAGCGTTATTTCCATCTTATTATATAAAAATATCTGTCTGTCTGCTTGTCACAGCATTTGATTATGAAATGATTATAAATGTTGACGTGAAACTTGATGGGCATAGGAATTTACGATTTTGTGCTGAGTTTAAGCGGAGCTCCCCATTCGAGCAGAAGAACGGTATATTTTTGTATATGTAAATATAGCCGTGTGGGATATAAATAAGAAAGTTTAAATTAGGATTTTTTGGAATTGGCATTACTTTTGAGGAAGATATCCTAAGAAAACAATAAAGTGATTATAGGTCGAACTTACATTGCTACGGTCGTTTTCTTCTTTTTTGCAAGGGTCCGTAGAATGTCAATATTACCAAAAGGCTATACACACAGCGAGAGCACGTTTATTAGCCATAAACCACAGTCTAGAGCCCCGCTTAAGCCAATGAAAATTGGAAAAAAAGCCAGCGTTCGTCACACTAAGCCTCTTACAGAGGAAATTTGCATACCTTGAACGTAAAGCTTCCGATTTCCGACTTGTTTATAGATAAAAGTGGAATCTAAAAACAAAGTTTTTTTCAATAGATTTAGTTATGAAGCACACCGATATCGCGAATAGATTTATGCAAAATTTATGAGGGGCGTTAGGGTTAAAATTTATATAATAATTTCTGTTCTATTGTCTTTTTTTTCCATTTCAAAGTATTAAGTTTATTTTAAGAAATGTTGCTCACTTTTATTCGGTAGATGGATCTTATCCCAACACAAAATCATCATAATGATCAACGGCGCAACAACCGGTATCTGGTCTAGGCCTGTCTTAATAAGGAACTGCAGACACAAACCATCCTCGTCCATCCTCATGTAGGGGGCCAAAAATTCTTCGGAAACAGAAAATAATATCTTCAATTTGGAAAGAATCTGGTGTGGAACAGTCTAGTCGAGGCAAGACGGAAGCACTGATAGTTTTGCACTTAATGTAACTTTAACCACCAGAACGTAAGTGTAATACAATAACATCAGTGATTTCGTACCGCCAATAGATTGATGTCCGGCCTTAGAGTAGGTATTCATTCTGACACGTGGGGGCTAATATTTGCAGTGCCTTCAGTGAAAAATCCGTGATAGCTACGAGGAGTGATAAATCTTCCATAAATGAAAACACGAAGTTCTATTCCAATAACTAAGCATTTTTGAAAGCTTCCAATGATCTTTCTTGGGGGATAAATGTAACAGTTGTTATGGGTACTGGGCAATTAGGCAGTATCTGAATAATCTCTCACTCGGGCACCACCATGTCGTGGCGGGCGGCCTGTGATAGTTTACTACTATGTAGACAAAGCGGGTCGAAAAACATGTGAAGATGGAAACAAAGGATTGTAATTCTCCAAGCGGTAAGAAGTCACCAACTTCGAATCCACCTGCGATTTTGAGAAATCAGGTCGTGGCCGAAGCACGGATTTTAGAAGCCTCACCAAATTCATGTTCCCTAACGAGAAATCTGTTGAGGGCAGGCTCTCTACTTCAATGGGAAACCTGCCCCTGATGTCTACGGCGCAGTCAGCATGGTACAGCAACACGCTTAATGAGAGGAACTGGAAACCTGACTACGGCCAGTCTCTGGATAACACTGTTGCCTCACTTTTCCAAAAAACGGGAGAGAAAGGCTCGGCAGAAGGAAACTTCAGCCGTAAAGAGCAGGGACTACAGACTTGCCTGTCAGAACTTTCTCCGTCTCTACAAGGAAAAGCGGAAGAAAGAGAAGCTGGTGATGTGGACGCAACTGGTCTATTTCTGGTAATTAGAAACAAATCCATGCAACCCGGACACCAAGAACCTGGGAGGGCTCTCAGCCAATGACAATGGACGGCACTGTGAAAGAAGGCGAAGTTTTATGAGAATAAGGACATAGGGGTTGCTAAACCACCAAGAGTGGCGACATCCAGACAAATCGGACGCAAGAAAGCCGAACTTTCGGCGGAAGGTAAGGTGGGATCCACGCTGAACACAGCAGACTTTTCAATGAGCGGCGATTTTCATATTAGACTACACTTACGTCCACAAACATAAAAGACAGCCAAATTAACCTACAGCATGCCAAAGTCTTTTCCTATCTATTGGCAGCACGGCTGGCAAAATGAGACTAAGAACTTCTCTAAATCCCACACTTTCAGAGTGGTATGAAGAGGCTTGCCCTATTTCCCGAGGTCAAGGTGCTAAAATAGTTTCTTGTGGAACCGGGCACTGCGAAAATTCAGGATATTAACCAGGCGACTTTTGAACAGTGCTTGTAAAGGCAATAAAAATGAAGACTGGTTGACTGGTTAAAATTTCGGAACACAGCACACAGCATGACTATAAGAGGCTTGCTAAGTGTTCGAAACGAGTTTCCTTTAGAGTATACTGTGAGGAACTGGAAAGCAAAAGAGAGATTTCAAGGCTGCGCAGAGTAAAAGCTAAAAGGGATGAGTCGGCCAAGTTGGGCTATCTTAGAAAACCCGATGATATTTTCGCGCACTCCAAACTGGAATCAGTACAGACCCTTTTGGAAGTACACCTTCCGCGAGGACTAGTGAGAGAAGTGGAATGGGAGAAGTTGTCGGTTCCTACAACCCCTTCAACAAGTAAGCGTTGCAAGGTGAATTGGAACACTGCGAAAATGGTTGTTACCAGGGAAAAGTAAGAGCTGTCATACTATCGTTTGAAAACTTCAAAGCACCTGGCATGGCGGGAAGCAGCAGATGTCCGGTATATAGGAGGGAGCTGAACCGCACAGGAAAATGAGATTGATACAAATCAATCTCAATCATTGTGAGGCAGCTCAGGACCTGCTCTCGCAAACCATTCGAGAGTCGAATGTCGATGTCGCGGTTATTTGCGAGCCGTACAGAAACTACGGCGGTGCGACTTGGGCGGTGGATGCGTCTGGTAACGCGGCAATCTGGGCGTGCGGAAGACAGGCCATTCAGGAAGTCATGGCCCCCCCGGCAGCCGGTTTTATAAGGACGAAGGTCAACGGTGTCCATATTTACAGCTGCTACGCTCCTCCTAGTGCAACCTTAGCACAATATGAGGAGATGTTAGACAGTCTGGTGTTGGATGCTAGAGACCGCAGCCCTAAAATCATTGCGGGCGATTTCAACGCGTGGGCCCTGGAGTGGGGAAGCCGATCGACGAACACCAGAGGTCAAATTCTGTTGGAGTCATTTGCGGAGCTGGACATCGTGCTGGCCAACGTTGGATGCGTGCCCACCTTTCGAGGAAGAGGGTCGGGTTCGATCGTTGACCTGACATTTGTTAGCACTTCACTGGTAAGGGGGATGGCTTGGCAAGTGAGTGAGCACTCCACCCACAGTGACCACCAGGCCATCTTCCTCCACATTGGGAACCGGGGAAGCAGTCAACGACGCTCTGGAGGTGGAAAGGCTAAGGCGGTTGGCTGGTCTATCGGAGCTTTCGACGAGGAGACATTCCTGGCCGCATTGGAGGGAGCCCATGATCCGGATGGAACAGCGGTGGAAAGGGCCACACAGCTGTCTCAGCGTGTAACCGAAGCATGCGACGCTACGATGCCACGACGACGTTTGCACCACGGCAAGAGGCCAAACTACTGGTGGAACACGGAGATCGCTGCCCTGAGATCCTCTTGTCTCCGAGCGAGGAGACTTTCCCACAGGACAAGAGGAAGGCCAGAGCACCAGGAGCGTGAGGAGGAATACAGGGATCTGCGAAGCAACCTTAAGAAGGCCATTCGGAGAAGCAAGCGGGAATGCTACCAGAAGCTCTGCGTGGAGGCTAATACGAATCCGTGGGGTACAGCCTACCAAGTTGTAATGAAGAAGATCCGCGGGCGAAAGTCACCTCAGGTGACATGCCCACGGCTCTTGTTGCAAATAATTGCAACTCTTTTCCCGCAGCAGGAGCAGGACGAAAGAGAACCCCAACTGGCAGCTCAGCAGGACGTCTTCTCGATCCCTGATGTTACCGAAGAGGAACTTTGGGAAATCTGCAGACGTATTGGGGACAGCAAGGCTCCGGGATTGGACGGAATTCCGAACAGGGCTCTGAAGGTGGCGGTCAAGGCCAGACCAAGGTGGTTCGCAAGCACATTCGAATCGTGCATGGCGGAAGGAGTGTTTCCCGCCCAGTGGAAGAGGCAGAAACTGGTCTTACTACCGAAGCCTCGAAAACCACCCGGCGTGCCCTCTTCATATCGCCCTATTTGTCTCTTAGACACCATGGGGAAGATGTTGGAGAGGGTGATATACAACAGGCTGCTCCCGTTCATCGAGCTTGCGGGTGGTCTTTCAGAGCGGCAATATGGGTTTCGGCGAGCCCGTTCTACGGTCGATGCAGTAGCAAAGGTCGTGGAGTTGGCTCGAAATGCAATGGCCATGGGCAAATGCTGTGCTCTGGTGACGCTGGACGTCAAAAATGCTTTTAACTCAGCCAACTGGGGCTGGATTAAGGGCGTTTTGGCCAAACTGGGTGTTCCTAGCTACTTGGCTCGGCTCATCGAAAGTTACTTTTCGGATAGACTTCTCTGGTACGAGACGGACGACGGGCCGAAGGAGTACATTGTGACAGCAGGTGTGCCTCAAGGTTCTGTATTGGGACCGCTGCTGTGGAACATAATGTACGACGGAGTGCTTGGCCTTCGCGTGCCGGAGGAGACAACGCTGATTGGTTTTGCGGACGACTTGGCGGTAGTTGCAATTGCAAAGCATCCCGAGGACGTGGAGCTTTATGCAAATGAAGCCATTCATACCATCAAGTCATGGTTACGAATGGTCAAGCTGGACCTGGCGGACGAAAAGACGGAGGCGGTCCTCATTACCAACCGTAGGAAGAACAACACGGTTACCATCCGGGTTGGTAATCGTGAGGTCGTCTCAAAATCGGTTGTCAAATACCTGGGGGTGATGATCGATGCCAAGCTGAGTTTCAAGGGACACTTGGATTATGCGCGAGAAAAGGCAGCAAATGCCAGCTCATCCCTTGCAAGGATGATGCCTAACGTGGGAGGGCCGAAGTATAGTCGCAGGCTACTCATCGCGGGAGTGGTGAGGTCGATCCTGCTATACGCGGCCCCTGTCTGGGCGGGAGCGTTGAACCACGCTGTCAACCGAAGGAAGATTTGTTCGGCATACCGGCCAATTGCGCTAAGGGTGTGCAGCGCATTTAGGACGGCGTCGACGGAGGCAGTGTGTGTTATCGCAGGAATGATCCCTATAGATCTTCTAGCGAGCGAGGCACACTGGCTCTACGAAAAACGGAAGGCAAATCCAGCAGAGGTGAATGCGGATTTCCGAAAAGCCATCAGGAGAGAGTTGTGTGGCAAGTGGCAACAACGATGGGATAACTCCGACAAGGGCAGGTGGACCCATACATTGATCCCGTGCATCGAGAAATGGGTCAACCGAAAGCACGGAGAATTGAATTACCACCTGACACAGTTCCTTACGGGACACGGTGGCTATAGGAAGTACTTGCATCGCTTCGAGTTGGACGAGTCTCCCAACTGTCCTGAATGCGGTGCTACACTCGAGGACCCGGAGCACGTTATGTTCTATTGTCCCAGATTTCTGCAGCAGAAAAGGAGGTTGAACAGCATCTTAGGGGCGGACATCGAGCCCTCCAACCTGGTGGAAGAGATGTTGAAGTCGGAGGAAAACTGGATGGCGGTAAATGAGGCAGTAGCCGTGGTGCAGACAAAACTCCTGGAGTTGGATCGAGCTCGGAAGGCGGCGCGACGGAGACGTGACATGGACGAGCTGGTATAGCGAACCAGAGCCTCCCCCGCGAAGTAATACTTCACGGTGGTCCCGCGGGGAGGGGCGGAAGAGTGGGGGTGGTTTTAGTGGGTGTGAATCCCACACACTGCTGCAACCTGGCGCAGCAGCGTCTTTCTAAGATTTCCACCTCCATCCATAAAAAAAAAAAAAAAAAAAAAAGCACCTGGCATGGATGGCAACTATCCAAGAAGGCTATGGAAAGGTAGTATGCTATACCTATAGGGGCTACGTGCCTACCTCTTGACAGAAAAGTTTATAGAGACTGGTTGAGCGTCACATTTGTGGGAACACACACATTCCGTACCCACTAAATGAAAGCCAGCATGCTTTTCAACGTAGAAACTCTTATGAGTCTATTCTGCATTCTTTGGTTTCAAAGATAGGTGATCGAACTCTGAAGCGAAAGTACCCAATGGCGGTGTTCGTGAACATTGAAACGTTTGACTGTGCACTTTTCGAAAATTTTATGATACGCTAGAGTACACGGTGTTAAGGATAGTTTATTTAAGTGGATATTATGCAATGATTGCTGTTTGCCGAAGTAGGTGCAGATTGCTAACAGCGGAAGCAAAGAAAGACTGCCCCCAAGGAGGTGTCCTATCTACTGTGGAGTATGCTAATTGACTCACTACTATGCGAACTGACTGTGCAAATTGTTGGTCGGAATCTCGGAACGATGTGTAGAAATACACAATGTACCGATAATTTGATTGACAGTTGGTGCCTCAGACATGGGCTTTTAGCGAATCCAAATAAAACCACAATCGTATTATTTACAAAAAGGAGAAAAATCGATGGACTTTGGCTCCCAGAGATAAGAGGTACAAACTTTCAACTCTCCGAAGAAGTAAAATACCTTGGACGCACTCTAGATAAAACCCTTTTCTGGAACAAATATGTAGATGTAAAATTGAAACTAGCTCTCGCTGTCTATGAGCTGTGTCAATAGGTTGACGTTCCCTTATGCATCCGTAATGTGGTCGGTTAAGGTGAAGCCAAAGCCAAAGCCGCACAGCCAAGAACTGCGTGTCCAGATATTACAGTCGCCATGAGCACGAAGTCCTGGCCAGCTCTAAATGCATTACTCAATTTACAGCCCCTGCATATATTCGTTCAATGCACTGCAATGAGGGCAGCTCATAGACTAATCAATTTATATCTATGGGTAACCAACGGATGTGTGGGGGGCACAGAGCATTGGAAGAGTTATTGGGAGAACTGAATCCTGATTCTTGGGTCCCCATACATCTGTTTCACGTTGAAGAACATGCAACCCTAAGGGCGGGAACTTGGGTGATTGGCGAGCAGTTGAAGTGCACATCCATCGCAATCGCAAGCGATTCCCCGGCTGCACTGAGGGCGTTAAGTAGTCTTTCGATCACCTCGAAAATCGTTCAGGAATGTAAAAACCATTTGAACCCTATCTCTAGATTTAATACGGTGGAAATACTCTCACAGGCTATAAAAAGCTTCAACTATGACGTTCTGCGTTCAAATATGCTCACCAAAATTCTCGCATATTCCAACTTCAGCGATAAAGACTGGCCATTCTGTAGCACTGTGTTATTATTCTTTGGTAAGTCTGCCTTGTGCATCAGTGAATCATTAATTAGGTTGCCACCAGAGTACTTTTTCCTACATAGTACATAGTCAATTTACATTTTTCTCTAATCCATGTCAGAGTGGCCACCACATTCGAAAGAGGCACTATAAGATCTGGCTGATTGCTGAAACTTGGAAGCGGATTCACAAGCATAAGGAACTGAATGCTCTTATTGCCTCTACGAGTGGGGGTGACGATTAAGCGCTTGAGTTCCGGTGCTCCCGCAAATCGCGAGAGGCGCAACATAGCATGCGCCTTAACAAAAGGGAATTTACAATTACGCTGCTCAGAAGCTGCAGCAAATAATAATGATTTTAGTACGGTATACCGAACAGGAAATGTCAACGAAACTATCAACCTTGCGTCATCCATCGGAATTTAATCTCTCGTGTACGAAACGGTTAGTCAAAATATGCGTATACAAGCCAAAGACAAGCAGCACATCCCGGCCATTAATGCAGCCAAGCCCGGTGAAACCACTTGGCTTGAATGCCTTCCCACGAAACGACTCTGCAGTTTCTCTAGAGCTACTGTTTCCACTTAAGGAGATATTTTGCAGTGAGTGGAAGGAGACACTAAGACTCTGAAACTTGTGCCAGTCTTAAGTGTGAAAATTGGAGTGCATCCCTAAATATAATGGTTAAATTTATCCTGGAATGAATCAAAGAACGGGTCGAAACCTTGACGAACAGAGGGCAGCCTGGTTTCCGCTCTGGATCCTCCTAGACAACAATAACAGCTTTCGGATCAGAACAGTCTGTGTAGTGTAGATTTCCATTTCCCCCTTTTTTTGCCGAGAAGACTTTCGGCAGTTTTAAGAGGAGGTGCTGTGTGAGGAAGCGCTGCCCCAAGATACATTTGTTAGAGGAATTCGAACTATAAAGCAGAGTCTGACAAAGCTGTCTTCTGTCGCCAATAATACCCCTTCTCGTGATCGGTGAGACGTTTCATGCTACCTTGTCCGGAGGATGTGAACGGCTTTTACGGAGCAAGACATTGTTCCCTAAACATTTCGACTACACTGATGACATCTGCTTCTTCATTCATGGAGTCCTGGAACTTGGCCAAGTAGTTCTTGGGTTGGAAGAGGAGGTAAGCAGAGTCGAACTGAAGATAAATATTAAGAAAAGCGAGGTTCTCAGTTTGACCATATTTCTGCCGATGGTGGTCCCGAACTTTATATGATCACCAGTGTTACTAAAAAGTGGTAGTATCCGCGGCTTCGCAACATAGGCAACATTTTCTTTGCCTTGTGTAGGAAAAATTTGACGGGAGAATGCATTTAATAATATGCAATATTCCTGCGTTTTGTTCCGTCCTAATACTCCTTAGATTTCCCAATTTACCCCTTTCAATTTACCAATTCCTATCTCTAAATTCCAATTTTAGTTTTCAACTTGAACATTTAACTTTTCAAATGAGTAATTTAATTTATTTTCCAAAAACCCTAACAACTGGTCGCTTTCGCCCAACCTCAAAAAATTATTTCAACTTCCAAAAATTCCACTACTATTTCTCATATAGTACGAGAACGGTGACAATAAATGTTTAACTCATGGGCTTGTACCTAACTTTAGAACATTGTTGTTGTTTTCGCAACGCAACGTTCCAACATAGAGAAGGAATCACCGTGTTGTTGGGATGCAACTGCTCTAGCCGTTCTTTTGGTTCTAGGCGACTCATGAAGTTCTCAGTTCAGGGTGGCGGAATCAGGATTAGGGGGACCCAGACCGGCTAAATAGATGGAAGCTGATCAGCTGGACAGGGGATTGGAGTTGATGCTGGGGGAGTTTTTTGGCTCAGAGCAGAGAAGATCTCTTTGGTACTTCGGGTGAAGTGAAGTCTGCCATAGTTGTTCGTTGCAAATTATTTTAAAGATAACGACCTTAAGGAGACGAACGGTCTGGAAAAGAAGGAAGTTCATTGAGGCGTGGCGTTTTTGGCTGAAGTGAGAATGCGAGACTAGAGGAGAAGTTTTGAAGTGATTATCACTTGTGACCGTTTCGTGGGAACCAGGAGTTTTTTCTGTGGGAATTGAAGAGTGCGACAGGCGACGTTGGAGATATCATGCTGGAATATAAATGAAATTGAGGAAGGGAAACAAATTGGTAGCGAGTGAGTGGTGTAATTAAAGTGCCAAGCGAACCCGACTTCAAATGGTCAAATTGGTAACGTAGGAAACTATTTAAAGAAATATAATTATAAATTACACTGAATAACAACAGAGGACATAAATTCATAGAAGTTAATCAGAAGAAGAAGGTTTATTTATGGAGGTTTCGTTCCTCAAAGTTCCCGATTGGTATGCAACTAGGCACAATCGAATAATTAATTTTGGGTCCATTTTACAGTTGGTGACGTTAGTGATATTTCTACCATAAAGTGATATGTAGAAAGGAATGATTGGAAGAAAACTGGAAACTTAATTGTACAGGCGCTTAAATCCTTGAATCAAGACCTTACATTTTGGATTCATATTTTTCTCATGCTTCTACCGATATGTTGTATTCATGTGAACCATCCTATAGTTCTGGGTGAAGGGTGTTTAATCTGACTCTTATATATTTATTGATTATAGTACATTATTATTTTCTTTTGATTTATTTTATTTCAGTCAAATTTTTTTCTTTGCATCTATCACTTTTCATTCCTTTTATTTTATTCCCGGTATGTCTATACCCCTTTTTCTTTTTAACTCTGCAAGCTTATTTTCTTATTCTTTTTTTGACAACTTTTACTGAATCATTGTTTCTTTTTGTTAATTTCTATTTTATTATTCTCATTTTTGATATTTGTTGCAAATTTGAGAAGGAACTAAAACTCCTTTTCATCATCATCAACGGCGCAACAACTGGTACCCGGTCTAGGCATCCCGGTCTTGCGCCGAGGTCCACCAGTTCGATATCCGTAAAAGCTGTCTGGCGTCCTGGCCTACGCCATCGCTCCATCTTAGGCAGGGTTTGCCTCGTCTTCTTTTTCTACCATAGATATTGTCCTTACAGACTTTCCGGGTGGGATCATCCTCATCCATACAGGCTGAGTGACCCGCCCACCGTAACCAATTGAGCCGGATTTTATCCACAACCGGACGGTCATGATATCGTTCATAGATTTCGTCATTGTGTAGGCTACGGAATCGTCCATCCTCATGTAGGGTGCCAAAAATTCTTCGGAGGATTCTTCTCTCGAACGCGGCTAAGAGTTCGCAATTTCGCAATACATGAGGACTGACAAGACCATAGTCTTGTACAGTAAGAGCTTTGACCCTATGGTGAGACGTTTCGAGCGGAGCAGTTTTTGTAAGCTGAAATAGCCTCTGTAGGCTGACAACAACCGTGCGTGGATTTCATCATCGTAGTTGTTATCGGTTGTGATTTTCGACCCTAGATAGGAGAAATTGTCAACGGTCTCAAAGTTGTATTCTGCTATCCTTATTCTTACTGTTTGATCAGTGCGGTTTGATATTGTTGGTTGGTTCGTCGGTGCTGACGTTGCCACCATATATTTTGTCTTGCCTTCATTGATGTGCAGCCCAAGATCCCGCGCGATCTACCGCCTGCTCGATCTGGATGAAGACAGTTTGTATGTCTCGGGTGGTTCTTCCCATGATGTCGATATCGTCAGCATAGGCCAGTAGTTGGGTGGACTTAAAGAGGATCGTACCTCTTGCATTTACCTCAGCATCACGGGCATCCCCTTGTCGTAGACCGTTGTTGATGTCGAATGGTCTTGAGAGTGATCCTGCTGCTATTATAGCCATGTACAGTTTTACCCTGGCTATGCTATCATAGGCGGCTTAAAAGTCGATCAATAGATGGTGCAACTGTTGTCCATATTCCATACTCCAAGTTTTTCTATCGCTTGTCGCAGAGAGAAAATCTGATCTGTTGCTGATTTGCCTCGAGTGAAGTCTCTTTGGTATGGGCCAATGATGTTCTGAGCGTATGGGGCTATCCGGCCTAGCAAGGTAGCGGAGAATATCTTCTATGATTGCTGCATTGTGTGATATCTCCCTTTTTATGTATGAGACAGATAATGCCTCGTTGTCAATCGTCAGGCATTGATTCACTGTCCCATACCTTCAGCACAAGTTGATGAACCATTTGGTGTAACTGGTCGCCTCCATATTTAAACAATTTGGCTGTAATTCATCGGCTCCTGGCGGCTTATGATTTTTTAGCCGATGAATTGGACGGACTGTCTCTCCTAAACTTGGTGGTAGCAGTATTTGTCCGTCGTCTTCAGTTGGCGGGACCTCCAACTCGCCGATGTTCTTGTTGTTCAGTAGTTCATCAAAGTACTCAATCCATCGCCCCAATATGCCCATTCTATCAGAAATCCGATTTCCCTCTTTGTCTTGGCTGGACGAGCATCGAGGTGGATAAGGCTTCATCCTGCTGACTTGTTGGTAAAACTTCCGCGCCTGGTGCAATTGCTCCCTGTACTTTTCTAGTTCACAGACTTGTTTGGTTCTCTCTGGCTTCCTTTTTCCGTCTGTGAAGTCGCTTCTCCACCAGAAGGAGTTCGTGATAAGTCTCTGCGCCTGTCCGCATTCTTTGAGAATGCAACATTACTCGGTATGCGGCATTCTTCCGTTCCGACTCCTTTTGCGGCTGGGGCCAAGTATGTTCAATGTCTGCCTGCCGGCCACAGCCGATTTCCTCGGAAATGGCTGGTTCGATTAGTACTTTTCGAAAATGATCATATTTCTGATATTTAGTGAAACATAGGGTGCAATAGTATGCCCCTAAAAGTGAAACGGGTCTCGTTTTCAGAACCGATCCAACCTAGAAATATGGAAAAAATCACAGTGACACATCTATATGAAATCTAGGCCTCAAAATACATCCCGTTCTGATGTCTGCACAAATAAAGCTAGATAGTCTACAGTCGAAATCGTTATATCCACCGCTCAAGGGACTGGGAGTTTTGGTTATTATATCCAGTACGTCGTTTTAACCCGAATGTCCAAATTTAAGAGTCAAATCATTTAATTTCGCAATAATTAGAAAAAAAACCAAAAATATTTAAATATTTCATTTGTATGTGACTTAGAAATTTGGCACTTTCTCTCAGTTGATTCGCTGTCGGTTGATCGAGAAAACATGTTACCAACGTTACTCTTAACTTCTTGATTTAAGATTTTCTTGTCGGTCAAAATTCCGGAGGTGTGCGCTTCGTCGTCAACTATGACAACATAAACATAATCGTCATCAAAATAATATTACGCAAGTTCTAAGTCTCTTACATTTATACAAACTCTTTCCCAAGCTTTGCGCCAAGCAAATTAATGTGCATATTGTTGTCAGATTCAATTATTATCTTCAGAATTTAAAATTATAATATATAATAATATATATAATAATATATATAATAATATATATAATTAATATATATAATTAATTTATAACCGTTCGATTCTGGCTTTCAGACCGCATAGAGCAGGATGTACTGGGCAATAATCGACTAACAGTTATTTTTTTTCCTTATTTTATCTAGTGTTCGATCCCAGTTTCGAATATATTTTTCAAAAAGAATAGATATCATCCAAGTGCTTGAATTACTCTCATATTGTACCAGAAATAACCTACTATTATCAAGAATTGAGCATTCTTATATTTTCCAATAACTATCTAGTTCTCTTGCCTCCGTCATACTTGCTTCAACCAAAAAAGTTATCCTATACCTGCGCTCATTTTCCCATCGGTATACTTCTCTCCTCCGCCAAGTGTAAGCTTGGCAAATATCCCTGTCAAGTCAATGTTATAAATTTGGTTATCTGAATAACTTTCTCGGAGCTTTACCCAAACTATTCGCAGCCAGTATCTCAGTGCGATTGATCAAGCATTAGCAAGTTCCCCAAAGCATTTTCCGGGAACGATTCCGCGACATAAGCGAAAACGTCGTATTCATCCCTGTGAGGACACGAAATCTGTTTTACACATTGGTTTTGCAAAATCGATTGCTTTCTTTTGGCACTGTCTCGGGTTTTATACCATCTGAGCAATGTTTCCTCAATATAGGGGTGTGCCCTGGATTTGATCTTTTTAATTTTTAATCTAGCTTCATCTAGTTCTTTATCTATTTTTTTCTTTTGCCTTCCAGATGATAGAAATTAAATGAATTTCCACAGAAGTCAGTTTACACAGATGTGCTTAATGAGATAGACTTGATAATCAGATCCGATTTTCTTTTGCAATTCATACAAAAAATGCGTCGTTAAAGCCGATATTTCATAATAAGCGATATCGTCATATCCGATATGACCCACGAAGCAATTGTATGGTTCTTGATTGAGACTTGGAAGATTGGTCCTAATAAGTGATTTGTCGTTATAACCGGTGTCATTATAACCGATTTTGACTGTATTACCATATTTTAGAAATTAACCTGGAAACCCCTTTAAGTTCATACCAGAAGTACAAAATTTGGTAACAGTATAGGCGACAATATAGGATAATTCTGAAAGTGCTATTATAAACAAAGTTATAGAGGCCAAAGCTTTGCTTTTCTCGTAAATTTATTGCTCTCTAAGACGCGTATGATGTCATCATATAAAGTTAAATTATATATGCGGTAGATACCATGGACGCATTTCAGTTATCCTTTCTTAGCTTTTTTAGTTATGTGTATATCAGTATCAATCACTGAAGGTAGACAAATGTGTGCATATATATGGGCTAATGAAGTTTGCGGGGATTGTACAATAAGATGGACATGTGTGCACGTTAGTATCAGCGGAACTTAATTGACGGACATATGTGTATGGTTTTCAGCACAGGGTAAGGTGGAGATGCGTTAAATCAATTTGGAGCGTGCATATATATTATACGGTAATAGGCAAAATATTTTGAATTTTGAATCTTTTGCATTTTTAGCTATGGAGGCATGGAAAAACCTGAAGATGAACATAAAATCTTTATACCCGTGGATGCGCACCGGAAAGGACACATGCATTTTCGTACAATGACATGTCTGGTATCTAAATGCTCGAAGGACCCCCCCTCCCCCCACATTCCCGAGTCAGGCTAGCACAGAGGCGTGCAAGCACGTGTCGACGGAGCACTTTCATAGAGCTCCAATATTTGCGCGCGAACCTTCACCATCTATTTCGCCATCTTTTAGGTTTATGGGATAGGTTGCTCTTCATGGTCGTCTTTGACTACTCAGGATGGTCTCTCTGACTACCGCTACCACATTTTTGGCATTACAAAGTATCAAACCTTCATAAATGTCTGTCTCTGCCCTATTTTGCCCCATATGAAAATAACGTCAGCCATATGAACTATGAATCTATACCATAGTGAGGAATACTTTTAAACTTAGTTGCACGATTTGACATTTCGTTATTAGCTTCTTCAGCAAAGAGATATATTAAAATAAATATGTCGTTTATAAAACAAAAATTTCCTCCACTTTAAGCAAAGTTATAGTTTACCAAAAGATTCGGTTTGGTAGGAATAATATCATTTATCTCGTCTTTGCTCAAGTAAGTGAGCACATCGGAAGATGTTTACATAGTTTGTCTAATATATCCAGAATAATTGGCACATTCAACACTTTACTTCCCTATGCGACTTGCTATAAATTCCCTTCGAAACTACCATGTGCCTTCAATCACTCCCAGGGAGCGTCAAAACAATTGTCGTAAACATAGTCAGACTTTGTAGCAAATAGCCGGTAAACAATTAGCAGAGGCTATCGCATTACGGGAGAGCTCAGCGCTAATTTGCTTATCTCAGTGGCTGAAAGCAGCGGCCCCATGCCGCGAGAACCACCACACCGAGCGCTCCACATAAGTGCCAATTAGTTATCGCTGATTCAAACTTAATTTACGATTGAGTGTGTATACAAATACGCTACGGGTTGAGTGACATTTCTGCGCATATTACACATATCGCGTCGCGCGATTACTTAATCATATTAACTCGAGCGCGATGCTCTGAACCACTTGCGTCCGCCGTATCAGCGCGAGCCGAACGCGAGTCTCTTGAACTGACCTACCGCAATGCCAATGCGAAGGCTGTTCAAGTTCAGCCGCTCGCGTCGCTCGAATGTAGATACTCAGATTATAGTAGGAATGCGCAGAGGGATATGAAGTCAGCAAGATTCAAAGATTGAGAAGTTTTCGTAGGTCAGTCTGCAGATTTTCTATTCGGTTAAACAGATTTTAGTAGCTGATGCGAAAGCCATCATTCAGAAAAAAGATATATTTTAGCTACTTAGATTATTTCATTCTAAGAGCTGACTGCAAGAAAATTTACATGGCTCGTTGCACGAAAAATTGTAATTGGAAATAGTTGGAATGTTGTCGGAAAAGCAAAACCGGGCAGTCAGAAGGTCTACTGGAAGACTAAGGCATGGTCGAGCTGCCAAACCTGTCAAATTTTGGTCAGAAACAAACTGATTTCTGCACGGCTGAATTTTTCTATACATGTGAAGTGAACCCCCAAATACAGGACAAATATTACCAAAAAGCCAGGCAGAAGATAAAGGACGGTCAGAAGGCTTAAAGGTGCAAAAAAAGGCGTAAAATTTGCCTTTGGCAATTCGCATGTTTTTCCCATACACAGGGTATTCCAAAATCCCTGGACAAACTATATATCAGTTGATTGCTCGTGCAGTTCTAGGCAAACAATATTAAGTAAATTTCTTCCATTTTTCAACCCTTTTCTTTAAAAAAAAAATCGCTGCATTTATGTCACTAAAATCATAATAACTTAAAAACTACGATAGCTAGATAATTCAAATAGAATCGCAGCTAAGACATTACTCTAGAATATGAAAGTTTATTTGTGCAAATAGACTAAACTGTGTAGAAGTTAAAGCTTGCCAAATGAAAAAAATTTGCTTTTCTCCCCAAAAATTTTGCTGTTTAACCAACCCTGTTTTCCTCGAATTCTAACATACACAATGTACCACTTTCCTGACAAAAACGACCCTCCAGCGTTAAACAGTAGGAGAGTTGTTTACTAAAGTGACGTATTGCTTCTTCTTCTTCTTTGCAGCAGCATTATTTTTTATTATCAGAAAAATCCTTTTAAACACCTTAGGATGTGCTTTTAAACGATTTCTTCCCATACTCTCACAAAAGTGGTCGGAAGATTTTGCATTTTACCTGCCTATAATAGCCTTTTCATGATTAACGATATTTTCGGTTAAGAAAGGATGCAACGTGCCTGAAATGGAAGTGGAAAGGTCTCATCCTGTTCAAACCACACCTTCCTCCTTCTGTTAAATGGTAAATTTTGTAATAAATCGAGCATAACATCCCGAAAAAAAAGACTTATTCCCTTCACCTGTCAACCGGTTTCGGAGAATATAAAACTCTGTAAGTTGGTGTACATTAAATTCTATTCAAGCTTTTAAATTCAAATCAGCATAACCGCACTTTGATCAAGATTTTGCCATCCGGACCTGAGAGCTAAAGATTGAGCGAAAGACAATGCACTGAGCAAAAGTCAAATGAAGTTCATTATAGTTCACTCAGCACATTCCCATACAGTGGGAGAAACTTTAGGACCATTTAAGTTCAACGTAGTTAGGCCTGAAGACGCCGAAATATGCATATGCACAATACGAAAAAAATATTTAGTAAAAAAAAACGATTTAGATCTTTTAATTTATAATACAGTGATTACTGGCGTTAGAGAATCTTATAACGGAAGTATTCAACAAAGTCCAAAGTGTTGCATTAGCCGTTGGAGTCGAGATGAGTTAATCCGATATTCGCCACGCTTTTCGTCAGCGAGTAGGCACCAGAACAGCAAGTACCATGGTACCAAGAGAGGTGTTTACAAAGTTATGGGAATTGAGATCCAACTGTATAATACTGGGCTAATGACCAATGCTTTCGAGTGAAGACAGGTTCTGACAGATTTTCTTAGGCATGTTAGTTAGTGCTTTAAGTGAAAGTTTTGAAGTTATGGAAGACGCTGTAAATACTCAAAGAACCATTATTTTTTTTCTATGGAAAGAGGATGTGAAAACATCTGGAATCGTTCAACGATTACACGGAATATTTGGAGAGTCAGCAGAATCTAAAAGTGCTGTTTATGATTGGGTTGATCGATTTAAATCAGGCAGAAAATCCTGAAGACGATCCCCGTAGTGGACGGTCAAACACTGCTGTAAATGATGCCAACATCACTGCCGTAGAGAACCTGTTGAAGGACGACAGACAAATAACTATTTGTGAGGTTAGTGCAAGTATAGGCATTAGTACACTGTAAGTTGATAAGATTCTGTAAGAATGGTTGGTGCCGGAGAAAAAACCGCACGGCAACGAATGAAACGTGGATATCATACTTTAACTCGGAATAAAAGCTCCAACTATGGAATGGCACAAACCAGAAGAAAGACCTCCGCTTAAAGTATATTCAGTTCCTTGTGTTGGCAAGATAATGGTTACCGCATTTTGGGATTGTGATGGGATAATCTTGGTGGATTATCTACCAAAGGGAACGACAATCAACGTAGAATATTATTTTAACCTTTTATCTGGTATATTACGACAAGCCCTTATAAAAAAACTACCTGGAAAGCCGCATAACCGACCACTGCTGCAATAGGGTAATGTTCATCACATACTGCTCACCGAACTAAGTAAATTTTAAACGAATTGCATTGGGAATTACTCCCACATCCACCTTATCCGCCTGATCTGGCACCTAACGATTATAATCTGTTTCCAGAATTGAAAATTTTTCTACGTGGTGTGCGCTTTCAGGATTTGAACGACCTAAAATGCGCTAGAGACCGGTGAATAAAGGAGATTCCGGAAACGTTTTTTGGAAAATGGCCTAAAAAGACTAGTTTCACGCTGGGATAAACACGATTCCCAGAACTTTAGAAACACTCCTCAAACAACTGATGAGAAGGCAATCTTGAGGAACCTAAAAATGTGAATACAGATGTCTTATGAGGTAAGCAGGCAACTCGAAATTTCCTACTGAACAGGTATAGCGCACTAAATATTTATCGTATGGACATTCGCAGCATATTAATGAATGCTGATTTTCTACCCTTAATCAGTAACTTAAATTTTCCTTTTGATATGATAGTTCTAAAAGAAATGCGATAGTGTCATTACTTATGCCAAGGATACCTTCTCTGCAAATCTAATAAATTTTAAAACTGATTTAGAAATAATTGTTAGCAACTCGCTTAAGCTGGATATTACGCGCATTTATAAATCATTCTGTACCAATATTTTTGAGTTTATAAATTCATTGGATATTTTCCAAGTTGCTAAACGAAATATGGTAAATCATGTAGCAATTGGAGACATTAAGGAGGGAAACCACATTAAAAGACTTATTTTCACGTATGTTTTTGGATTTTTTAGTGAGAAAAAATAATTGGAAGTCAACCAAATTTGGCCATTGTGTCAGTCATATGCGGAGCAACTTTTGAAATTTTTAAAAGTCTGAGCTAAATATTGAAAAAAAATTAAGAGACTTATTCCGTTGACGGTCATAACGAGAGTTCTCCAAATGGGGGACGTATACACGGTTAAAAATTCTGGTGTATTATCTACAACAATTGAAAGTATAAAGTTCATACATTTTTGGTATAAATCTCAATAAATTGAGAAAAATGAATCTTATTTATATATTTTTTTACTAGTAATTACCCATTGGAAGTAGCTATTACAAAAATTATTCAAAATTTGGATAAGATAAGATGACATTATTGAATTCAACCTGTCCACCACTAAATTTAATAAAAAAAGTATTTGTTTAAAGGGTCACGGTTCGTCATATCGAGAATAAGAATTTACATAAAGGAAATATAGCCAGTGAAGCCAATTTTTGGATTACGTACATAATTCAATCCTACAAGCAACCATGTTTTTAATAAAGATCCGCTTAAAGATATCGTTTATGTAAATAGGTTGAAATCAACTACAAATCAACATCTCTGACCCCACTAAGAAGTTGTAGTGCGATTTATGGTCTTGAAATCATGGTTTCCTCTCAAGTTAGCTTTCTTGCTACCACTGGTGAATATCGAAGTATATACATAACTTCTACCACATTTTGGCAAAAGGAAGAAAAACAGATTTAACATTTTCCCTCGGGCTAAGACAAAGTTTAAAAATCTGACAGCAGTTATTATTTATGGCATCTTCGTAAATACGTACATTCTGGCATCGGCGCCTACTACTTCAGGAATGTAGTGCGAAGGATATACTTTTGTAACATTTCATCCAAAACAACTTCTTTGGAGTGACATATATTCATTCTTTTTCATAGGCTCGGAAAGCCAAAAGCAAGGAACACTAGCTATTACATGTTGATTTACAATTGTTTATTTTCTTAATTTAGATGGATTACGAATTTTGCTTGCTATGTGCAGCAACCCCTTCGGAAAAAATTCAGCCGGTTATTTTCACGGCAGTTAAAAATGCTTTGCTGAACTAGACAAACATTCGATGAGTCAAGTACTATTTGATTTTAATTGACAAAGTATGATAAATAACAAGTGAATTATAATTTCGATATAAGTAGAATATTGGGGGTAATATAAATATGGGAGGAACTTATATCATTTTCACTAATAGATTAAGAAGCATAATATATTGATAATAAATCTTCTGAAATTACTTCCACCGCAAGCCATGGAAATGAAAAAAATAGCAGAGTGACAAATAAAGATGTTGTAAATCGAATCGCTCCATTGAAAGAAGAAATTCGTCTGTTCCAAAAAAAGATTAAAGGACTATTTATATTTTCAGAGCTATCTACATTATGGCAGTAGGTTCGAGAAAGTCGATTATTGATGACTACTACGATGTTGTTGATTCACAGTTAAGGAAGTCAATATTGGAATGTTTTAGGGATTGCATCCAAAAAGGAAAAAAAATAAACATCGGTTGATAATAAAGCATCTTCTTTCATACAAGCAATTTTTTTAGAAATTGGGCTTTTGTGTAAAACAAAACCCTATTACAACCGGTTTACTGTTTGTCTGTCTGTCACTCACACGCATTTTTCTCGGAGATGGTTGTAACGATTGACACTAAATTTGGTGGAAAGGTGGGAGCTGTAAAGGCTCAAGCATACAGTGAGTTACATAATTCTACATTGACTTTAAGGGGATGAGTACATTTTTTTTTCATCATTCATTCAATATAGTCATGTGGGGTACTAAAATGAAAAGTCTCGGTTAGTACTTTCCGAAGCCGGTCTTAGCTTTTATATTTGCTGGAAAGCCGGGGAGTGCGGAGGTTGAAAGTGTCATTTCTTTTACGAACCAATTCTCAGAAAATACCCAACCCAAGAATCTGAAAAATCGAGAGGCTACTTTATGGTGCCTAGGCTCCGAAATACCCCCATAACGATACCTGTTCAAATAAAGTTAATAATAGTGCATTACTATAATTTTTAGGAATTGGCAGAAACCCCCATAAGTTCATTCTAGAATCACGAAAGAATGTAGGCTACAGCATAGAGCATGATCCTACCGAATTTGGTGGAAATCACACTCTTTCTAGCAAAGTTATAATAAGTCAAAACTGCCGCTTCTTTGCAAATTCAAAATTTTGAATGTCAATATCACTTGAAAGTGGATATTTTCACATAATATATGCATATATTACGTGCTACGTACTAATGGGACAAATGCACACTCAAATGTATTTATAGAAGAAATATACAAAAGCTTTCATACCTGAAGCGTCTAGTTTCCGGTTTCCCGATTTGTTTTGTTTTGTGTGTGGAGCAAAACATCATAATATCAAAAATTATTCAACATTTGAACCATTCAACATCAATAGACTATCAGCTTCTAAGTTTCTTGTTTTAGATTGTGTTGAAACTAAAAGTTGCGAATCTCAGTTTAATTTATTGTGGCTTGAAAAAAAACGTTATTAATTGTAAAAGTCCAAAAAAAAATTGTTTTCAATCTGTCAATAACAATAACGAACTTGCTATTTGTAAACAAAGAAGTTTCAAGCTCAAAGTGTATAATGTTTCATTTACAAATCATCAAACGATTATAAACGTGCCGATATTTATTCCGCAGCCATTTTAAAAAGAAATAATAAAAAACACGTTTTCTAGAAAGAAATGCTTTTAAAATTATAAATACATATAATTACCGTGAGCTTTTTTATATTTTTGCAATAAGTTCAGTATATAGTAATTTTAATAATACATTCAGGTGAATACTATTCATAATCTAGTCCGAAAATGTTTATTATTATATGCTAGGATATTGAAATATTATAGTTCATACACACTTTGTACAAACTCTATAAATGGCACGGATAATGTTAATCAATAAATCGGAATTGTATTGATTTAATACAATAAATCCTATTGATTTATATGTACATATACCAAAATTCATAAAATTTGAACCAATTTTTCTAAGAATATGAACCCGAATGCAGGTAAAATTAACCAAAATCAAAAATTTTGCAGCTATTGAAAATAACATTTTTGAATTTTCACCACTTTTTTGGAAATACCGCAAAAAAGGCATCATTAAAAAATTGTATCATCCCAAATGCTGATTTATATTCTCGGCAATTTTATAAAGAATCATACCCTAAAATTTAACAGTGATCGATCTATTACTTTTTGCGCTAGAATTCCCGCAAATGTGAAAATTTTCGTTTTGAGAAAAACGCGTCTGAAAGAAGGATGTTTTGAAAAAAGTCAGTTCTTAAAAACTGCTAATGTCGTTTTTCCCCTTAATTATTAACAAAATGCAATTGCAACAAATCCAAATGCGTCCGTTGCAAAGGCTGACGCCAAGTATTTATAAATAAGCTATTTACATTGTACTACAAGATTACGTTAGGACATAAAACGACTACATCCTATTATGGGAAACTCACCTACAGAAGTGACGAATGAGTACCTTGAAACGCTTGCGAATTATTATTTCTTTGAACATCTGATTGAGAGAACAAGAATTCGCAACAATAGAACTATTTGTAGCGATTATATTTTTGTGAAACATAATCATCGATTCAATATTTCACCTGCAGTCTTTGAAACCTAGATCACAGACCATTGTTCCACAATTACAAAAATAGAACGAAGCGGAGTTTAGAGCATTCAAATGAAAAAGTATATAGTGCGATTATTAAAACTTGCTTAAATAAATTCTTAAATAGTTCTTCGTTTGGAACTGAGGGAGTTCTGAGTTCACCATCTACTTGGTGGCGGATCCGTCCAATTTGGGAGAAACTACCTCCCTAGCAGGGACAGTGTCTGATGAGTTGCCTCTACCCTGGACAAAACCCTAGTCGTCAGTAATTTTTTTTAGCTTTGGGTGTTAGCTGAAAGGGAGCCCATGCAGCAGAGAAGTGGGAGACAGTTTCCCTCGAATTGGTCCACTCTGCCATCAAGGGGATGGCGTATTCAGGGCTCCCTCAATTTGAAATAAAAATTACTTCAGCTTGGTCTTTTATTACTTTGGCTTAGGGCAAAAACACATGGATACAGTTCGTACCCATGACGTGTTTGCAGATTGATAAAAGAGAGCGAACAACATCTAGTAATCACTTCGGTCACGCTGATCCCAGGGAAGAAGCACCGATCAGACGGTGCTTTGACCTGCACAAAACTGTATTAAAATTTATTTATTTATATCTATTAAGTAGTGTTTCGCTTGAAAGTTGGACTTTAATATGTGACTACACGGAATGTGAGGAAAGTTGTGAACTATTTCACATGTAGTTAGATAACAACATTTCCTATTCCAGAGGCACACAAACAAAACAACTATGTTTAAGGCAAAGTTTGTCCCTGTCAAACCTTGAGGAAAGTTACTTCAATACGGCATGACTTACAAGCTAAATGCTATAATAAGGGTTGCAAAACGCCAATATAATCAAGCTAGAATATAAAGTACCCTCGAAAACTCAGGACTAATATCGAAGTTCGTCATTGAAGTCTGTTCTCATAAAGTAAAAAGCTCGAACCCTCAAATAGCGCAAATAAAAGACGCGAGCATTCAATTTAAGGCAAAACATAAAGCAGATGTATTGAATGATTAGTTCATTTTTATTGATCAAAACAATCAGTTTTTAGCCTCAACTGTTTCTTCAAACCTACATAAGTATGTGCACAACTGTTCCAGCTGAAGTAGGTAATTATTTTGCCGAATTAGGTAGCTTAGGGTATAATGCAACCATGCTAGATATAATTTCAAACTATATTGCTGCTCTCCCAGTAATGTTTTTAATAAATACTTATTCCCTAGCAAACTTAAACATTCTGTCATAACTCCTATTTATAAAGGCGGGGACATATCGGAGCCACATAACGATCGACCTGTGTCATTTTTGTCTAATATAGTAAAAATCTTTGAAAAATGCAATTGGTGTTTAGTTAAAATATCTGCAGGAAAATATACATTTTAGCGGCCAACTAATATGCTTTCACAAGAAACTCAAGCACTTCTGATGCAATATTCAATGTATTTAAATAAAATTTTTTATGCACTAGGCGAAATGAAAAGATTGTTACAATACCCTCGAATATCAAAAATTTTTCGATGTTAAAGGAAACGGGGCTGTAAAAACCAAAAAAAATATTCGTTATTTGGGTCATATTTAAGTAACCAAACCCGCGCTGTTAAGGAAAATGATGCTGTAAGTCAGACTAAAATAGTAAAATCGGGGCTCCCACCAAGAACGATCTTGGGGCTTTTAATGTTTTTAATTTACCTTAATCACCTGTGGTTTGCAGCGTTGAACTTTTTGGTTGTTCTGTGTTTCAAAAGAACGAAAAGATTTTTTTTTGATTACAGGAAATTAGACTATGTAACTTTCGGGCATACTATCAACATCTAAAACATGTTTACGCTACAGAAGGATGTAAAGGCACCGTTGAGGAGATTACAACCAAGGCAAACAAGGCTTTTCAACGGAAGAAGGGAAGAAAACGGGCTATATCGACGAAGAAACCAAAGGCCCTACAACTCTCCAACATGGACAACACTGAGACGGAAAATAACAATATCGAGTACATAAACAACTTTGTTTATAATAATAAAGTTCTCAGAAAACTTTTCAGAGGAAGAACTAGCCCTCCTAAACAAGGGGATAAACTATGCTTTCAAGGAAAACAGACTCTTAATACAGGACATAATAATGAAATCATAGCGGCCATTCAATATCGCCCAACAGACAAAAAAGAAACTGTAAGAAAAGCCCCAGTCAAAATCATAGGATGGATAAGAGAACCAAAGAAGAACAAAGAAGCAACCATCGTCGAGAGTCTGAAGGAAGAGCCAGTTTTTAAGGTTTTGTGTGAAACAAAACCTTATTAGAATCGATTCGATGTCTGTCTGTCCGTCTGTCTGTCTGTCTGTCTGTCTGTCTGTCTGTCTGTCTGTCCGTCTGTCTGTCTGTCTGTCTGTCTGTCTGTCACAGCCGATTTATTCGGAAACGGCTGAACCGATTGTTACAAAAATTGGTAGGAGTATGTGATCTGCCGTTCCCTTTACATGCAGCAACTGACGCCATTTTGTGTTGGGTTTAAGGGGGGGCTCCCCATACATGTGAAAGGAGGGTGCAAATTTTTTTAGTAGTATTTTAGTACTTTCCGAAACTGGTTCAATATTTGATATTGGGTGAAATATAGGGGAGTGAGGGCTCAAAATATGACCCCCAAAAAGTGTAACAGGTCTCGTTCTCAGAACCTATCCAACCGAAAAATCTGAAAAAAATCTCAGTAGTGAATCTCTACGAAATCTAGGCCCCAAAATATATCCGGTTCCGATATCTGCACAAATAAAGTTAATAATAGTATATTTCTACATTTTAGAAATTGACCCGGCACCCCCCTTATGTTCATCCCAGAAGTACAAAATTTGGCATACCTATAATGAAGAACATAATGCACAATTTGGTCGAGTTTGAAGAAAATCCAACTATTATTAACAAAGTTATAGGGGGTAAAACTTTACAATTTTTTTGTGAATTTCGTGCACTCTACAACCTGCATGACGTCATCATCACATGTCAATTTGTCAATACTACAAGGAAGTAAGTTCGTATGAATTGGGTGTATGTAGGTATATAGTATGTGCGTGCTAATGAACTTTGCGGGTAGAGCCTAATTCAGATAGATATAAGAAGTAAATCGGAAATATGGGTACGATCAATTTATATACGTGCCTATATGTGTACAGTATTCGAAAATAGGCAGTTTGTTTGTTTAGGTGAGCGTAACATCTACGGCTGTAATATGTACGTATGTTTCGTAATTTTGTAGCTGTATACGGGTAGAAAAATATGCGTTGAAATTTCTTAGATAAGATGAACACAAAACCTTTATACCCGAAGCACGAGCTTCCGGTATTCCGACTTGTTTTTATATAAATGTGGACAAGGGAAATGCAATTGTAATCATGGACAAGGAGGAGTACGATGTCTGGAAACGTTGAACAATGGCAACTTCCATAGACTAAGGAAAGACCTCCTACCTACGATTAAAAGAGTACAAAAAACAATTAAGGAATGCCAAGGTGTCATTGGAAATCTATCAACTTTTCCAAGGATCAGGTGCCTACCTAAAATCTACAAACCGGGAAATGAAATCGCCGGAACTAACTCGCTAACTCGGAAACTAGCGAAATGGCTGGTTTCGAAACTAAGCAGTTTGAAGCTTAAAAGGAAATACGCGGTGAAATATTGGGAAGACCTCATCGAGCAGATCCGAAGAAGCCTCAAGGAAATAGCAAATGACGAAATCTTGCATGTAATTTCGCGGCGTTTCTAACGATTAAATTATTTGGAATAATTGAAACTTGTTATTTCTTCATTCGCTAGTGATATTTATTAATCTTCCAAAAATCTAACAAGTATAAGACTTGTTAGCGCTGAAGGGAACAAGTGGTTCCCGAAATATCGGTATTTGCAAGATTAATAAATATTACTAGCGAATGAAAAAAAAAATGCTAGCTTCCTTAGACGTGGAAATGCCCCCTAGCATCCCTGCGAAGGAGGCGCCCGGCTAACTGGAAGAAGACCTTTTGAAGAGAGAATGTTCGAAGGTCCGCTCATGTATAAAACTGCTCTCCCTATATATGAGCGAAATCCATTTCGCCGTCAGGTGTAGATTCTACAAGAAGAAGAAAATCTAGGAATCTCCAGATAACCGGAGGAAAATAGGATAAACACGAACCTGACGAACGGTCCATCATGTCTCTTCAGCCTTATTTTGAAAAACTCCGAACTAATCTTTAATTAATTAAAAACTCGGGATATTTACATTCACAGACTAATTACCTCACTTAGGTAAGTGTAAGTGGTAGCAAAGGTTTCTTTAATTTAGATTGTAAGCTCTGAGGAAGCGAGCAGCTGGCGCCCGAACTATTGATATCTGCAAATAATTACAAAAGGGTTGTCCCTAATAGAAAAACAATCTTTTCATTCCATCGTTAATGACCTGTGAGAAAAACATAGGACGATGACCAATGAACACATTGTTACCTTTGTAAATAACACGGTATGATTTTATGACACTATAGGGGCAGCGATTGGGAAAGCATCTTTTTAAAAGCCGATAGTGACTAATCGTTGTAAACGACTGGCTTGTAAACACAAAATGACCTTGAATCGATCTATCTAAAACCAAAATAATCAAATTTGGCCAACTGGAATCTCCCAATACCTATCAAAGCATTGTAAAGTTGCATGACTCTGTACTGGAAATTGTTAGTGAAATTAAATAATTGGTGGTTATAATATACCGGGTCAAAACCTTAAGTGGGATTTTCATATATAGATTAGTTACGTTTCCAATGTTTATAAAGCCGTTGTAGAAATTAAACGCATAATTTCTCCACTACAAGTAAATTTTTATTTTTGCAAAAAATACTTTTTCGGGAGTTATTTACTCCATTCTTCAGTGCTTCACTACTTAATAGCTAGTACTTATTTAAAAAAATAAAAATTTACTTATAATTATAAGGAGAAGCTGTGTCAAAAAGTAATTATTTCCCTATGAATATCAAAATTGGAATAAACGCACATAATGGTAAAGTAGTACTTAAAAACTTTGTATTAACGCATCTCTTGATAAGATTTCACACATTACAAACTGCCTACGCATGAATAAGTTAGTTAGGAAACTGAACTTGTGAATATATGAATTTGAATTGAATATTTGCAGCTTAACAGTAATTATTAAGTAAAGATAAATAATTAAATTAAATTAAGCTAAACTTCCATACTCGAGCCTATACTGGCTTTCGTAAATTGTAATGAATGAACTTTTAAATAAGTCGGGAAACCGGAAAGTAAACGCTTCATGTATGAAAGGTTTTGTGTATTGATTATTTAATCATTCCCATTTGTACCAAGCTTTGTGTATGCATTTAGTTTGTCAGACTATTCACTTTATTATGATACTGGCTTTCAAAGTTTAAGTTAAATGTAATAAATTTACAAAAAGTGACAATTCTGTTAGTGATAGTGCGATTTCCACCGAACTTGGTAGTACTGTGCTTCAGAGAATGTCGTTTATTAATGCACACTGGTAATTCTAGGATAAATCTAAGGCGGGTTGGTAGTATATTTCTAAAAAATATACTTATAATATGGCGATATTCTATCGGTATCGGTAAGGAGAGTATTTTGAGGATTAAATACCATGTTATGGACTGTCATTTTTTTCAAGGTTGGGTAGTTTCTGAGAACGGGTTCTTGAAGTAACTGACCCTTTTCGAACCCTTGCATTCTCTCTCTTTATAGCCAATATCAAAACTAACATCGGCTTCGTAAAGTACTAATTGAGGCTAACCCCACACGAATAGCCTGGGTAAAAAAAAAAGTTACACCTCCCTTTTGTATGTATAGAAAGGTGGAACTATGTTATCCTGCATGCACCTTTCTACTAAATTTCGTATCAATAGGAGTAACCATTTCTGAAATATAAGGTGTGGCATACATATGGACGGACAAGCAGACAATAAACCGATTACAATAAGGTGTTGTGCAAAATAGCAATTAAAAACAAGGAAACTGTAACTCTAAGAATCATGGATTCTACATTCTGTTTATTTATGATAGACCTTCACATAATTCATTGGAATTTATGATTTTTTCTCGTTCCATTTTTACTTTGATATTATTCCACAAGTTTCTAATTGGATTTAGGTTTGGATTTTAAGTTGACATGTCAAGTGATTCGATATTTTCTTCTAAAATCCAGTTCTAAGTGTCTGAATACTTAAGGTCGTTATTACACATGAATACCCAATTGACTAGCACAGATTGAAAGCATACACTCTATTGTGGAATTTAAAGATAAATGTACTTATCAATATTTCAATCTATTATTCTTCTTTGTCGTATTGTTGGCCAAACTCCGTGCCAAGACAAGGATCCCCACACCTTGCCTCCACCATATTTAACTGTCTTCATCGTAGATTATACATTAAATTCTTCATTCCTTCTGAGGTGTAAAAACGTCCTCCCAGCAGGACCTACATGATTGGCCTCCGTGTCATCTTCTTCAATTCTCCTTTCCCAAAAATTAAGATACATTTTTAGGAGCATATTCCCAAATGAAGAGCTCACCTTAATGTTTTTTGAACGGAAGTGGTTTTGTGTACTGGCCCGTCTAAAAAGTTGACCCTAATTTTGCCTTGACGAATGGGGGAATTTCCTGGCAAATGCTGACATTTAAGATTGTATTTAATATTCTGAATAGTACTATGCACAACTTTTCTCAAAATTTTTAATGTTTCTTCACCTCGATTTTATTGTTTTCCATCTAACGTTTCTTTTCCCAGTTGAACACTGAAATCGTAGACTCTCATTAAATATCTGCTTTTAAGCAACGTTTAAGTAAAAGGGAAAAACTTACAAAGTATTTTCAATCAATAACTATCTCTCTATGGAGGGCATTTACAAGGAATCTCACGAATATCATCTGCCTACAAGATATAAGTTATCATAAACCCATGTATTTTACCGTTATACGAAGTGAAGATTCATATGCAATAGAAATAAATAGGAACATTTTACGTGGAAAATTTTTCTTAAAAATAAAAAACTATAATTTCTACTGGCAGGTGCGCTATTTCCTTGTCCATAGCAGTACATGGGGCAAAGAATTTTGTGATATTATAAAGCGGATGCGGAAAACACACCTTTTAGATGTGGCCGAAAGCATGTGTATCACTAGAGAAGGGAGGCAGATAACCTTAAATCACGATGGAGGAAACTGCGCATATTATGTGAAAATATCAATTTTCAAGTGATATTGACATTCAAAGTCTTGAATTTGCACAGAAGCGTTAGTGTGTTAGTAATAGTGCGATGTTCACCAAATTTGGTACGATCATCTTCTACTACATTGCTGATTCTAGGAGGAACTAAAGAGGGGTTTTCCTGGCAATTACTAAAAATTATAGTAATGTACTATTATTAACTTTATCTGAACAGGTATCGGTATGGAAGGTATTTTGGAGTCTAGGCACCATACAATGGCAGCCGCTTGACTTTTCAGATTTTTCGGTTAAGCAGTTTCTGAGAATGGGTCCATTAAAGAAATGATCCCCCTACCCACCTTTCAAACAAATGTCAAAGCTTTGAAAAGTACTAACCGAGACCTTTAATTTGATACTCCACATGACTATAATAATAATAATAATAATCGTTGGCGCAACAATCCACATTGGATCAGGGCCTTGAAGTGTGTTAGAGCACTTCATTCAAGACCGTAACGGTACACTACAGTACACTGTAGGAGGCAATGTGGTCAGCATTGCGCTCGCCCGAGATTATTACCCTGATTTGACTCAGGCACTCATTCACAGCTGAGTCGACTGGTATCCGACGTCAAATCACGATACAAATCCCACTGCCACCAGTGAGATTTGAACCGCCACCTTCCGTACGATAGCCTGGTGCTCTAACCACTCAGCTATGCGGACACATGACTATATTTGTTGAAAAAAAATGTACACCCCCTTTTGCATGCTTCGGGACCCCGCCCTCCACCCTTAAATTCGACGTAAAAGATGTAACTCACTATATGCGTGAGGGTTCACAGTTCCCACCTTTCTACCAAATTTGGTGTTAATCGCTACAACCGCCTGCGAGAAAAATGCGTGTGACAGACAGACAGACAGTAAACCGATTTTAATAAGGTTTTGTGGTTACCCAATCGATTTTTATATTCCTAAATGATGTTTCTGGTGTTGAAAGCAGTGCAGGTTGACGATGAGTCTGCCTGTAAACCGCTAGTCTTGCTACTATAAGGATTGCATACATTTCACCTTGAATGACTGTTGCATATTGTCCCAACAGAAAGGTTCACTTCCTATTTCTACTATATAAATCATTCAATTCAGATATCATGCTCACGCCACCAGTGAGGCTACTTCACAGTGAGAACTCTTTCGTTTCATCTTAACCCACCGCACTACGGATGCATAAGCGAACCTCGCCGTGATGATAACAACATATATCCCCGTTACCACATTACATGTGTTTTTGGTTGCCACGGTAGACGGCCCCGTGCCCATCTTAAAGAAAACAAAATAAACGCCATTTTAATGTATAGAATATACCACGTTTCGCAAACTAAGATTGTTAAAAGATATCAACAGCTAAATTTTTAGTGCCTTGTCCAACTTTTTTTTGTAAATTTTGGTGTTTTTCCCGCCTTTTTAATGTATAAACAAGTCGGAATACCGGAAGCTCGCGCCACCCCACATTTTTCTATCCGTATGTAGCTACCAATTCAACATATTCCTTCATATTTTTCCAAAATATAAGACATACGTACTTATTACAGCCTATTATATTATCCTCACCCTAAACAAACAAACTGACAGGGATCGGTACTTGGTCCCCTGTTGTGGAATATCATGTATAATGGGGTGCTTGCTCTTCCCGTCCCAGAGGGAACTACGATTGTCGGCTTTGCTGATGACCTAGCTGTGGTTGTTGCAGCAAAACACCCAGAAGATGTGGAGGTTTACGCAACGGAAACAGTGAGAGTGGTAAAGTCCTGGCTAGAAAAGGCCGGGCTGACCTTGGCGGACGCGAAAACGGAAGCGGTCTTGATAACGAAACGCAGGAAAAATAATACTGTAAAAGTGGAGCTCGGTGGACATACGGTCGTATCAAAGCCGGCTATCAAATACCTGGGGGTAATAATTGACACCAAATTGAGTTTTAGGGAGCACCTAGAGTATGCATGCCAAAAGGCAGCCAGTGCCACCACGGCACTTGCAAAAATGTTGCCAAATATTGGTGGGCCGAAACATTCCCGGAGGTTGGTGCTAACCGGAGTGGTGCGCTCCATCCTGCTCTACTCGTCGCCTGTGTGGGCAGAGGCGCTTGCAAACTCTCAGAGACGGAAGCAGGTGAACTCGGTTTACCGGCGAATGGCTTTGAGGGTTTGCAGTGCTTTTAGAACCACATCAGATGAGGCAGTATTGGTGGTGGCAGGCATGATCCCGGTTGACATTCTGGCCAAAGAAATGAGTGTCCTGTACAATGCAAGACATATGGAGGGGCATGCACAGCGTAGAAATGCGGCAAGGTCAGAGTCGCTTGATCTCTGGCAACGCAGATGGGACGAGTCTGCGAAAGGTCGGTGGACGCACAGGCTCATTCCCAACATTAGGGTGTGGCTTGAGCGAAAACATGGGGAGACCAACTACCACATTACCCAGTTCCTCACGGGACACGGTGGTTGCTACAGGCAGTATCTGCACCGCTTTGGGTTGGATGACTTTCCGAACTGTCCCAGATGCGATGGCATACCGGAGGATCCAGAGCATGTGATGTTTCACTGCCCACGATTTGCGATGGAGAGAAGGAGCTTAAACCAAGTGCTGGGCAGGAGCGTGACCCCGGAGAGCTTGGTTACTGAGATGCTGGAGTCCGAGGAGAAGTGGCTTGCGGTTAGCTCCGCAATCATCCAAATGCAGGAGGAGTTGCTGAAAGAACAAAGAAGGAAGAAAGCTGCAAATAGGAGAAGGATGAGTGCCTAAGGGCAAACCTACACCGCGAAGTAATACCTGAATGGTGGTCCCGCGGGGCTAGGGCTGGAGAGACCGGGGGTGGTTTTTAGTGGGTGTGAATCCCACCCGCGCCCGCTGTTGTTCCGCCGTTCGGGCGGCAGAGCTGCGGCGGACGTGTCTTTCTAAGATTTTCCACCTCCGTGTACGCACAAAAAAAAAAAAAAAACAAACTGCCTATTTCCGAATAGTATACATATATATGCACGAATATAAATTGATGGTACTCATAATTCCGATTTACTTCGTGCACAAAAGTATACATATGTACATATATAGTACGTATATTAAATAATTAGGCACTACCCGCAAACTTCATTCGCACGCATATACTATTTACCTACATACATACATGTCTCTTTGGAGTAATTGATATTCATAAACAAATGACTAGAAAACTAAAACCAAATAATCCTTTGCGACCCCATTCATATGAACTCACTTCTTTGTGATTGATATGTGATGATGACATCACACACGTTGTAGTGTGCGCGAAATTCACAAAAAAATGGCAAAATTTCACCCCCTATAACTTTGTTATTAATAGTTGGATTTTCTTCAAATTTGACCAAATTATGCATTATGTTATCCCTTAGAGAAACGCTTTTAAATATTAGAATGTGATTATTAAACATAAAACTTTAATCGACCATAAATCTGCTATACCGAGTCCCCTTAAACATAAAACTTTAATTGACCATAAATCTGCTATACCGAGTCTCTAAAACTTTCATCATCATCAACGGCGCAACAACCGGTATCCGGTCTAAGGCTGCCTTAATAAAGAACTCCAGAGGTCCACTAATTCGGTATCCCTAAAAGCTATCTGGCGTCCTGACCTACGCCATCGCTCCATCTTAGGCAGGCTCTGCGTCGTCCTCTTTTTCTACCATAGATATTACCCTTATAGACTTTCTGGGCCGGATCATCCTCATCCATACGGTTTAAGTGACCCGCCCACCGTAACCTTTTGAGCCGGATTTTATCCACATCCCTAAACCTTTGGTTTGTTTAACAAATAAATGAAAAGCCTTGGGCTTCAATTCTAGTTGTTTTAGCGAAGTCATTCGAATATCGTCCGGACCGGTAAATTCATGCTTCATTACGGCGATCGATATAGACCTGAGATACGACAGTTTACCTGTTATTCAGTTCAGTTTTAGTTGTGTTTTTCTTATATACAGTTGCAGTAATTGACGCCTTTAATATGACGCTTTATTTGGAGCTAAAATATTCAGATGGCATTGATTTGTGGCAGGTCGCCGTAGGGTCTATGTCGGATACTAATCATTCAGCGGATGAACATCTGATCATATTAAAACACAATGCGTAGAAGTAAAGTATAAATCAAAAACCGTTCATATGCCGGAACCTCGCATTGTATCTGTAAAATAGTTCTGTGGATTCCTTATGTAAGAATATTCGAGCATACAGCGCGAGGGCTCCATTTATAAGTAGTTCGCAGCATTTCCTTGAATGGAATACCGACATTCTAGGGGGCAATTAATTTACCCGAAACTGCTTAGACCCCCTAAGTTTAACACCGTCTGATTAAATGATGCAGCTGCAATTCAATACCTAATCATATAATCCGGAAGTTCCCCCACATGGGTGCTTTGATGAGGTGAAATCGGACGGAGACGGAGTCTGCCAGGGTTACATCATGTCGCCGATATTATAATACTTCTTCTCGTTATCGATGAAGTTCACTATGCTATCTTGACCAGAGGACGTGGAAATTGCAATAAACGATATCGTATTTTCCTAAACACCTTGAATATAAAAATGACATCTGCTTCATCTCCCATCAAATAGTGGCCATTCGCCATATGGCTCTAGATTTGGTGATTAAAGCGAGCAAAATAGGGCTGAAGATAAATACCAACAAAACCACGACACACAGCTTGACGGATCATCCTACTCTTGCTACCTAAATTAATGGGAAAAGTATTAGAGATGTAAGCATTGTTTTTGCTAAAATACGAGGTTAAACAATTAAGTAATGAGACTGATTTTATTGCCGCGCTTGTGGTAAACTTGCAACCTTAAAATTCCCTTCCCCTTCCCCGGCATTCTTCCCCTCTCCACTGATATATTCACTATCGCTCACCTTGTTTAGTTTGCCTGCTGTGTCGTGTTAAATAGACGTGTGTTGGTGGTGCTCGTCATGAAAAGGAAGAAACGAAATCTAGACCAACGCATCGCGATAAAATTTTGTGCCAGATTGAGCGAAACAGCTTCGGAAACGTACGCTAAAATTGTAAAAGTGCATGGTGATAGTGCTCTTAGTCGCGCCGAGGTGTTTCGATGGCATAAAGAGTTTAAGGAGGGGCGTAAAAGCGTGGAAGACGAGGTGCGAAGTGGGAGACCAGTCGAGGTGCGGACTCACGCGAATGCGCAACGTGTGCGCGCCCTAATCCGTGAAGATCGGCGTTTAGCAGTTCGAATGTTGGCCTCAGAACTGGGTATGAACCGTGAAACAGTTAGACAATTTTAACAGGCGATTTCGGGTTGAAAAGTTGTGCGCGAAGATGGTTCCAAAGAACCTTTCTGAGGAGCAAAAACAGCATCGAATGACCGTCGCAGAAAACTGTTTGGAACAAGTGGAAAACGAACCCACACTGCTTGATGGAGTTATTACAGGCGAGCTGGTATTCCCAATACAACCCGGAAACCAAACGCCAAAGTTCACAATGGTTGTCTCCGCACGCTCCCCGCCCGAAAAAAGCTCGCGTGAGAAAGTTGAAGGTGAAAACGATAATCACCTTTTTTGATAGCCGTGGAATCGTCCACAAAAAATTTGTTCCACCGAGGCAAACCGTAAACCAGTCTACTATCGCCAAGTACTTGAAAGATTACGAAAATGAATCAACAGGGTGCGCCCAGATATCGTTCGTAACTGGATCCTTCATCACGACAACGCTCTTTGCCACACCACCCTCAGCGTGTCCCAGTATTTAGCTTCTAAAGGGATCACCGTGTTGCAACAGACGCCTTACTCGCCCGATATGTCACCTTGTGACTTTTTTTTTGTTCTCTAAGACAAAGTCGATGGTCACATCCAAGCGGCCGTGATAAGAGTACTCGCGGACATCCCAGTCCAAGCGTTCCAGAAATATTATGAAGAGTAGAAAACGCTGTATAGCTGCCCAAGGGGACTACTTTGAAGGAGATGGTAGAGGTGTAGAATACTTTTCAAATATACGGTTTTTATGGAATCAGTCTCATTACTTAATTATTTAACCTCGTATACCTATATCAATACCATTTCAACTTGACTGTTCCCTGTCCGAAGAGGATGAGGTCTCCTCTCGTTAGGCCCGATGAAAGCTCGCGTCAATCACCACCCTCTTTAAAAAGTTATGCCCTCCCAAATTGGGGATTTTTGTTTATATCATCATTTTAAATTTGATATTATACAAGAATGCCAACTGGGCGGCAAAGAAAGTCATCACTGTCGCCCGGGCGGTCCATTACAAAGATCTTTACGATAAACTGGACACTCGGGATGGCGAGAGAAGAGTTTGTTTATCCTCTAATTTCACATGGATTGCCGGCGTTTGGAGTAATTCGACATATCAGCGCCACTGAAGTCGGGAAAGGAATAAATCGAGTGAGATCGGGGAAAGCAACAGGACCTGACGACATCACATCTGAGCTCTGGAAAGCGAAGAGCTGGGACCCAATAATGTGATTCAGTGAATTCTTCAATCGAGTTATTGAGGAAGGTAGAACATCATCTGGCTAGCAAGAAGCACCACAGTTCCAATGTAGAAAGAGAAAAGTAGTCCAGCAGAATGTTCAAATTTTTAAATTACTGTTCGATCCGGTTGCTGTTCCATATCATGAAGATTTTTGAACGTATTCTTAACAACCGTATTCGCGAAAACATTCAATTAACCGTGAATTAAGCCGGTCTTGTCAAAAACTGGGGAACCACTGACGCAATACACGCTGTTAGGAAGGGAAACACCGGGAAGAACATCTTCCTCTTTACATTCCATTTCTAGATCTAGAGAAAACGTTTGACCATGTTACCCATGAACTAAACTGGTATGCTCTACGATAACACCTAGTACTATAGGAACCCGTGCGCTGGGTTAAATTGCTTTACCACGATCCGAAAAGTAAAATTCGAAGTGTGGCGGATGAATCAAAACCGCTTCGTGTCTCTGTTAGTGTTCATCAAGGAATCGCTCTCTCACCACTCCTCTTTGTTCTAGTTATGGACACTGTTTTACGTAGATGATGTTTTCCTGACGTCTCATTATTTCAACCAGCTTGTACAAAAATGGAATGATCGCCACATGCAACACGGTCTCAGAGTAAATCTGAATAAAACTGAATTTTGGACGACCAATCCTCATGAAACAGGCACTATCATTGTCAGGGGCAGTAATCTGCCCAGAATTGAGCGATTTAAATATCCCAGGTCAATGTTATCCGCCAATAGCGAAATGCGTGATGAAATTGCTTCAAACTAAAATATGGTTAAGGTATGTAGACGACGTACTTGCGATTGTTAGAAGAGACATCGACAAGGTCATCCACTCGATAAACAAAATTCGTCATAAAATCGAGTTTATACTAAAGGTAGAAAAGGATGGTGCTCTACGCTTTCTAGACCTGAATATCGTCAATTCTAGCGGGAAGCTTGAGTTCGAAATATACCGTAAGCGAACAGCAACACAGAGAACGATACTAGCAACTTCACACCTCACATCTTCTCACAAATTGGCAGCCTATAATTGGATGATTTACCAAGCGACCACGTACCCTCTTTCGGAATGCGGCTTTACTATGACAACAGGCTCAAATCGTAAGGAAAACCAAGTAACACAATACGCATGCAACACTATTTTCGCTGCATAAAGAAGTCACCATAAGGCGGATAATTATCCTGTATTCCTACCTATTCAACAACATCAGGAATTTTAAAAAAAAAGTTTCAACAGGAAGTTATAGGTTCAAGTCGATCGTTCACCTTACCGAATTTACTGAGAAGTGTCAAGGACCGTTTGGCAGCGGAGAAAAAAAGCGCTATCTACCGAATAATATGTAGCGATTGCAATAGGACAGACTAAAGGGCTGATAATGACTAAATTCAACGAATACATCAAGGAAGCGGTAAGTAGTATCCGGGATTGGATACATAGTCAAAGAAGGCCATTCAACGTGAAAATCTTGAGCTCTTGCGTTATGCAATCCGAACGATAACCTTGAACCCTTCGGAAAGTCTAGAAATTTCGCGTTTATCGGGTATGAAGAGAGGGAACCCCCATCCTCCTGCATTAACTCTTCACTCATTCCAGGGATACGGCTGACAATTCAATTTTTATCGAAACAATCAATGTAATTGAAAATTGATGGGCTATTTTGAATCGTCCTCTGCCACCAAATTTGGCGCAAAAACGATCTGACAAAATCTTGAATTGAGGAAAGCTTCACGTTACACAGAATTTAGTTGATTACGTATCCAAACGGTTGAAATGTGTCACCGATCAGGAGAGTCATACTAAACTTTAAATTAAAAAATGTTTTTTTCATATTTATTGGTTTTTTTTTTGTTAGAGTAGAAATAGATTTTTGCCTGTAAGTTTTTGAAAGCGCAGGCTTCAAAGTAAATAAATTTATCTTCAAAGTAAATAAATTTATCTTTTATGCCTGTTTGAATGTTTCCACAATTTTTCCAGTGTCGTTTTTCTCAAGTCTTCTTTTTCTTTTCTGTGCAGGTTTATAATGCTTGGCTTGCCTTAGTTGTTCCTAAAATTATATTTAAGCTTCGTTTTCTTTTCGTTAAGTGGAGATTGATATTTATAGCTAAACTTCTTTCCGGTCGCGATTATTGTCCTATTACTACCTTCGCAACGGTTTGGCGTCATCCCTTATCATTTGGTGAATTTCTAATACTGGCTTATTACTCAGGACTACTACGTATGCTATCTTTCCAGGTTTAAAGGGGTCGTCGTCGATAGAAATAGTAACATGCGAAATATTATGTACACCGGCGAGTTCAGCGCTTTGATTTTTTTCAAAATTTCCAAAGCTGAGATATTGTGTCAACTTGGAAACTAGGATTTTTGCTGCTAACGAAAACAGTCTCTGGCTGTTGTCATTATTTTCGTGATGGAGACTCCGCTTTCTCAACTTTTGGTTTAAAATCATTTTAGAACAATTTTTATGCCACTTAATGGGAAGAGTCGTATGTGGATATGTATGTGTCTATAACTGAAACATAACAGAAATCAGAATGGGATGGTGTAGCATGGCTTTTCGATTGGATAATTTCCCGCGCCTCCTCCCTTTTTGAAACTAGCGTCACAACAACGTCTCCTTTGTTCCCTATGTAGATCTTTTTGACTTTTTTGCATGCGATGAAGCCCCCTTAAAATGAACAAACCATAATACCTTGGACTGCATTCTTGGCGATTCACAGTTCCAACGTCTTTATTGGCTTTCGCATTAATAAGTGCAATAATTCTTGATTAATTATGTGACAGAGAGAAAGATAGGAAACCAATTCTAGTAAGGCCTTGTTTTTTCTGTATTTCATCTTTTCGATTTAGTCATTTTTATGTCTAGTAACCGTACATCCTCCTATTCATTAGGTTACTCATTATTATTTCACCATTTGCTCATAAAAATCATGAAAATGTACATGTGTCACATTTGGGTGATAATTTTATATTGCTGTAAGTAAATGACGAAGTATCACCATCCACACCACACACCATCCACGTTGAGCGTTTCACAGCTAGACGCACTAGGATGTGTTGATCACATGTGGCGAATTTTAGAATTTTCAAGAACACCTTTACGGCAACTAGCGGTAATAACGGGCAAACCTCGTGACATTGCAAAAAAGATTGTCTTTTCTGGGATATTTTTTCTTCAATAATAAATATCTTTATTTCTTAATTCTCTCGCTTCATTTTTTCTCTGTTCACTAAATCATAGCCTCTAACTATTCACACCCGGCTTTTTCATGTTCTCTTTACTTAGCTTCACTGAATTCTTGGCTCCTCATTTGCTGAATTTCGACAGTTCTGGTGTCTTTTCCAGATCCCATTGAGGCTAACCAAAGTAGACTTTTAGGCCTCAAGGTTTTCACTACTTATAAGGTACCTAAAGTCTATTGTGGCTATGGCTACTTCAGTGAACCCCTGACTAGTCGTAAATAAAACCTATTTGGTTTTTTTTGTTATATTTTATGGAATACATTTACTTCAAATAATCACGAAATTAATATGGGGACTCAGAAGCTGTCCAGTAAGGTAAATTCTTACACTGACATTTACACCATAAAACGTCAACATCGTTTTTCTTCTTTTCGAGCCGCAAAATTATCGAAAATGTCGACCGATCTCAGATATGAATGTAGATCTACTTGAATGCGGTATGAATGCTATTGAAGATACTTAGCTAAAGGGCACCACTATATTCTGGATTTGCAGTTAAACGGCCAAACTAAATACCCCAATGAGGGCTGTCCCACGTAGGAACAGATGTTTGATAAAATTGTTTTACTTTGATGTCTATACAGTCCAACTTCAGGTCATGCTTCCAAAAAACTCAGCATCACCCAACGAAGGCAAAAGTTAAGACCAAAAAATGAAGCAGTGCTATCTATTTCAAGTTGAATGTTATCGGATTGTATGATATATGTGAAAAAAGTTAACCGCTACACCTTATTATCAATCTATTTTTAGTTTACTATCTCAGAACGTGGGTCGCCCAGTTTTGACGTTTTTCGGCCACAATCAAGCGAACTCAGTTTCTGAATATGTGAGCAGGTTGTTCCGTAATTGTAGGTCAACGAACAGCCTGAAAAGCGTAGGTCTGCCTGTCACCTATCAGGTGGCACAAAACGATTTTCTGATGGGTCCCAGACCTTGACCTTGCGTTGTCTTCTAGACAATTTCACGGCGGATCGAATTAGATTGCCCCTGGCCGTTGTTTGCGTTTGGTGTACGTGATCGAAGCCATCTGTTAAACGTTTTTGGAGCAAGAAATTTCACTTTTTAACGATTATGAGTGCGGAGGTATCTGAAGCCAACGTGATTGATGGATGGTAAGTTTAGGAAGTTATGCTACTTTGATATAACGCAATCGCCGAGGGAAAACGCGGGTAGGAAGTTTGGTTTAGTTTGATCTACTAATTTTTTTTGTAAATGCAAATACGGGTTTTGCACAACAGTATATAAGAAACGCATCATTAAATGAAGCACGTAGTGATTTTAAAGATTCAATATGCATTGTGTATTTAAAAAAAAAAAAATAAATAGATAAATTGAAGACGTCAGTAATGGACAAATACTAATGATACGAGTCCAGACCGGTTGACGGTTCTTTCATTTTGGCAATCAAAAACTGGGGTGTTGGTAGTTTGTTATGTATCAATATTACGTGCCTACGTAAGTTTGAACAATTTGTTCAGTTACTTTATAAATAACACGTGCCGTCTGTGTTGTCATGATAAAGATAAGTTTGTGAGTAAGAATCATTTATTTCGTTCAACTAAAACGGCGAGTAGGCATATTCTAGAAAGTATTTGATTAGGACCTACATATCGCATTGTCGAAACTTTGATTACTCAGATTGTGTTGAGGCAGTGAATAATTTTTTATACGATACCACACCGGAACGAGGTCATTTCCTAGTTGTTGGCTTTTTGCTCTTTGTCACAATCTCTTTTTTACAAGGTTCTGATAAGATATCAGCAAAGATCGTAGCTGTGATTTCATTAGCTATGTCATCATTTGAAATATGTCGTGATTTGGTGGTAATGACACGCATCAAACTGAATGCCGTCATCACCTGTAAAAAATATGGAAAGCGAGCCAAATGATATTCTGGAGTCGACAGATTTGTCGATATGGTTTGCACAAGCATTTAACACAAGATACGAGTGTTTAAATAACTTCTGACGCAGAGCAGTTAAAATTCATTAATTATTGAATATTTTCCCAGATTTCTGCTCAACAGTGCCTTAAATATTTGTAAGCAGAAAAACATGTAGAAAACTGGTAAACTAGGTAAGCGAGGGTATCCTGCATATGTACGTTGCGTCAGCTTTTCTATTTTGAAAATTCTAGATAAATCAGAATTTAAACCACAGAGGCTTACTTGAAAATTGAAGAGGGGAAACCTTATTAGTGGGAATAATTAACTGGAACTCAATCAAATTTGTAGATTATATTAGCCATATTTCGGACAACTCTTAAGATTTTTTTTAATAATTTAAGCCAAAAATATACACAGCATTAGAGTCAAGCAATGTACTGCAGCATAGACTGACGCGGAATATAGCTCCCTGGAACTAACCTATCTCACTCTGAGAGTGAGCTGCCTCTCTTGCCAAGACTGTTAATGAGTGATGATAGCCACACCCTGTACGACGTTACCGTACCGCTAACAAAATGCTATGGATCTAGACGTCTAGAGTTGAAAAACACCTCCCTCAATCCAATAGGTCATGCGAGCAGTGCCCCTGGGGCTAACCTATCTCCCTCTGAGAGTGAGCTGTCTACCTTCTAGGGTGATGGGTGGCTTTCCAGGGGCCAAGCCTCTTGTTTACCAAGAGGTCTACGAGGTAATCATTAACAAAATGTTGCGGATCTAGACAAAATACCTCCCCCAATCCAGGATGTCTTGCGAACCGTCCCATTGGAAAGTTTTCAATCGGGGGTAACTGACTTTATTAGAACGGAGCCTCACTTGTAGGTATAACTCACTCCAGTGAGTAAGTTTGACTTTACCATGTTACGGAGCATGATGCGGCGGACCTCCTAACCCCATACTCGTGAGAATTAAATAAATTAAAATAAAAAAATAATAAAATAAAATCAAAACACGTATAAAAACAAAAAGAACTAAAACCAGATAAGTGAATGCAACCAAAAAGGGAGAGTTATGATGTCAAGCAGTGGATCCAAGGTCATCATTGGCATACTGCGAGGAGAAGAATCAATGAAGACCGCTGCTCAAAAGATATCAATGTCTCAGACGTCAGAAAGGAGACAGGCCTCAATGAAGCAGGTGCTAAATGGTACTTGCGTTATCTGAAGGAAAGCCTGAATCCAGAAGAGGCCCTTAGGAAGGCTCAGGGCAGACCTTATCGGTGGCAAGAAAGCGGGGACCAGCGGAAATTAGCCTACGTGACAGGAATGCTCCAAAGAAAAACAAAACCTGAACCCAAGAGGAGAAGAAACCCGGGTAGGTCAGGAATGGAGACGCACCAAATTCTGGATAATGGAATTGAGAAAACAACCCAGATGATCACAACTAGCATGAGAAAAGCTTTCAATGATGCCAAACAAGGGTAAAACATCATAGTGAAAAGGATATTTCAGGCTTGCAATCGATATTCGATGATTTGTATTTAAGATAATTTTCGCAGTTCCCCTCCAATCTGAAGTCGGTCATCGGGTTTACTAAAACGTTTTTCTCGACGAACTAGTTCTAAATCTGTCGAACAACCTACTTTTTAATTAGTTAATGCACCAAACACCTGCATGCACCCTCATTCATTTAGCACGCCATCAATGTAGCGATATCTAGCGGGGTACCCAACTCTCTTTCATGGGGGTGAAGTGTCTGATTTGCTGGTAGTTGCCCTTGCATCACTATATAAAATCTGCACATAAAAACATCATACTGCTACATCTGGCCCAAAACGTTAAACTCATTATTACAATCGAAGAAGCCAATTTTGCATCAAGGTCTTGAAGGCTCGTTGGAATACTTCGTTCAAAACTCTAACGGTACACTAGAGGGCAATGTGGTCAGTATAGCGCTCGTCCGTGACTATTATCCTCATTAGCCTCTGGTACTTTTTCACAGTTGAGTCTGCTGGTATTCGACATTAGTCGCGACAAAAATTTCTCTGCCACTAGCGCAATTTGAAACGCACTAAGCTATTCGAAAAATTATTGTAACACTATCCTTCTACAAGGATCAACACAGTGCATGACATTCGAAAGTTTGGTGCAAATCCCAATATATTCAGCAAAGTTTTGGTAGTTCAAATCGCACTTCTCGTGCAAATGCACATGCCTTTTGAGCTGAGAGTTAGGAATAAGCTTGAAGTATTTGCTGGATTGTAATGATACTGAAATTGAAGCACTGTGTGGGTGCCACTTCAAAGGAGTGAATAGGGTAAATATTCGAGGATTGTCGCAAAGGCAACTAAAACCCATACTCCTAACTTAAGCTGAACTTCTGACAATATAAGTTAGACATTCTGGGTCTAAACGGAATGATTCTTGAGAGTACTTCTCTCCTTCTTCCGGCAATATCCTTGTGGGTTTTGGAAAGTAAAATGGCAGCAGATGTGAATTCTATGTCACGCTGGTGCTTTCGGCTACCATAAGGCGCACTTTCAAGCCCGGAAAACCGATTGGTGACAAGACCGTAACTGCCACATTTCAATCGAGGTTAATCTCTCCAACAGAAATCTCACATAGAGGAAAAGAACGCCTTGTATAGTCAACTAATTTTGTTTGTAATAAATCGGATCACACATTTTCGCCAATATTCCGATACAGACTCTTTAGTCCATATGATACCTAGAAGATCGCTCCCTTTACTAAAGCTTTCAAAGCAGCCACATTAAATGTCTAACAATAAATCGTCGATAATCCGATTTCTTATGTACTCCTCCTCCTTAAGATGTACCACGTTTTAGAAGTTACATAAGGAGTTAAGGAGTTAAATAGTTGATACAAAGTTGCTAAAGCTGGTGAAAGGCAAGATATTACACCAGTCCATAGAGAAGCGAATCCTATTAAAAAGCTGGCAAGGATGTTGGTGTACCGTGATTGCTTCATTAGTTTTTAATTCTGGCTTATAATCTATTAAAAAAATAAATTCAAAGCCTCAATTTAAGGCAGAAATTCTATAATAAAAACACGTGAAGCTAATTGTCCGTTGTAATACAAATCATCTGATGATATGGTTCGATGCATCATTTCTTCTTTATCACTTATTGTTGTAAGAGGAAACTTTGGACCAGTAAATTTGTTATTAGGTGTACAAATAAGTTTCCGCGGTTTTTTATAAAAAATTAGGAATTTATTGTGAAGGAACAGTACATTACGTTTTATTTAAAGTATTTTCCATCATTTGCCACTACTTTTCCCCATCTTTCTGGCAACATTCGGATACCCCGTCGAAAAAACTCTTCATCTTTTGACGCTATCCACAAATCTACCCAATTTTTGGTGTCTTCATATGATGTGAAGCGCTGCTCAGACAGACCATGTGCCATCGACCGGAACAGGTGATAATCGGAAGGGGCTAAGTCTGGTGAATACGGCGGGTGGGGTAAAACTTCCCAGTTGAGTGTTTCCAAGTATGTTTTTACCGGCGCCGCAACATGTGGACGAGCATTATCGTGTAAAAGAATAATTTTGTCGTGTCTGGAGTAGTAATGGGCGCGTTTATCCTTAAGTGCCCGACTCAATCTCATCAATTGTGTTCGGTAGAGAGCTCCAGTAATGGTTTCGCTTGGTTTCAGCAATTCATAATACACGACACCAAGCTGATCCCACCAAATACACAGCATAAGTTTTTTTCCATGAATATTCGGCTTAGCTGTCGATGTTGATGGTTCGCCGGGCTTAACCCATGACTTTCTCTTTGGATTATCGTAGTGAATCCATTTTTCGTCACCAGTGACTATACGATGCAAAAAACTCTTTTTTTTATTCCTGGCAAGCAGCATTTCACTCATGCATAATCGGCGTTCAACGTCTCTCGGCTTTAGTTCATATGGAACCCAATTTCCTTGTTTTTGAATCATTCCTAACGATTTTAAACGATGTGAAATTGCTTGTTGAGTCACTTGTAATGTAAGTGCAAGTTCTTTTTGCGTTTGGGACGAATCTTCCTCCAATAGTACTTCTAATTCCATGTCTTCGTACACTTTCGGCCTTCCACTGCGTTCTTTGTCCTTCACGTAAAACTCACCGTTCTTAAACTTTTGAAACCATTCCTGACAACTTCTCTCACTTAAAGCAGCTTCACCATATGCTTCTAGAAGCAATCGATGCGCCTCAGCTGCAGATTTTTTCAAATTAAAGAAGTAAATCAAAAGTTCCCGCAAATGATGCTTATTCGGCACAAAACTTGACATTTTTGCACGAAAAAAATTACGTGATGCTGATACGGAATCACTAGTACTTTAAGGTTATGGTGTTGCCGGATGACGAAACTTGGGATATTACGTTTTACATCTGACAATTTCTCCATAACCTTCTGGTGGGGCGATCTTTTGACAAACCGCGAAAACTTATTTGTACACCTAATAATTTTCAAACCAAAGAATTCTCAAAATTAAACGACTGTAGAGCTAGTTCAATGATTCTCATTATCCCTGAGATTTAGCTTCACTCAGAGGTTTTGCGGTTTATCTGTAGGAGCCTCCCTAAATGGAGCATAGAGCGACCACGCCCACGAGCTATCGTTGCCAGTTTGATGATGACTTTAGATAAAGCTCAGTGTCACAGAAGCAGCACTATCAAGGTAGGCAAATGACCTCAGATTGAGAGCCTGGCTTTTCTTAGTGTTTATCTTCAGTACCACTCTACTTGCCTCTCTTTTCACATTACATTTCGCCAAGGTCCACCACTCGATCAGGGAGGAAAACGATATCATCTTCCATTGAAGTTCTCCACGTCGTTCGAGCAAGACAGTATGGAGAACAACACCGATCATAAAAAAGAATAGTATCGGCAAGAGAATGCAGCCTTGTCCGACTCTACTTTGAACCTGATGGAACAACGTGACCTTTTGGCCTTTGATAATGGCTATCAGTTCCTCCAGAATGCCCCTCCCTGCGTAGAGCATTCCATATACACCCCGCCACCCCCTGGGTGCTTTTTATGATCAAACTCAATTTCTCGGAATTTTCTAAACTAGACTAGCAGTTGCTGAAGTCATTTTTACGATCAACAATGCTCAAGCCCCGCAGAGACTTATCACAAACTCCATCGAGCGGAGAAGCGACTTCACAGACGGAAAAAGGAAGCCTGGGAGAAGCAACAAGTGTTTGAAATAGAAAAGTACAGGGAGCAACCGCACCAGGCGCGCCAGTTTTACCAACAAATCAGCAGGGGGAAGCCTTATACACCTCGATGATTATCCGCTGAGGCAAAGAGGGAAATCTGATTTGCGACAGAATGGGCATATTGGAGCGATGAACTGCTGAACAACCAAAATATCAGCGAGCTGGAGATCCCGCCAACTGAAGACGACGGACAAATACTGCCACCACAACGCACAGAAGAAACAGTCAATGCAATTCATTGCCTTAAAAATCATAAATCACCAGGAACCGCTGAAATTACAGCCAACTTGACTAATTATGGAGGCGACCAATTACACCAAGCGGTTCATCAACTGATGCTTAAGTATGGGACAGCGAATCAATGCCTGACGACTAGCAACGGGGCATTATCTGTCCCATACATAAAAAAGGGGATATCACGCAGTGCAACTATTATAGAGGTATCACGTTGTTGAGTACCATCTATAAGATATTCTCCACTATCCTGCTAGGCCGGATAGCTCCGTACGCCCAGAATATCACTGGCCCATACCAAAGAGACTTCACTCCAGGCAAATCAGCAACAGATCAGATTTTCTCTCTGTGGCCAGCGATGAAAAAACAGTTGGCATATGACTACCAGTTGCACCATCTTTTCATCGACTATAAAGCCGCCTATGATAGCATAGCCAGGGTAAAATTGTACACGACCATGAGAGAATTCAGTATCCCGACGAAATTGATAAGACTGACTAGGCTAACCCTGACCAATGTTCGAGGCCAAATAAAAGCAGCAGGATTACTCTCGAGACTATTCAACATCAACAACGGTTTAAGATAAGGGGATGCCCTATCATGTGTCCTCTTTAATCTGGCCCTCGAGAAAGTGATTCGTGATGGTGAGGTAAATGCAAGAGGTACGATCTTTAAGTCCATCCAACTACTGGCCTATGTTGACGATATCGGCATCATGGGAAGAACGACCCGAGACGTACAAACTACCTTCATCCAGATCGAGCAGGCAGTGCGAGATCTTGGGCTGCACATCAATGAAGGTAAGACAAAGTATATGGTGGCAACGTCAGCACCGAAAACAAACCAACCAACACCATCAAACTGCACTGGTCAAACGTGAAGAATAAAGATAGGAGACTACAACTTTGAGATCGTTGAAAATGTCTCCTAATTAGGGTCGAAAATCACAACCGATACCAGCTATGACAATGAATCTGCGCACGGTTGTTGGCAGCCAATAGAGTCTATTTCAGCTTACAAAAACTGTTTCGCTCGAGACGTCTCACCATAGGGTCAAAGCTCTTACTGCCTAAGACTGTGATCTTTCCAGTCCTTATGTATTCCTCGGAGACAAGTTCTTAGCTAAAAAAAATGCGAACTTTTGGGCGCGTTCGAGAGAAGAATCCTCCGAAGAGGATGGACGATTCCGTAGCCTACATAACGACGAAATCTATGAGCGATACCACGACCGTCTGGTTGTGAACAAAAACCCGGCTGAACAGGTTGCGATCCGTATGGATGAGGATGATCCAGTCCGGAAAGTCTATAAGGGCAATATCTGATACAATTCGCCGCTGTGTCAATATTGAAAATTAGTGTGTCACCCCACGTTAGTCAAAGCTGCTATGACAATCGCGGAAACTTTAATGACTAGTCTTGCTCCCAATGCTTTTCTCTGGATTGCTAGGGTTACTGGTGCAATAAAATACAGAACAGCAATTAAACTCTGGTATGATGCATGAAAATATTGATGACATGACAAGACCACTGTGACAAAAAGTCACTCCAAATGCTGACAATTAACCGTGATGAAAATTCAAAACTTGAAAATTTCCAATATCACTCATTTGCCACTTCCGATTCATGGTTGTGTAGGAAGTGTTTGTTGCTCTGTAGGTAATGCATCACCTCTTGAACAATTTTTCATACATACATTCCGATCATGAATCATGTCGGCTAGTAAACAAATGTGATGTTATGTACACTTTTTTCGCGTAACCGCCGGTAGTGTGACGTCAAACATTCCGTAGATTCCGCAAGACCACAATTACTTTTTTCTTAGGAAAGCAACGAAGAAGTGCTGATCTATAGCGAGTATTCCAAATCATATTGGGGGTATCTTGAGCAACAACGCTTTTTTCTTGTGACGTGAGCCATGACGAAGCGTCAATAATTGCCGGGTCATAAAAAATATACTTTCCGGCGAGCAGAGCACCGCTAGCTGCGACTCGCGATCATCTTTTTACTGTCACCAACATATTCGCACATACGTTGGTAACATAGAAGACAGAGAGCGCAAAATTATAGTTTAGTGTGCTAATTATATAGACTTGTTTGCTTCTGGATACCGAGCCTGCAAATTTTAGGGAGTTCGAAACAATTCGGTATTTACATTATAGTTATATCATCCCTAGATGGTCTTTCCTATTTCTTTACTTTTGCTCGTTTTCTTAAATTATTGATCTCTGAACATTTAATATATCGTAATTCATGCAATGCGTCGCCAAATACGCTACTCACATTCAGACCAAGTCCGATCCTGCCCAATAACAACTCAAAAGTTCTTTTTCAGACTTGTGTTGTCAATAGACGACATTGTGATTAGAGTAGAAGAACTCATTATGCGATGCATTTCTGTTAATAATGCATTCACACATGAAAAGGGGAAGCACGGCCCTAGTGATCGCAAGAATAATAGTACAAGTTTGCAGATTTATGGAATTTCATCACCTCATTAAAATCATCTATCGTTCGAGCACAAATAATGCATGATCTATTTGAGATTACTTTATACTTGATGCATTCATCTTAAATTTGGTTCATTCTTTTATTATACCCGGGCAACCGCAAATTCCTATTGAGTTTTATATCAAGGAGGCCCCTGTGGCACAGTCAATCTTTTAGCAGAAAATCCACAAACTAGTCTCGGCAACTTCCAGATTTTCTCAGCATTACTAATGGGAGAAAGGGGGTATAAATGCCCACGTCCCTACATAGTCAATAATGTGATACTTGTGAAATCAATGCGGTATCACTCATTCGCAACCAGCGTCGTGAGGTGCTGAAAGAAGCGTTTTCGATTGCACGGTCATGGTATTCGTGCTGCTGACAATTCGCCAGGGAAGATGGGCCTGGACATTCAAGGTAATAGAAAATTACCCAAATGTCGAATCCAACCAGCATTAGTTTGATACCCTGCTGTATAAAATAACTCAACAACCTCTTGATTGCACTCGAACTAAGCTTCCCACTGTGAGAGAAGTTATTCCAGAATGTTCGCCGCCCATCATGCTTACTAGGAGATATGAATGTACAGCAGAGCCCCGGTTAACCGATACACAAGTCGGGAAACCGCAAGCTAGACGCTTCAGGTATGAAAGGTTTTGTGTATTTCTTTTATATAGAGATTTGAGTGTGCATTTGTCCCATTAGTATGTAGCACGTAATATATCCATATACCCACTTTCAAGTGATATTGACAATCAAAGTGTTGAATTTGCACTGAAGCGACAGCTTTGACCTATTATAACTTCGTTAGTAATAGTTCGATTTTCACTAAATTAGAATCATGCTCGATGATGTAGCCTACACTATTGAAAAATTTCGTGATTCTGGGGTGTACTTAAGGTGGGTTTTCCTACCACTGCTAAAAATTATAGTAATGTACTATTATTAACTTTATTTGAACAGATATCGATATGGATGGTATTTCGGAGCCTAGGCACTATATAGTGGCAGCCCCCTGATTTTTTTCAGATTTTTCGGTTGGGTAGTTTCTGAGAATGGGTTTTTTCAAAAAAATGATCACTTTGAACCCCCCGCACTCCCCACCTTTCTAACAAATGTCGAAACTAAGACCGGCTTCGAAAAGTACTAACCGAGACCTTTAATTTGATATCCCACATGACTATATTTGATGGAAAAAAAATGTACATCCTCCTTTTGCATGTATGGGGACCCCCCCCCCCTTAAATTCGACGTAAAAGAATGTAACTCACTGTATGGGTTAGCGTTCACAGTTCCCATCTTTCTACCAAATTTGGTGTCAATCGCTATAACCGTCTCCGAGCAAAATGCGTGTGACGGACGGACAGAGAGACAGACAGACGGACAGATAGTAAACCGATTTTAATAAGGTTTTGTGTTTACACAAAACCTTAAAAAGGGGGACAGCTGTTTCGGATAAAGAATTTTTCGGTTAACCCACGACTGTTTAAAAGTGGCGTACGCAAGGGGTGCTAATAATAATCGTTGGCACAACAATGTAGGAGGCAATGTAGTCAGCATTGCGCTCGCCCGAGATTGTTACCCTGATTTGACTCAGGTACTCATTCACAGCTGAGGCGACTGGTATCCGACGTCAAATCTCAAGCGACCTCCCGGACGACAGCCTTATACTCTAACCACTCAGCTATCCGGACACTAACGGGTGTCAGGGAAATAAAAATCAATAAAGAACGATTAAATTAACACTTATGTATTAGTCTTAAAAAACCATGTCCGCCATCTTTTTATCAATAGAATATCAGCTGGTGTTGATTCTTTGTATTGTCGAGCAATCTTGAGAGCAACCTAAAATTACAAAATCTAATGTGGTTTCTGACTGTTATTCTGAAAAATATAATACATACATATCGTTAGTGCCGTTAAAATAAGACTGGGTAAAGTTAGTGCTTAATTTAGGCCTACTTATAAGGTTTCATTCATTCATTCTCAGCAGTCACTTTGCCGAGTCCGTCAGCCGCGTCATCTTCATTGGAGTTTTCGGTTACGTTGTTAGCTGGCTGCAAACCTCCCTCTACAATATCTTGGTCTGTAAGTTCTTCGGAGTCATGCGCAACAATCTATTCGTTCAAGTCATTTTCATTCAAGTCTTCGCATCCAGGAATTGTAAGACCCATTTCTGTCAATTTTTCAAAACTGTTCCTACTTCTTTCAGATCGTCGTACACTTTCCTTCAGCATCTTTCCAGGGTTTCATTTTGAACTTTTTCCCAAGCTTGCGCAAACCAGTATACGACGTGCTTATTTTAACTGACTTCAGCGTTTCATTCATATATTCTGTTTCGAAATCCTGCAGAATGATTCGCAACAACAGCTCACGACAGTGTTGTTTAAATGTTTCTATAACGCCTTGATTGAGAGGCTAAATTAGGACAGTGATATTTGGAGGAAGAAAGCAAACAACTATATCAGCACTCACTGGGATGTGAGGGCCCGTTATCAATTAATAAAATAGCTTCTTTGGGCAAATCTTTTCCAGCTGAAAACTGCTCAACATTCCGCACAACTGATGAAGCAACCATTCTTCAAATAGTTCAGCAGACATCTACACATTTGCCTGCGCTCTATAAAAAATTGGTAATACATTTGGCGTAATATCCTTTAATGCACGTGGTTTTTTTGAGTTGCCGACCCACATTGGTGTTAGTCTATGATTGCCAGAAGCACTTGCAGCAAAAGGAGCTGTTATTCGTTTTTTTTAAGGTTTTGTGTAAAACAAAGCCTTATTAAAATTGGTTTACTGTCTGTCTGCATGTCCATCTGTCTGTCTTCCGTCACACCCGTTTTTCTCGGAGACTGTAGCAACGATTGATACCAAATTTAGTGGAGAGTTGGGAACTCTACACACTCAGACATAGAGTGAGTTACATCTTTTTACGTCGAATTTACGGGGATGTGCCCACACGTGCAAAAGGGGGGTATACATTTTTTTTAACCAAATATAGTCATGTGGGGTATCAAATGAAAGACCTCGGTTAGTACTTTCCGAAGCTGGTCTTGGTTTTGACATTTGCTGGAAAGACTGGGAGTTCGGGAGGTCGAAAGTGATTATTTATTTAACGGGGCCATTCTCAACCTGCCCAACCGAAAAATCTGAAAAAAATCAAAAGGCTGCTACTATATAGTGGCTAGGTTCCGAAACACCTTCCATACCGGTATGCCATCAAATAAAGTCAATAATAGTATATTACCATTATTTTCAGTAATTGACTGCCGAAGCCCCCTTCAGTTTATCCTAGCACCACAATTTTGCAGCAGTGTAGGCTATAACACAGAGCTTGATCCTACCAAGTTTGGTGGAAATCGCGCTATTACTAACAAAGGCAAATATGAAGATACCCTATGCGATAGAATCCAAACTGGACTAAGGGTTACTAGGGCCTGGTGCAGGAAGGTGGGACTGCGGATCAACCCAGTCAGAACCACCATAGTACCATTCACCAGGAGGCTTAAGCTTGATCACCTGAGAGCCATAACATTACATGATATGGAGGTGAAACGAGAAACAGAAGTCAAATATTTGGGAATTACGCTAGACCAAAGGGGAATATTCAGGATGGCCGGTAATATGAGTGTGGCGGGGAGCTGCCTAAACCGAAGGAAAATTCTTTCTAGGCGGTATCCCGAATTACTGATACCAAGGGATAACATGACAACAAGGTTTCATTTCGATAAGAAATTTGAAACACGTTGGAGTAACAGGGCAAACTGGGAGAGCGTGGCTGCGACATACAGCTTAAACCAGCAACTGATTACTTGGTACACTGACGGATCCCTCACAGCAGAGGGAGCGGGTGCCGGTGTCATTGGTCCAAGGAAAATCTACTTTGAGCCAATGGGCAGGTACACACAGGTATATTCCAGGCGAAAATTTACGCCATAGACAAATGTGCCTCGTTTAATCTGCAAAGGAACTACAGGGGGCAGAACATAGCTATTCTCACCGATAGCCAAGCAGCGATCAAGGCACTTAGGTCCAACCAGGTGAACTCTAAACTGGTATGCGAATGCTTTGAGAGACTGAATACACTCGGCTCGTCCAGCAAGGTCTGGACACTTTGGGTTCCAGGCCATGCTGTATTGGAAGGCAACGAGGCAGCGGACGAACTAGCCAAGAAGGGAGCAGGGCCGGAACCCTTCTGTGGAATAGGAAACGGTTTCATGGCTATGAATCTAAGAAATGGAGAGGAGCGGTTGAGGGAACTATACTGAGCGGGCCTACCAGGAATGGAGCAGTCCAGGGTGCTTATTGGGGATATGAACCCATACACACAAAGGATTGCTTAAACTTCACCAAAAAGAACCTCCGAATGATAGTGGGAATTCTCACTGGTCATTGTCGGCTCACCTAGGGAAGCTATGGATATCTACGGACACTGCCTGCAGGTTTTGTGAGGAGGATGACGAAACCTCTATACACGTCCTGGAACAGTATCCGGCACTTGTGTAAAGTAGGCCGAGGAATCTGGGAGAACACTTAATACCAGATGCAAAGCTGAAAGATCTGGAAGTAGGGAACATACTAATTTTCCAAAGCAAGCTCTAATTACTGAAGTCCCAATAAGTTTTAAGCTTTCAAGCCTTGTTTAAATGTTATCGCATATGCTCTGTTAACTGACGATAACTACTAGTAGCCCCATGTTTACTAAATATATCTATCGAAAACTTTGAAATCTTAGCTGGTCATAACAAAGTGAAGAATGTCAATATTATATATTCGTTTTAGGAATGCGAGCCACTACGGTCACGCTGCTCCCAGGGCAGAGGTGAGGCAGCGTCTGACGATTTGCCTCTACCCTGGTAAGAAACCGTAAAGCCGCCATCGCTTCAATATTATATAGTTTGAAATACTGAAGGCGTACGTACATATATGACGAGGGAAGTATGATATAGAAATGTAGTTCATTTAAGTGTTAAAATACCCATAATAGGTAATATTCTATTACGTTCCTTTTGCTTACATTGTGGGCACATTACCTTAACAATTACCGGAGAATTGATTATGCTAGATAAATGCAGTCATCCCCTTGGACTTCCGATTCGTTTTCTGTTCAAAGATCCAAATAATAACTAAACTCTTGATTCGGAGTAACGTGTGGTTTCCTTTCCGTTAAAATGCATTACGTTCTCTCGGCTATGCAGATTCCTAATGTTCCGAAAAAAAGTCGAAGTCGCACTTCGCTCGCTGAAGGAAAATTGCCGAGGCACTGATGTAAACTCACAACTGTCTTACCCACTTCAATTCATTATTTGCCAAATAACCGGCAAAGACGCCTGACTCATGAGCTTCCGTCCTCCCGGCAGCGACCCTGCTCGCTGAACCGTTGCAGGCCAAATTGCTGCCACTCTCGCTGCGGCCCGGCCGTGGCGCGATGAATCAATGCCGGCGAACTGCCCTCCATCGGAAATGTGACGTCTGCGCCCAGTTCAAATAGTGCCACCTTTGCCCCCTTCGCTTTTCATTGTGAAAAACACGGAATTTCCCGGAATTCAGTGAGATCATAGCCTCGTCTTGTGGCTGCACTCATCCCTGCTTGGAGCCGCGGTGGTCGGCCGCGACGCCTGATGCGAGGCACGTGGTGTTGTGGTGTCTGCTGATAAGATAGCTTGGCTGCGAGTCACAGAAAACACCGAAGCGAGCCAGCTGATATGCTCGCGATGTGGAGCTTATGCCCCTTCATACTCTTACTATGTGAGCACGCAATCGTGCGAATGTGGCAGACGAGGCCGCGGGCCGCGACATCGCAGCCGTGGCCTTGCTCAATGGCCGGCTAAATTACGTAAAGATGACTGGGTCAAAATTCCGGGTAACAATTTTGGTCCAGTGGCACAGTCATTGATCAATTGGATGATGCGGTCCAGGCGGGTGGCGCTCATCGAGACGTCTGCCGTTTCCCAGCTTAAAATAGGCTCAATTAGTGCCGTGGGGCCGAAATTGTTTTGAACGGAAATAGCTCGTAAATTTGCGGGCACAGAGAAACTGATTATGATAATATCTTTAATGGAGCATTTTCTGCGAGGGCTCTACCACATTTTCTGAAAATAACAATACGTTTAACATCGAACTACTCAGACATGGAAATTGGGGGAAAATCGCGTCTGTCATGAAAACACATGTAGTCGGAATTTAATAGCCGAACTTCTCGGCCGATGAAAATTAAAGTTTGATAGATATTAATTGGGATGGTTATGACTTTTCACGCCTAAAATGTGCACTATACGTAAATTGTCTATGGTAATGAACAAAGGTACGATGGGGTGTGGGCGAAGGATGTTCACTAAAAGTAAAACAGAAGTTGTTTCCCAATCTGTGATTGGTTTTGTAAAAAATCCTGACCCCGCTGTGGCCGTAGAATAACGGAGCAACACGAGTTAAGCCAATAAATCGAATCTGGATTTGTATCCGTTGTGGATATTCATTTACGCTCTAACGCGCTAAATTATGGGTTTGGGAAGTTTGGGCTTTGGGGGGAAATGGAGAGCGACTTACTCCCACGTTTTTTGGTTGGATGTCGTGTTTTTGTGATTATATTGTACAAAGGAGCGTTTCCACCTGTTGCCACTTTCGGTCACGCTGCTCCCAGGGCAAAGGTGAGGCAGCATCTGACAAGTTGCCTCTGCCCTGGACGAAACTGTTAGTCCTTATTTTTTCTTTAAAGAGGAATTGAAAATTACGAAGGTAGATAAGACCCTTATTTTTGCTGAGTCCATTGAGGACCATGCCAAAATATTTTCTCTTGTCAGAGAGAAAACTAAATGCCTCAACAGGCAACCCACCAAACCCCTTCAGAAGGTAAGTAGGTAGGTATGTATCTAGGTCTGCGCGAGAAGCCAATGGTGTGGTGGGCTGTTTTGATGCCACTTTTTTGGCAAATTTTTATGGTTTATTCACTATCAGAACAATTTCATGCAAAATATTGGCGGTCGTTAGCAACGACGGGCTGCTCATGGATTCCTTTTCGAAGGAATTCGTCATCTTTGGATGCAATCGATAAATCCACCAATTTTTTGACATCGTCGTACGATAAGAAGTGCTGATCTGCCAGGTCGTATAGGCCATGGATCGCAAGAGGTAGTAGTCGGATGGAACGATGACAGGCGAGTATGGCGGGTGGGGTAGAACTTCTCATTTGAGCGTTCCCAAGTATCTTTTGAGCATTGTCATTATTAAGAATAACTTTATCATGTCTCTACTCAAATTGCGGACGTTTTCTGTTCAATGCTCAACGTTGTACCGAGCGGTTGAGATGTTCTCTTCCGGTTTTAACAGTTCATAGTAAACTACGTCCAGCTGATCCTACCATGTGCAAAGCATGAACTCGAATAGGTGAATATTCGTGTTAGCAGTGGAAATCGATTGTTTGCCGGGCTTTACCCATGATTTTCTATGCCTAGAATTATCGTACAAGATCCATTTTTCGCCATCAGTTACGATATAATATAAGAAACCTTTTCGTTGTTACCGGGCGAGCAGCTGTTCACACATGCAAAATCGCCTTTCCACGTCTCTCGATTTCAGCTCATACGGTACCAAATGTTCTTCTTTCTGGATCAATCAAAGTACCTGTAAACGTTTGGAAATGGTTGTTCGACCAACTGCTCTGCGAGCTATTTTAAAGTTTGACACGAGTTCCTTTTAGCATTTCCTCTAATTCGCCATCTTCAAACCTTTTTAGCCGTTCGGGGCGCTCTTTGTCATTAATGTCAAAATTACGAGTTTTGAATTGACGGAACTATTCGTAAACTTGCGTTTTCGCTAGTTTGCAGTCTATACTCTTTTATAAACAATTTTGAAGGCTTTCTGCTCCAGATTTCTTCAAGAAAAAACTGCAACCGGACGCGCGTTCGTATTATTCGGTAACTCAAACTATGTTTGAAAGATGTCAAATAAACCTTCACTGCTTAATGAGCTTCTATAACGTGTTCACAATTGGTGAATGATTCTGCTACACCTGGGGCTCGAGTCATGATCCAACACCGACAGGCTTCTGGCAAAGTCAGTATTCCGCCAGGAATATACTGGCGAATTCGGGAAGACCATACTACTCGGTTTCGCTTTGTGTATCAAACCCCGCACAGATCTGTTGGTGCAGAAAAACATAAAATCATAATCAGGCAACACGTCACCCGTTTTCCACTCTGTCCTGGTTGGAAAGCCCACAGCAAAACTCATGTTCATTGCTGTTCAACAGCCGAGCTCACGTAGAACAAAGAGCACCAGTAGCACCTGAACACGCGGTTCTTTCAATCCAATTGTATTTCTTTCTCGACGTCTACAACCACATAATACAATCGTACTTAAGAGTGGGACAAACTACGACTTTTAACATCCAGACAACCATCCACGGCCGAAGACCCCAGTTCCTTACAAAGTTCCTCTTGTAGGCAATACCCCCATCATGATTTCACTCTTAACGAAGGAAAAAACCTTCACACCAATGTCACCAAATCGTCGGCATATGGCATCACTTTCACCTAACATGCTGAGATTTGGAACCTCACGCATATCTCTAGGAGCGCAGTATATATTCAAACAAAATCCAGTTCTAATAAGTCTCTAAAAGCCACGGTAGAACTTGCTATTTCTGAACAATAACTGGCATTATGTCTTCTGGGCCCGGAGGTTTATTTGAGGAGAAGCTGTTTGTAGCCCAGCTGATTTTATCCTAGGTAATTACCGATTTGATAATCTAACACGATTGCATCTGCATACCCTACAAGCAAGGCTCTGAATCACAATCCTCCTCGCTGGCATACAAGTGCGAATACTAGCACTCACAGAGTCTCACGGGAATATTTCGACCAGAAGCCTTCCGACTTTTTAAAAAATAATGGGAGCCTATATTCCTCGGCCAAAATATGACTGAGTCTCGTAGACTCAATGATGCTTTCAATATTCTGGCAATAGTGCAGCCAAAACTGCTGCCTAACAATCTTGAGGTCGATGGTAGTACCTGTTCAAGCAGTCCTTGCATGCCTGTGACAGACGTTGAAGAATCCCTTGGTCAGTTTGCTGAGGCTGGACAGACCCCACCACAGTGGCAAGGCTATATTTTTGGTTGAGATACTGACCATTTTTCTCAGAGATATGTTTGTGTTAATAACAAGGTCAAGGAGACACTCATCTACTTGGTTGATTTCCGAGTCGCCCCAAAGCGTATGCCTCGCTTTGATGTCGCAGTCTATCAACAGGTTGGCCTTTTTCGCTGTGATAACGGACACGAGGTGTTGTAGTTCCTCAGGTAGAGGTGATCGATTGAGAGCCATTATCAAAAGACTGCCCATAAAGGATCCTAAAGACATTTTTCGCATCTTGCCAAGAAGCACCCTTAGTTAAAATGTTGTTTTTGTCTCTCTACGAAGAGAACTCTTTGCTCCCAATGAGCTTAGGAGCTCTATGAGGTTTATGAAGTGTACCCTTCCCTAGAAGATCACTCTTGATGGAGTCAAGAACGTTAATGGTATGCAGTATTTTAGCTGGCTTTTCTTCGGCCACATTACCTAGAATTGTTCGATCATATGCATGTGTAGCTACCATGGATTTCAAGTACATAACGATATAGGTGCAAGAAGAAAAGCTGGTAGAATTTAAGAAAAGTAAAATGACGCGAACCAAGCAAGTAGGGACACAGATTTCGCAAAGTTTGGCAAAACCGCTGGAGCATATCTTCCTAGAATTGCAGCACAATCTACTTCTACTCCTTTTAATAACGCAAAGAAGTCGTCATCGGAAACCTGGTCATCTGGCCCGCTGCTACGGTAATAGCAAAAACTACTGATAATAAGCGGATTTTAAAATGTTTCGCCAACATCAACCGCAGAACGTTAACGATCTAAAATTTACCGAATTGTTGTCCGCCTTGTCGCCTTTTATGGTTTTGAGTGTTTGCCGACTATAAAAGAGAATGAACGCCGTCGTGCGGTAATGGAAAGGAAAATCTTACGTTGACGTGACATGCCTTGATCACATCCGAAATGAGGATATCCGCAATCGATATGGAGTTGCACCGACAATGAAAAGTTGTGATAGAGGCGTCTTCGATTGCATGATTGGTCAGAATATTGAAATCAATGGTAAGCGGTAAAATGCCGGCCGGGACAACGGATGCTTGATTCGCTAGATGGGGATTTGAAAACCTCGCCACTACATCCATCAGGCCTTTGCGAGGATGAAATGACACAACCGATTACGACTAGCCGAACTCGCTTGTTCCGTTCAAAAATTCTAAAGAAAAAGAAGAGCGATTGGCGATCGTTAATTGTGCAATTTGAAAAAAAATAGTTATGAACTCTAACTAATCAGACAAAAAAATTTTCAATAGAACTCCCCCATATCATGACATCACACCTGAAGGTCAGAGAAATTTGGCGCAGAAATCTCAAGCAGAATTTCTATCATTACTTTCCCAGGCTAATTATCTGCGTATAATAATTCGCAAGATAGTGGCCAACCAAAGAATTCACTGAAGAACTAGCAAAAGTTAAACTACCAAATATTGAACCCAGGCCAAACAGAGAAACATCAATTCCACAATTTTGTTCTCACAAAGAGCAGGGAACCCTTTTGCAGTGATACTAGGAAAGGGAAAGTTCTTCCGGAATCCTTTGAGCTGCAACTCAACGTTCCCCTAACTTCAATTTTGGGATCAACAGTCAATTTTCATTTGCGTAAACTAAGATTGTCCACTTTCTACCCTAGCAATCCTTCAGCTAAAGTCACGGTCTTGAAAAATAATAAATCTAAAGAATAAGAGGTCCGCTAAGGCTGACGACATTTCTAATTTCTTTATCAGCAACCTTAACGCAGCTTCAATCAAGTTTTTTTCTCACAGTGTCTAATAACTAATAAACAATGGCTATTTTCACTCCAGTGACCAAAATAATGGCCACTAGAAAAGAAGTATCTCATATGGATCAAAAACATTTAGGCTTATTTTTTTAAAGAGCGGAACCAAACCCCAATATTAGATGACTATACTAACAGGGTAAAACCTCCTTATTAGCCACATATTTTAGGCCCTGCCAACTAGTGAGCACCGGCCTGAAATCTTCCATCTTTTCGCTTTTCGATACGCCTTGTCTGGAAAGCGTACATAGAGGCTAAAGCAGAGTCAATGTACGGGCTTATTGTAAAAAGCAAACTTAATACTTAAGTTAGAATTAAGTAAGTGATTTTAATCCTCCTCGGGCTTCTAGGGCGGCCACAGATTTTGTAATAGCTAAGTTGATTAAAAATCATGTTCCAATCGATTTACTGAATAATTATACAAGTGTAAAGGAGAAGAGAAGAGAAGATCGTGGAGGCCAATTAAAGTCATATATACTTGGATATAACTATAGCTGGGTTTCCGGTTTCCGACTTGTTAGCGTCCATATCTTCACCAATTTGCAAATTCTTTGCCCCAACACACGAAAACTTATATATACATAGGAAAATATATAAAATGTTTAATGAAGTTGAAGGTTTATTCGCTACTCACAAACACAATCAGGAATCAGGATAAGAGATCTGAAACAAAAAAAAAAAAATTTAGAAAATAAAAGCTTACTCAGAAACGGCTGAAGTTATTATTATAAAATTGGATGGGAATGCGTGGTCTCCAGAATCCCTTATACAAAGTGATTTGAGAATATGCGATAATATAAACCATCACTTCCATAAAGTTCCACCACTCCGAAGTGTATCAAAACTGTCACCACCGCCTCTATAGAAGAACAGAGCAGTAGCCCCAACACAAACCTACTACCTTCGTCCCGATGTCCGCTTCGCGCCAGAGAAACAGTATTCCAGTTGACCGAATTAGAAGTGTCCCTGATATTTAATGTTATTACTAAGTAGCGCTTGTCAACGCTTTTCGCAATCCACACCATACCCGCTATCGCATTAACCACCGAAATCCATACTGTAGCCCCAATCGACTACTGCTAGGTCGATAAACGGAAGCGCTTCTTGTATACCAATCTTCTCGTATCTACGAGACAGATAGGGCGAAATGAAGAGGGCATATCAGATAGTTTTTGAAGTTTCACTAACAAGACTAACTTCTGGCTCTGCAAGTGGGAAACACTGCTCTACGGGTTCGTAATAACCTAACGGCACAGTTGGCTTTAGGAATATTGTATGCTTTTTCGTATAACCTTCCGAAAATTGCTTCGAATGCTTCGGTATTCGTCCTCCACGTTCTGTTTGTTCTTCGGCAAAATTTTCTCGGATGCAGAGAAGATGATCAAAATATCGGTTCTGCCAGTAGTTCGGATTCTTATTATGAAGTAGACGCTGTTGAAGCATCGCAGTACCTCATGCATCAGTTACACATTTGCATAGCTGACTTACCTTTCCATCGTTCTTAGTTTGGGGTCATGACCTCCTTCTAAAGCCACCAGGACTGCCATCGTGTCAAAAATTCCGACGGTCTAGCCAATCATCCCAACTTATTTTCTCCAAGACGCCTTCGGTGTCCTTTCCGTTTTCGACACCAAGAAAGATGGTCTGATGGTCACTACAACGTGATGTTCACTCACCTAACGACCAATCACTAAGGTCTATCAGATACAATCCTACCTTACTCTCTATCTTGGAAGGTAGGCACAAATCCAACATCGCCTAGTATGATGTGCAACTCGACAAAAATTTCGATTAAGATTTGACATTTTACCTCCCTACTGCAACCCCCAACAACAATCAAATTTGGGTCTGGGCCTTGAAGAGGAGCATTGTGTCCGCAGTGATTAGTAGCATAATTTAAAGTAGTACAGTAGAATCCCGATAACTCGTATGGTCAAGGGTCTGTCGATTTGGTACGAAATATCGGGATTGAAATTTACCAGGAGTTTGTGTGTATTTGAGATGCGGGAAAGGCAAAGATGCACTCAGACCTTAGTGGTCCACTGTACTCGATTCCACCGTCTAACGCAATATCCCGGATTCGTTTTTGTATCGCAGAATTTCCGTTGGTGATGTTACCCACTGCAATTGTAGCAAATCAGCATCAAAAATCTGATGTCTGATGCGTCCATAGGCGTCCATAGAAAATTTTCGTGGATCCTGCTTCCTCATTCCAAGATGGATCCTCAAGCTTCCGAGATTTCATTTCCCTCTACACCACAATCATCAGGTACCCAGAGTAGTTCCACCAATCGATTTCTACATTCCTGAACGATTTTTGAAGTGATCAACGGACTGCTGAATACCCTCAATGCAGCTTGACTATCCTACAGATTGCGATGCGCGTGCTCTTCAACCACTCGTCAGTTTGCCATCCTTAGGTTCACATAAACTTCAGCCTGAAAGACCGTTGTATATTAGCACAAGAGCAAAGCCCACTTCTCATTTTTATTCGAGAGGTAGCCTCCTGCTCTAGAACTCTGTTCTGTTTTAGAGCCAGGTGTAGAAGACGTCAGTATATTCTGACACACATTCTTCTGGTTCGTCCCAATTTCCTATTCGTTTCAAGATAATCTGATATCTTTCACTAAACTCATGTCAGAGAATCAGAAGGCATTGCGAAAACTCAGGGGTCCCTCCCTCAGGGGTCGTTCCCTCAGGGGTCGTTAGCGATTTTTAAACGGGTCGCTTACGATACGGGGTGTGACGTCCCCGAGGTGCCCGAGTAAGTAGTTTTGCCCCCTAGCTGGCAGCATACCTGCGTCCTAGGTAGTAGCCTCGAGAAAGCTTCTCGGTGAAGAGCGAACCGCGAATGACCGGTACACGTCGGGACACACTGGGAGTCTCCGGAGCCGTCGACAACTCTCTGTCGGCGTCGACGGGGTGATGTGAGCGTAGCTCTGCCAAGGTGGTAGTTGCGACGTGTATCAGGAGCCAGCCCCTTCGGGACCCTGGTCGGGAAGTGTGCATTGAACCGGTGTTAGTAGACCGCGTTGCCCCGAGCGAGCGCTGATCCGTCCGTGAATTCCGGGATCAGCTAAGCGTAGGTCAGGCCTCAGGGAACTGGGGTAGGGGCTGTGTCCCCGAGGGTATACCCGTTCTTGACTATTGCGGCCCGCTCCCTTGCACACGATGCGCTGGTAACTTTTTCATGGAGAATGTTCTGACAATTATAAAAAAAAAAGACGAAACAACAGATAAGGAGGAAGAGCTGGGTGCGTTTGGGCGGAGCACAAAGATGCGTCGCTCACCGCAGCGACCAGTGAAAGAGGCAACGAGGGCTGATATACCCGATGAGACACTGGGGCGCCCAAATAAAGAGGAAGCCTCATCAAGTGGTGCGACTGACCGTGCGGGGATGGCAACTCCACTACCTTGCAGTGCCCCTGTCCTGGAAGTAAGCTCAGTGAGAAACGCACAAATCGAGTGGAAATGCATTCGACTGTCCTCGCTAGAGCCGAAGAGGAAAGGCTCATCCGAAAGTGCGCAGCAGTGGTGAAGCGTATGCGGTCGGCAACGTTCCTTCAGAGAAACGTCAGCAAAGGCGTCAAAAACGGGCTGATGGAGCTGGAGGAACTACTGGACCGCGTTTCCTTTTATAGACGCACGTGGAGAGCAGCGGAAGACGATTGTAGAGCAGAAACAGTCGCACTCCCCGCTGAGAATGCTGCTTGCGTCAAACGGACCGCAGATAGCCCTCTGCAAAGTGAACAGGGGAAAAAGCGGAAAGAGGACGACGTGCCTGAAGGAGACTTTATCGAAGTAGTCTCCAAGGCCCAAAAAAAAAAGGCGAAAAAGGATAAAAAGAAACAACGGACTCCAGCGCCAGAGACACGTCTGCCCAAAAACAAGGAGGCTGCCAACCCAAAGCCAGTAGCGGAAAAAACGACGAAACGAAGAAGGACTAGACCGTCGGCTCTGCTCATTAAGCCGACGGAAGGCAAGACATTTGCGGAAGTCCTTAGTGAAATCCGCTACAGGATGAAACCCGAGGAGAACGGAGCAGAGGTGTCTTCGATACGGAAAACGAGGAGTGGTGGAGTTCTCGTCGAACTGGGCCCAAAGACGACCAACAAGAGCACGTTCTGCGAAGCGGTCAAGGGGCTATTGGGGGAGAAGGCCCTTGTTTCCAGCCTAGAACCCATGTGCTCTCTGGAAATACGGGATCTTGACTGCCTCACAGAAAAGGTCGAAGTAGAGGAGGCGCTAAAGCGCGAATGTCCAGAGGTAACCAATGCCCGGGTAGCTATTACCTCTGTAAATGCTCGAGGCCAAAAACTTGCCGTGGTGGATGTCCCCGAGCAATATGCGAGGAAACTCCTTAACAGCGGGAGAATCAAAATCGGATGGGTAGTATGCAGGGTACGAATGCGGATAGTCCCCACCAAGTGCTACAGGTGTCTGGACTATGGACACACGTCAGCAGCTTGCAAGGGTCCGGACAGGAGGACAGCATGCCGGAGATGCGGCCAAGCGGGTCATCAAGCGAAGACTTGCAAGGAAAGCGAGAGTTGTGTTCTCTGCAGGGATCGTGGTGCGTCTGGCGAAAGCGTCGCACACACTGCGGGCTCGGGACGGTGTCCGATCTTCAGGGCGGAATTGGAGAGGGCTAGGGTGCGAACGCCATGATCCGCATTTTGCAAATTAATATGCACCGGAGTGCAACCGCTCACCAGTTGCTAGCACAGTTCGCTGCGGAAGTAAATGCTGATCTAGTGCTGATTAGCGAGCAATACCGAAACAAGGACCCGTCCTCATGGTATCTGGACTTATCGGGCACCGCTGCCATCTGGGTTCGGGACGACGTTCGACTTCGTGTTCTTGCCGAAGGCCGGGGAGACGGATTTGCCTGGATCCGGTGTTTAGGGATAACGTTTTTTAGCGTTTACCTGACGCCGAATGAGTCGATTCCGGACTTTCAACGTCGGCTTGATGCTCTGGAGGACGCCGTTTCGAGCACGGAGGGACGAATCCTGGTTGGCGGTGATTTTAATGCCAGGGTTCTTGAATGGGGCATGCCTCAATCAGACTCCAGAGGGAAACGGATTCTGGAAATGGCGGCGAGAACCGGACTCGTAATTTTAAACACCGGATCCACGCCAACGTTTCGGCGCTCAGGTTGTGAAGGAAGCATTCCCGACATCACTTTTGCGTCGGAATCTCTGGCATCATCGGTGGACGGGTGGCGAGTCCTAGAAGACTTCTCGGCAAGTGATCATCAGTACA